>NC_054386.1:27394431-27712159 GCF_017654675.1 Xenopus laevis
GATCCACATCCAGCTGCTATAAAGCAGATTTTGCCCTATAACACGATTAAGGGCTTAAACTCCATGTGGGGCAAAAGATC
The DNA here is from genome assembly GCF_017654675.1 of Xenopus laevis. NCBI lineage: Eukaryota > Metazoa > Chordata > Amphibia > Anura > Pipidae > Xenopus > Xenopus laevis. The sequence goes on from NC_054386.1 coordinate 27,394,512, forward strand.
CTTATTAACCCCATTAGGATACGGCACTGCATTATCATGTATTTATATAATTATACAGAGTATGGCCTAGATGCGGGGGGATAATAATGAAATACAAACAGGAGCCCATTCCTGCGGCCGGCTCTCAACAAACAGGAAACCCTGACATCTTGACACTTCCAATTAGAAGAAGCTTTAAGGATTGAGGGAGGAAATCTAGCAATGGAATAGGAATTTGTATGGTCTGAAAACACACGTGCCCACACAGTTATTCTAACATGAGAACTGAGTAATAAGAGGCAACACTGTACACCAATAGGAGGCAGGGAAAGTAATGTCTTCTTTCAGGGCATCTTTATATTCAACTCTTGGATCATCTGAAGAAGCAAAGACCGTGGTCTTCTCGGGTGGCCCATGGAGCCAGCGTCCCCTAGGAGAGGCCCATGGAGCCAGCGTCCCCTAAGGAGATGCCCATGGAGCCAGCGTCCCCTAAGGAGAGGCCCATGGAGCCAGCGTCCCCTAAGGAGAGGCCCAAGGAGTCAGCGTCCCCCAAGGAGAGGCCCAAGGAGTCAGCGTCCCCCAAGGAGAGGTCTGTGGAGCCAGCGTCCCCCAAGGAGTGGCCCATGGATGCAGCGTCCCCTACGGAGAGGCCCCTGGAGCCAGCATCCCCTAAGGAGAAGTCTGTGGAGCCAGGATCCCCTAAGGAGAGGCCCATGGAGCCAGCGTCCCCTAAGGAAAGGCCCGTGGAGCCAGTGTCCCCTAAGAGAAGCCGTGGAGCTATAGTCCCCTAGGAGAGGCCCGTGGAGCCAGCGTCCCCCAAGGAGAGGCCCGTGGAGCCAGCGTCCCCCAAGGAGAGGCCCGTGGATGCAGCGTCCCCCAAGGAGAGGCCCGTGGATGCAGCGTCCCCCAAGGAGAGGCCCGTGGATGCAGCATCCCCTAAGGAGAGGCCCGTGGATGCAGCGTCCCCTAAGGAGAGGCCAGTGGAGCCAGCATCCCCTAAGGAGAGGCCAATGGAGCCAGCGTCCCCTAAGGAGAGGCCCGTGGAGCCAGCGTCCCCTAAGAGAGGACGTGGAGCCATCGTCCCCTAGGAGAGGCCCGTGGAGCCAGCGTCCCCCAAGGAGAGGCCCGTGGAGCCAGCGTCCCCCAAGGAGAGGCCCGTGGATGCAGCGTCCCCTAAGGAGAGGCCAGTGGAGCCAGCATCCCCTAAGGAGAGGCCAGTGGAGCCAGCATCCCCTAAGGAGAAGCCCGAGGAGTCAGGATCCCCTAAGGAGAGGCCCGTGGAGCCAGCGTCCCCTAAGGAGAGGCCGTGGAGCCAGCGTCCCCTAAGGAGAGGCCGTGGAGCCAGCGTCCCCTAAGGAGAGGCCGTGGAGCCAGCGTCCCCTAAGGAGAGGCCGTGGAGCCAGCGTCCCCTAAGGAGAGGCCGTGGAGCCAGCGTCCCCTAAGGAGAGGCCGTGGAGCCAGCGTCCCCTAAGGAGAGGCCGTGGAGCCAGCGTCCCCTAGGAGAGGCCCATGGAGCCAGCGTCCCCTAAGGAGAGGCCCAAGGAGTAAGCGTCCCCTAAGGAGAGGCCCGTGGAGCCAGCGACCCCTAAGGAGAGACCCGTGGAGCCAGCGTCCCCTAAGGAGAGACCCGTGGAGCCAGCGTCCCCTAAGGAGAGGCCCCTGGAGCCAGCGACCCCTAAGGAGAGGCCCCTGGAGCCAGCATCCCCTAAGGAGAGGCCCCTGGAGCCAGCGTCCCCTAAGGAGAGGCCCCTGGAGCCAGCGTCCCTTAAGGAGAGGCCCCTGGAGCCAGCGTCCCCTAAGGAGAGTCCCCTGGAGCCAGCGTCCCCTAAGGAGAGTCCCCTGGAGCCAGCGTCCCTTAAGGAGAGGCCCCTGGAGCCAGCGTCCCTTAAGGAGAGGCCCCTGGAGCCAGCGTCCCCTAAGGAGAGGCCCGTGGAGGCAGCGTCCCCTAAGGAGAGGCCCGTGGAGGCAGCGTCCCCTAAGGAGAGGCCCGTGGAGGCAGCGTCCCCTAAGGAGAGGCCCGTGGAGGCAGCGTCCCCTAAGGAGAGGCCCGTGGAGGCAGCATCCCTTAAGGAGAGGGCCGTGGAGGCAGCGTCCCCTAAGGAGAGGCCCGTGGAGGCATCGTCCCCTAAGGAGAGGCCCGTGGAGGCATCGTCCCCTAAGGAGAGGCCCGTGGAGGCATCGTCCCCTAAGGAGAGGCCTAATTAGTAATAATATGTTTTTGGGCAAAAGGTACTGCTACCATGTGCGAATACAGTCCTAATACCTGGGTCAGGAATCAAAGAGTTTTCCATGCTGGGCGGGGGGGTTCACCGAAAATTCATGTAAGTGATGTCAGTCTGACTTGAAGAGCCCTGACTCCTGACCCCAAGGAGACCCTGAAGAACCCGAACTCCTCACCCTCAGGAACAACCCTGACGAATCCCGACTCTTCACTTTGAAGAGCCAGAACTCCTCACCATAAAAAACCCTAATACTGAGGTGCAATCTGGAGAAGAGATGGCAGTTAGGGCTGCAAATAAAAAAACACTTTGTGTAGATGTAGGGGTACCAAGTGTTAGCTAGCAGGTACAATTGTGTTTGTGACAGATACAATTGGGCATGTATGTGCTTACAAATATTACTACCAACTGCAAGGCAGCGTCAGTGTGTTAATGTGTAAAGATCAACATGGCAAAGAGAATTCACATTAACTTGTAATGGCAGGATTTATTTGTGTGAGTTAAAAAGAATGGGGGATCCAGTGACAGCGATTGTGAACATGGTAAAACAAAACCATATGCACTGGAAGCGCAAGCCAAACAGCTTCCTCCAGCTTGCAAACTTGCTGCTCCCTAGGGCAATCCTCTGTTTCACTTAACCCAATCCTGCCCCCTTTCAGCGGCCACCATCCCAAAAGTCAGGATAAAGCTTCTGTGAGCAGAGTTGTCTTCAGTAGACATCTCCCCTTACTATACACACTATCCTACAGTTACAGATATTCCGCTACACCATCTTATTACTATACACACTATCCCAGGGTTCCAACGGCTGATCCCCACAAATAACTAGTTTCTGGGAAGTCACCCCCAAGTTGCACTTCACCTCAACACAGGTTAACAATATCTCAATGAAGAGTCAGCAGCATGAGGCTTCAGGCTCTCAAGGTCCTTGGAAATCTGGGGTGTCCAATGATCAGTGTTGGGTTGAAAGGCCAAGACCCGGCATCTCTTTCATGTTACCATGGTTTACATTATTAATATTTTGGGGGTAAAATCAACCTAAAGGCCGTCAGATAAATGAGCAGCCACTGGCAATGGAGAGTCCTACTGCACGATGGGACTAATTTAGGCGCTTATTACTTATTAACATGCAGTTGCATGACCTGTTCTGTAGGGATTAATAGGTATAACATTGCAGTATTGTGTAGAAAAGGTGGCCCCAGGGCGGAAACCAACCCAAAAAAACTTTTTTTTCTGATCAGCACACAAAGCATTCCAGAGCCGCATAGGAAGAGCTGCAAATCAGAGAGGCTCCCTTTAATCTCCAAATATTCAGCACATGTTGGACACGCTGTTTTCCAGATGCTGTAAAAAAGAGTGAGAAGCAAGTAGAATATAAGATGGTTATTGCCACAAAATCAGATGCATGAACTGGGGCCCGAATGTGGCTCTCGGAGTGTGATGAAAAAAATATGCGGAAAATGAATGGGAATTCCACGCGACTCCTGAGGGGCGAAAGGCAAAGGAGCAGCGCTGGAAGATTTAAACATTCTTCAGCCGGGAAAAAAAAAAATCAAAAAAGAACAAAAAACCAATTGCCAAATTGTTCAATTATTTAAACAAACAGAGAAGAGAGAAAAGGGAGAGGGGCTTTGGGAGTTTGCGGGGAGTTTTGGTTTTTTTCTATTTTAAACGAGCCAGCAATGGGCTTTGCCAGATTCCCAGCGCCGCTCCAACTTGAAACCAGAAAATCTCTCCTTCTCGGCTTTATTTCCATGACAGGAATTTGAAAACAATTCTGCAGAAATCTTCATGTTTTTTGAGGAGGGGGGGGGGGGTCTCAGGTTCCGAGGTCGGGGGATAGAGAATCAGCTATGGGGTCTGTGCTTCCTAACTGATTTCAGGGCTTATAGACATGCATTAACCACTTGCATTTTATGATGCTTGTAAAAATAACTGGAAATTACCATTAAAATTAGTGATAACATTAAAGGGGATATAAACCCAAACAATGTGGAGAGATACCATAAAACCAGGGCAGCATAGGTATTCCCCTGTACTAAGCACAATTCAGCAGGAACGACCCCTAAGTTTGCTCATAGCCTTTACATAGAGCTCCCATAAACCTATGGCAGCACAGCCATTCCCCTGTACTAATCACAATTCAGCAGAAACGGCCCCTTAAGTTTGCTCATAGCCTGTACAGAGAGATCCCATAAAACTATGGCAGCATAGGTATTCCCCTGTACTAAGCAAAATTAAGCAGAAACAGCCCCTAACTTTGCTCATAGTCTTTACATAGAGATCCCATAAAACTATGGCAGCATAAGTATTGCCTTGAACTAAGCACAATTTAGCAGGAACAGCCCCCTAAAGGTGGCCATACACGGGCAGATAAAGCTGCCGATATCGGTCGTTTGGACCAATTTGACAGCTTATCTGCCCGTGTATGGAGGCTTCCGACGGGTCTTCCCGATCGATATCTGGCCACGATATCGATCGGGAAGGTTGGATTTTTAACCGACCGACCCATCGGAGCCCCTTGGCGCATTGTAATTCGATCATTCGGCCATACGGCCGAACGTTCGAATTACCCCCGATATAGCCATGCTGTTAAGTGGCATATTGGGGAAAGATCCGCTCGTTTGGCGACATCGCCAAACGAGCGGATCTTTGAGTCTATGGCCACCTTAAGTTTGTCTGGAGGAACAGGCCAATCACAGAGAGTGAGCAGCCAGTGGTACTGTAAGTAAAGGCTCTGATCTCTATCAGTCCAGCCACACAGCCAGAGCTCATTAACTCTATTGAAGTTGTGACTCATGAACAACTAAATCATCTTGTAGAAATGATTTCGGGGAAAGGAAAGGGGATGTGGGTGCTAATGACGGCTGCTACTCAGGATGCACTGGGCTAAATTCTGTAGTGATTAGCTATGCTCGGGCTTCAGAAGTCTCATTTTGTGATGGTTGTTTCATGAGATCACACAGGGCCCATAGATGAAACACAAGACAAGAGGGCGATTGTGTTGAAGCGATGAAAAGTCTGCAGATTAATAGCAGCAGCCTGTCTCCCCAATGGTTAATTGGGAAAGCGCAGACGAACAAATCCAGTGGGTCACAAAGCACATCGGGGTCAGGGATTCTATTTAAATGTCATTACCAGCAGCGGTGGAACAACTGAAACTGCAAAGGGTAAACAATCACAGCTCACATTGGCCAACAGCTGGAACTCATACACAGGTATTTGGATTAGATCCCCACCAATATGTGACCCCTTAATACCTCCCCACCCCATATGCTAAGGGGCCCCTTTCTCCACTTATAATGCTAATACTGAGTGCCACGCATAGTTGGTGGAATTCTCAGTCTGTGTTTTTCCGCAGACCGAGAATCCGGTATGAAACAATATGGCAGTTCCTGTCAGGGGAAGAGAAGATTTACCCTTTTATTATAAGGTTTATGATTGTAAAGCCCATAAAAACCTTCAGACTTTCCCTTTAATGGCCTGGGGCTCATGAGCAGAATGTGAATTTATAAGGAGCAGCAGTAAAATACACAGAGTTCAGCGAATTTGGATAAAAACAATGAATTTGTGTGTCTGGCTTTTTTAACCCCGTCACACCCGGCTCACAGCTCGGAAGACAAAGTCTGTTCCGAGTTTAAATAAACGAAGAAAGATGCAGAGATGAGAGGCACAGAGCAGGGTTCCCATGTACTGCACTATTGACTCCCGACATCCACTCAGGAAATCCGTGGGTGACATTCCCGTATTCCCTGCAACAGCAAATAGAACCCAAAGCCACAGCTGTAAATTGCTCTTCCAGGAAACAGCATGTTGTCATCACCAGGGACCCTAGAGATCTGATTAGGATTCAGGCAGGACTAACAGGGGAATTGGCAATGTTATAAGGGTCACTGACCCCGAACACCAGGCAGTGGTTTGGTGCAAGGGGAAACAAAATGCAGTGCGCGCCTCACTTCCTATTCCCTAGAGTAGACAAACCTGTAAATATGAAGTGAGACTGGAGAATGCGGAGTATTGTGCTCACAAGACTCACCTACCAATGACCTGGAACAAAGGGAAAGTTAACCTGCTCCCTGTGGGATCTTTGCTCATTTCCCTGCATAGATCAGAGCCATAAAGTGATTTTATGATGAGAATGAAAGCCAAGCTTTTATGGGTGCAAAAGGAGAAAGGACACCCCGACCATAAAACGTGCTGAAAGCTATGGGAGGGTGCAGCAGTCACATATGGAGGTGCAGGCGTGACCTAACCCTCCATCACTTAATCTACACATAATAAAAACAATATGGGCCCAAAGATAGCAACCGCTGGGCTCCCAGCTAGGCCATCTTGCAGTTCTGCAAGGCTGGGGATTTATGAGCAGATGCCAATGTCACCAAGATAAAAACTGATGGCAGACGAGAAACATTTGGCCAAAGGAAAGACTGCCAATTCCTCTTGCTGGACTGGGAAGTTTTATTACAGCAAATATTTTACTAACAGCACCCGGGGGAGGGGGTGTATATGTTAGAGCAATGGGTCTCGATCATATGAAATAATAAGACATCTCTATCAGCAGGGCAACCATACTGGTTTGGATTCAATCTCCTTTGTTTAAAGCACAAGGAAACACAAAATCATAGGGAAAGGCAAAGAGACAAAGCAGTACATTTAATAAAGCTGCCCATACTCTGAATGATATGCTGATCTGGTGCAGACTTGATGACTTGGGCTCAATTGATGCTGAAAGCGGACTCCAAAATTTTTCAGCCCAATATGAACAAGAGGAAAAACAGGCTATCCCCTCCCATTTCTTTTGGTACCCAAAGAGGAAATAAGAAGGTGGTAAAACCCTTGTAACAAAATGATCATGTTCCGTCTATTACCCTTATGCTCTAAGGCTAATGGCACACAGGGAACTTTTGGTCAGCCTCTGGCCACGAGAGCCTCAGAAAGCAAAGGGTTACAATAATAATAATGATTCTCAGGGTATGTTTCCCTTCGCATACTGTGTGCTGAAAGTGGGGACAGTCCTAGACATAAACTTGTTCTGCTCAATAGAGAAAGACTATAAACATCCCACATGGTTCAAACAAGACATCCCCAGGGGTCCCATGCACAGACTAAACAGTGAGGTGGGAAAACAGAAACTAGCTAAGTAGAACCCACAGGGAGGGATAGCAGTTCAGCACTAGGCATGTCCTTGTGTACGCACCACTCTACCACATAGGCAGCTGATAGCCTACCTTCCAGAAGGCTGAACTTCATATTGGGGAAGAAGTAAGGAAAATGTCACAATAGGAAAGTATGTGGCCTGCAAGATGATAATTCACAGTTAAAGGGGAACTAAAGCCTGAGAATATTTAAGTGCTGACTTTGATGGGAGGAAACTGGGGACACAGATCTCTGCTGAAGGACAGCGGTGGCACTGGGCTGGTACTGCATTTCTAGACCAAATATGTGTTGAACTTTAATTCCCCTTTCAACTAGTGGTGCTTTCTGGACAATTGTGCAAAAACAACACTGGTATGTGTATTTATAAGTAGGCTCTGTGTGTGTGCACGCAAGGCTGTCCCATGTCACAGCTAATTGCCTGAGGGGCTCTGCAGACGTTTCCAATTAATTAAAAGGGATTTAAAGGGCAGACTTCCTCTTCTCCTTCCTCCTGTCCCTTTTTGGTGGCACGCGCTGCTACTTGGGGAGATTAGTCGCCCAGCGATAAATCGCCTCTTCTGCGGGTGACTAATCTCACCGAAATGCCTTCCGCTGGCTAGAATGTAAATTGGCCGCATAATGGCACTCGGATCGTTTTGGTTTTTTTTGGTTTTTTTTAAGTTGTCCAAAGTTTCCTCGTGAGGCAACCACAAGTGGATTATCTCTTACTGGAAGACAGGGAGCAGTTTTGGTGAACTCTTAACTCCCCAAGGAAGGACTGATGTCTGCATCATTGCCATAAATCAGGACAAAGAGTTTGCTGTTGGCGGGAGAGTCCTAAACCACACACACACTCACAAAATATGGAATTCCAATAAACTCCCCCCCCCGGTTTTTGGAGGGAAAAGCCTGCTAAAGTTTGGTTTTGCAATGACCCGACAAGGCAGAGCTGGTCTCTCTCATTAAGCGACCGGATGAGATGCACGCCAGTGGTGGAAAAGTAGACAAATATGCAATAAACTAATGAGCAGTTGGCTGGGACAACTTTGTGTTGTGTTCCCTGTAAAGATATAAATTGCAGCTCTCAGCATCCATTGCAAACCAGCAAGCTTGATGTCTATGGATTGAACATCCACGCTATGCACCTTAATGAGTAAAATCGATCCTGCCTTTGACGTCACAGAGGACTGTGTTTGGTTCAAGCCGGCACCTTCTGCCCCTAAGGTCACAAGGCTCCCCCTGGTTTCAAAATTAGACTGTAAGCATCACAAAACAGTAATTCACTGTGCCTGCCTTACTAATAGATGAGATAAAAGAGAATGGCTTAATGGAGTGGCGTTCTGGTGCCATCTCATGGCACATTCAGGAACAGCCGTTTCCTTCAATGACTTCTGCTCATTAGAAAGCTAAGCCATATTGAAAGCATCCAGCGACCCTCTATAGGAGTATGTGTTTCAGTTAAAGAAGGTAAATAAGAAAATTCCTCACCTTTCTTTTCTTTCATGAGGGAGGGAAATTGGCAGAAAATACTTGGTTGAGTCCCAATCCCTATGCTGACCTCAATAACCTATAAAAGAAATGTTGATTTGCTTAAGAAACATTAAATTAAGCGAGGCAGCTAGGAAAATTAAATTAGCTCTTTGGATCCACCACCAGAGTAGTGTTGTGTGACTGTGGCACCCCATTGATTGAATGAATTTCCCTATCCCAGTGCTCTACAGCAATTGAGAAGTCTGAACATATTTTGCTGCCATTTTGATTGTTGCTAGGATAGTGTTTATGTAGCCAGCACAGCAACTGCAATGTCAGAATGCCTGTCAGAATCAGCCCCCCCTTCCACTGCACCCAATACCTCCACCTGGATAGAAGTTGGGCTGCTCCCAGGTGGCCAGACAGAAGACTCCCAATCCCAATATCAGATTGAGTCATATACTGCTCAGGAAGACTGGAAAATCCCATTAGCTGTACCCTCTCCCTCTGTATGGGCAGCATTCATTTGTTTGATTGGGCAGTAGCTCCCTCTAGTGGACAGAGAAGCCCCATATAATCTGCCACACTTACAGTGCTCTTCTCCCCCAGTGACAGGGGTAACTGATAAGAAATATTTAGTGGCCCCAGATATGTAAGAAATCTCTTTGGCAGCATATTAAAATAGAACTAAACCCTAAATAAGAATGTGGCTAAAAATTCCATATTTTATATACTGAACTTATTGCACCAGCCTAAAGTGTCAGCTATTCAATAGCAGCAATGATCCAGGACTTCAAACTTGTCACTCGGGCTCACCATCTTGGAAAGTGTCTGTGACACTCACATGCTCAGTGGGCTCTGAGCAGCTGTTGAGAAGCTAAACTTAGGGGTCGTTGCAAATTATCAAGCACAAAATGAGGTTGGTCTGTAATATAAACTGATGCTACTGGGCTAATTGTTAAATTATATGTATTAATTACTAATCAGCCTTATATTGTGACTTTTCTTTTCTATGTGAGTGCACTGTATATTTTGAGTCGGCCCCTAAGCTCAGTAAGCGACAACAGTACAGAGCATGTGCAGTGATTCAACAGAAAAGAAGATGAGGAGCTACCGTGGCGTCTTTGGAGACACAGATCTTTACTGCTATAGGACTGTGGTTGCCTTGGGCTGGTACAGAAGCTCATCACATAATGTATAACATTTCTAGCTACTTCTTAAGTTAGACTTTAGTTCTCCTTTAACTCTGGCTGGGCACAGCTCATTTACTACATGGGGTGCCACCAAAAATGTATCACATGGCAGAAGCCCGCACACAAGTTTAGGGCACATAGGTTTACAAAGTGTGCACACAGCCAAGAAAAAATGAGAGGGACATTGATCCTAACTGGATAATCAGCCTTTAGATTGTAAGCTCCTATTGGTAGGGCCCTCTCAATCTACTGTCTCCATCCGCAACTCATTTGTGCTCATTAGTATCAACTCCCCTGTCCCTCCCTAACTGTAATCTATATGGGTGGCACTGTAACCCCTACTGTACCCGGCCCATCTCATAATGCAGCAATTTAACCCCTGCTTTGTCCAAGCAGCCACAAATAAACATATGGCCTGAGCATTCCTGCCCCTCAATATGCATGTGACCCCTATGTACAACTATAGGCTGAGCTATTAACAATGTATTTGCCCAGCAGACCATACATACCTGCAGATAAATTAAACCCTGCATCCCTCACAGAGGCACACATACAGGCATGGACAGGTAAATTAACCCCTGCAGCACCACACAGATGCATAAATACAGGTTGACAGGTGAATTAACCCTTGCAGTACCTCACAGAGGCATAAATACAGGTAGACAGGTGACTTAACCCTTGCAGTACCTCACAGACAGGCCCAGACAGGCAATCTTTGGGTTTTGGCAAATGCCAGAGGGGCTGCTGTACGGTTCCATAGAAAGTTACCATATAGTTGGCTGGTTTGGGCCTCTGTGAACTTGGAATGAAAGGGCCTATTTTGACTCCCAGTCCAGACCTGCTCACAGAGGCATAAACACAGGTACAGACAGGCGAATGAACCCTTGCAATACCTCACAGAGGCATATATACAGGTACAGAAAGGTGAATTAACCCCTGCAGTACCTCACAGAGGCATATATATACAGGTACAGAAAGGTGAATTAACCCCTGCAGTACCTCACAGAGGCATATATATACAGGTACAGAAAGGTGAATAAACCCCTGCAGTACCTCACTGCAGGGGTTATACTATATCTAGTATATCCCTGCCATAAAGCAAGAAAGGAGGGATGCACCGAATACAGTTTTTTGGATTCAGCCGAACCCCCGAATCCATTGTGAAAGATTAGGCCGAATCCGGACCCTAATTTGCAAATGCAAATCAGTGAGGGGGAGGGAAAAATAGAGGCGTGAATGGCTAAAAAAATTTTCACTTCCTTGTTTCGTGACAAAAAGTCACATGATTTTAAGGATTCGGTTCGGCCAGGCATAAGGATTCGGCCGAATCTGAATCCTGCTGAAAATGGCCGAATCCTGGCCAATACAGAGGCATATATACAGATACAGACAGGTGAATTAACCCCTGCAAAAAATACAAGTACAGACAGGTGCATCAACCCCTGCAGTGCCTCAAGCATAAATACAGGTACAGGCCTTGTTCCCAGCTGAAGGACTGAGGGGGAGTGACAGGAGCACTTGGGACTGCGGTACCTCAGGCACGGTAACACCTTGCCTGTATGTGTCAGCGCAACAGTATGACTGTGTCAGGCAAATAACCTTCCCATGCCCTCAGGAAGCCTCACTTGTCCAACCCGGAAACAGCAGTTCGGTTCTGTAACACGCTTTCTTTCCTCGCACGCCTCATTCCTACCTCTTCCGCCCGGAACCTTCTTTACCCTACCACTAGCGCAGACAGGACAGTTTGACAGGACGGACCGGCTGCCATAACACGGAAACGCTGTTTGGCGCCTAGCCCCTTGAGGGTTGCCAGGGTAACGCCGGGGCACGTGACCTCCTCCTGAAGCCACACCACAGCCAATACGCAGAAGCTGTGTTTGGCGCCCAGCCGCCATGCTAGTTAGAATCAGCAGGTGTGAGGGAAGTTCCAGATCAATGCTGACAGGGAAAGGCACTGAACCCATATCCTGCTTTGTGTGTGTGTGCTCCCTGTGTCACGTATATGTGGCCCGTGCTTTCAAATATTAACCCACCTACCTATGTATAATTGTGTTTCCTGATGTCAGTCAATTTGATGATAAAGGGTAACTAACCCTGCCATGTACATTCTGGGACTATTGCTCTGCCGATGAAACCTTACATTTTAGGGTTTTTTTGTCATCCCACGAATATACACATTATATATAATGCATAATAAAGTTTCTCTGAGTTTGCAATGTCCCAGATTCTACACCATTTTTTTCTGCTCCCCTAAAAAACATAAAATAGGGGTTATACTATATCTAGAATCCCTGCCATAAAGCAAGAAAGGAGGGATGCACTGAATCCAGTTTTTTGGATTCAGCCGAACCCCCGAATCCATCGTGAAAGATTAGGCCGAATCCGAACCCTAATTTGCATATGCAAATCAGTGAGGGGGAGGGTATAATAGAAGCGTGCATGGCTAAAAAAAAATTCACTTCCTTGTTTCGTGACAAAAAGTCACATGATTTTAAGGATAAGCATAAGGATTCGGCCGAATCTGAATCCTGCTGAAAATGGCCGAATCCTGGCCAATACCGAACCGAATCCTGGATTCGGTGAATCCCTACAAGAAAGTACTGCTATTTGCTAGAAAGGAAGTACAATTGAGTAGCAGGAATATTCGTTTCCCATGCAAGTACAGAAAGAGGCTGGAAATCTGTAGGATGTGCTAGTTACAGTTACTACTATACTACACCAAAAAAAAAAAACTGCATCAAACTCCTCCCAATTCAGAGAAATGTGATTCCTTTTGGGGCTAGAGCAACAAAATGTATCTACTTTCTATTTTGATTCACTCCTTTTCCTTCTTTCCAGCTGATGTTTATTTAAGCATTGGAAACCTGTCCTTTTCAGGATAATGTATCTTTCTGTAATTTAAAGGAAAACTATACCCCCAAAATGAATACTTCAGCAACAGATAGTTTATATCAAATTAAATGGCATATTAAAGAATCTTACCAAACTGGAATATTTGCCCTTAAAATAAATAAAATAAAATATTGCCCTTTTACATCTCTTGCCTTGAACCACCATTTTGTGATGGTCTGTGTGCTGCTTTAGAGATCACCTGACCAGAAATACTTCAACTCTAACTGTAACAGGAATAAATGTGGAAGCAAAAGACAGAACTCTGTCTGTTAATTGGCTCATGTGACCTAACAAGTATAGTTTGTTTGTTTATTTGGTATGTTTGTGTGCACGGTGATCATACAGGGCTGCTCTTATTTTTTTAAACTATCAGATTTCTATTTATGATTACGCAATGGCACATACTACTAAAAAGTATATTTTTATGAAAATGGTTTAGTTACATGAAGCAGGGTTTTACCTATGAGCTGTTTTATGCAATATATTTTTATAGAGACCTGCATTGTTTGAGAGGCATAGTTTTCCTTTAAGTCTACTAGAAAATCACAAATGCATTAAATACGCCAAATGGGCTGGTTCGGTTTTTAATAAGGATTAATTATATCTTAGTTGGGATCAAGTACAAGGCATTGTTTTATTATCACATAGAAAAAACAAATTGGTTTTAAAAATTCAGATTCTTTGGATAAAATGGAGTCTATGGGAGAGGGACTTTCCATAATTCAGAACTTTCTGGATAATGGGTTTCCGGATAACATATCCCATACCTGTACTAATATTTTCATAAGACATCCAAGAAGATGTGAAAACTTTATCTCTTCCTAATGAAAATGGACCCCAAACATTCCAAACAGTGTCACTTTTATTGAGAGCACTTGGCCAGGTACGGGCACTCTGTATATCAGGGATCCCCAACCTTTTGAACCCATGAGCAACATTCAGAAGTAAAAGGAGTTGGAGAGCAACACAAGCATGAAAAATGTTCTTGGGGTGCCAAATAAGGGCTGTGATTGGCCATTTTTAGCCTCTATGTGAATTGTCAACCTACATTGAGGCTCTGTGTGGCAGTGCACCTGGTTTTTATACAACCAAAACTTGCCCCCCAGCCTGGAATTCAAAAATAAGCATCTGCTTTGAGGCCACTAGGAGCAACATCCAAGGGGTTGGAGAGCAACATGTTGCTCACGAGCTACTGGTTGGGGATCACTGCTGTATATTGAGCACATGTTAATTAATGTGCGTGCGTTCTGCAAACAGACAGGTCAGTGTTGTATCTCGGTGAAGCAGCCCTGGAATTTGATTAATCACGGAGCAAGTGAAGGAGGGCAGGGCAGGTCAGTGTTGTATATCAGTGAAGCAACCCTGGAATTTGATTAATCACGGAGCAAGTGAAGGAGGGGAGGGCAAGACAATTTCTCAGAACTTCCTGGTAGATGCAGGTTTGAAGTTCACACTGTGTGTGTCCACTTAAGAAAACCCAAGACACTCAGATTTAGGGCGTTAATTCCTTTATCAATGTAGAGGAAATACATCTTGTTCCTCTTCCCAAATTGCTGTGGGTCTCAGTGAGAGATGCATTACAAGGACCTGGTGAGACATTGGCATGAAGGGATAATCTCTGCTGAGGAGAAAGACTATGACTTGGCTTTTAAGAGCTTCACTTGTATTGAGGACCCACCGGCAAAGATTTGGTTTAATGTGGGGCGTATTTACCTCTTGAGAGGGGATTTGCTGCAAGCTTTGGAGGTAAGTGTCCCATTGTCTACCTGGGAAGGGTGACTTTTCCAGAAGACACAAAGGTATTCCTTGATGTTAGAAGGAAGGAGGGTTTGGGTAAAACAGTCACACTGGCTGATACATTCTATTATTTCAAGGAAGGATCAAATGTGTTTTTCTTTGATTAAATCCCTGCCAGATTTCTACAGAGTTTATGTGTTGAAAGAGAGCAGGCTGTATCCACAGGTGTGACAGTGCCGTAAAGCTCCTTAATCTTTTTCTTTGGAAAAGATTTGCCAAAATTGTGGCCCTTTAGCTCAGGGAATTCTCTGGCCCTCCAACAATTTTTTTTAAATATAACAGCTTTCGCAAACTACATTGCTTTACATTAGATGCCCATTAACAGTGTATCCCTTTAACATATATTCCTCGTGTGTAATACATAACAACTAATAAAGAACCTTAGCAGATCCCATAGTGAAACATCCCATAGGTACAGTAAGGGTGGTGCTCTGGCAAGGACAGATGCCTAATTAGTATTCAAAGATCACTAACTTTGTATTTATTATTGTTGTAACTTGCTAAACTACCATCCAAACCTTACTTGAAACTAATCTAATGTAGCTGCCAATATAACCACTCCAGGGAAAGAATTGTACAACTTCATAGCTTTCCAAAATAAAAGATGCCCAATATGGAATTATTCAGTCCCCAAGCCTTTATATTCTAGAGAGAGATAGAGGTTCTTGCTTTAGGTCCTTTTGGAATCAAATCAGACTTCATGACTAAACAGCCACTCTGTATGTCTGAGAATAGGTGTAACCTACTGTACTGTTATCCTTGCAGGCATATGATAAATCAGTCATCAAAGACCCCTGCTTAGCTATCGGGTACTTTCAGAGAGGATACACACACACTTCAAGTTAGGGAGGTAAGTCCTTCATTTCAGTATTTGAAGAGGTTTCTTGTGTAGGGACCCTGAGATTTGGGTAAATTATGCAGGCAGTTCCCCTTTAGCATTTGGACACCTAAGGGTCCTTTAGTTAACTCAGGCAGCTATGTCCCTTGCTGGGTCCACATTAGTTTACGGAGATTGTCCACTAGATGGCACTGTTTGTCAATATAAAGGGGTTTAGCACCATGCAGTCTGGGTCTGTCCTGGGTCTTTGCCTCACTGAGAGGTACTACAGGTCCAGGTCTGCTGGTGAAGTTAGTTAAGTCCAGGACTGCATCGGCTAGTTGATGCAATCCTGTGACCTGTCGGAGCCTATTCGTAGTATTGGAATCCGATTGTTCGGCCCTGATATTGCCCAACCGTTAGTGGGCATATTGGGTTAAGATTCGCTCGTTTGGCGACCTTGCCAAACGAGCGGATCTTATAGTGTATGGCCACCATTACTCATGCTGTAAGTTGCTGATAGATTTCTCCTGCTCTTATTGGCTGATTCTTACATGACAAAACATCAAAAGCAGAAGGCGCACTCTCCTTAGTTATAAAGCAAAAATATACAGAAAATCAAATATATGCGAGGTGCTAATCCTACAGGAGGCTGCCCATCTGTAGTCTCCACATAAATCATGCATGAAACAAAAAATAAGGATCGCACACTCTGTTAAATCAAAAAAAAGAATATTTATTACATGCTAGTTACACCACATGGCAACAGCATGTCGCACTATGCGTTTCGACCTAAAAAGGTCTTCATCAGCGGCACAAAAATAATCAAATAACACGTAAGGCGACATGCTGTTGCCATGTGGTGTAACTAGCATGTAATAAATTTTCTTTTTTTTGATTTAACAGAGTGTGCGATTCTTACATGACACACTGTCTGACTGTCTCTGTTTATTACATAGGTAATTTCCTCCATTGTACCCAACGACCAGTACAGTGGGTTCGAGCCTCTCCGCCCTCAAGTAAGTTGGACACTGGATTTACTCATTTACAGGGTGTTTACAGAGCTGAGATCTATAATCTGTCGCCCTCCTAAGAACCACTAGTCCCATTATCCCCTGACAGCCATAAACTGAAAGTGCTAGGTTAGGTATAGAACTTAAGCCGGCCATAGACACACAGATTTTAGCCTCTTATCTCAGGAATGATCATACGGCCCTATCTCCCGACCTGCCAGACGAAATGAAGTAGTAAAAGAACAAGACGATGTTCTGGCAATCTAACTACTAATAGTAGTGGCAGTTGCCCATTGATATGGTCAGATAGGCAATATATGCAGAGAAATAATCTTTAGCTGACAGAAATCTTCTAACCTGTCCCATGGATTGAAAATGTCAGGGCGATCCACGCACAAAACTATTTCTCGTCAAATTTATCTTTGTGTCAATGGCCGGCTTTACATGATAATGACATTATCAGTGAGGACCATTGTTCAACATTATCATTAACCAGAGTGATCTTTCCTGTTCCTCCAGCAACCGGGATTTTATGAGCCGTGCCGTGACACAATGCAGTAAGTAGTCCAACATTTATTTTTTGTTTTCATTATAGTGTCCTGTGAGCTCCAATAAAAGTAATGAAAAAAGTTAGCTGTTTGCTACAACATTTTTGTATGATGGTTCCATGCCCATCAATGCTTTCAAGACCTCTACATGTCTACTGCACCTGAAGAAATCCTCTTTATCAACTGATAATTATTTGTATTCTTCTCTTTTCCTCATCAGAAGCCGGGAGGCCGGTTATCATCGCGTTGTGGTGCATTATTACCCAGAGAATTCAAATGAAGTGAATGCAGTGAAAGCCAACAGTGTCCTGTTTGTCCTCAACAAAGATGGAGACTAGGCCACTGTCATTCATGATGGCCAGGTCAGTCCTATGATATGGCTCCATTTTTTTACATTCTATAATCTATTATTCCATCTTCTTAGCCTCTTTATTCTCATATAAATAGGGAATGGCCATGAAATAGGCCAAATTTTTAGCAGCAGGAGGGCCCACTGACACCTGGGCTCACCGGGAGTTTTTGCTGCCATGTTGCTTCCTCTAGACATGTACAACAGTACAGTTCTATCTCGCAGCAGGTGTTACCATTTTAAAGGCTGGTGTTGTAACTTCTGTGCAAGCTGGTCATTGACTTCCATTGGTTTTATGTCTAAAGAAAATTCTCATTCCTACCAGTTTCCTAGAGCCAACAAACCCACCCAAAGCTGACATAAAGGTGAGCAACTTTTTATTGTTTTTTTTTGTAACTATATTACTCCAAATAGTATTACGCATTGACCTTGCATCACCTTTTGTGGTATCGGAGTCATAGACCGCAGAAAACTTTCTCTGTTCCTGTTATAATTAAAGAGTAACGTCACCTACTGGTCAAACTGGTTTCTCTAGTTTTTAAATGGCAAAAACACCACATGTGTGGACTAAACAAGGAAAGAGTGAATAAGAAAAACCCTACCCTGGTACATGATTTGTATTTAGGTATATCCAGCTGGCTAAGAGTATACAGTATGATATTGTTACGGTGTGATTCTCTGTTCTTCCTGCCTCTGGGCTGCACTCTTCTCCATGGTCAGGAGAAAAAATAACTAATCCAGTGTCTCCCAGTACTTTTGCAAGTAAAGAGCTTTGATTCTCTTTAGGGTAAAAGTTAATTCTATCCCCCCCCCCAGTATTTACCCAAGTGCAGAGCTTTGATTCTCTGTTTACTATGATCAGGAAGAGTTCCATTATCCCCCAGGATGCAAGTTTTTTTGTATTTAGTTTAATATTATTTCCCCTCGGAAAAGAAAATGAACAATGGGATTCCTCTGCCGCCTATGAAAACTCCCCCCAGAAGACCCAATGTGAAACCAGGAGTGGAGCAATTCACACTGACCCAGCAAGGTAGATGATCCTCATGGCTAACTTAAAGCTCCTTAAAGGGTTAATCAGTATAATGCCTTTAAGTTCTACTTTATGCAATCTGCAGGAAATCCTGTGCCACCGCCAGTGCCAGATTTAACGTCTTTGCCTCCTCAACCCACAGGAGACACTCCAGAGCCCTACAAGGTACAAGCAGATTGTAGCGATGTATTTTTGCTTTCATTTGCTGCAATGCTGGAAATGGCATGTGCATTTGGCTAACGTTCATGGGTCTTTATTTCCTTCTCTTCCAGCAAAAATTGGTCCCAATGAGAATGGAGCCAATAGTGGAGGTGGCTTTGCCTTTGCAAAGATCTGCTCCGATTCGCAAGGAAATGGTGAGCAACAAGTGGGATTTTTTCTAATTAAAGGGGAAATGCACCAGGCAGGATGGCAGTTCTCCTTATAATTCATGTAGCATGCCTGCCTTTCAGAACCAGAACCAGGGCAAGAATCCTTACCTGTCATAAATGGGACATTGAGACACAGCTGTCAGACCAGGGCCCCAGAATAATTTAGCGTTTTCTTCATTGTTTTATACATTTAAAAGTAATGGATCGCACACCCAATTTAGAAAAATAAGTAAATTTATTACAAGAAAAAAATTATACTAAAAATTATTAAATATAAGAAGGTGAGCCCAACGCGTTTCGACCTTAAGGGTCTTCCTCAGGGACACAAATAAACAAAAAAATTAAAAAGGCCTTTTTGATTTTTTTTGTTTATTTGAGCCCCTGAGGAAGACCTTTAAGGTCGAAACGTGTTGGGCTCACCTTCTTATATTTAATAATTTTTTGTATAATTTTTCGATTTTTGTCCCTTTTTTTCTTGTAATAAATGTACTTATTTTTCTAAATTGGGTGTGCGATCCATTACTTTTAAATGTTTGGAATCTTATCTGGAGATCCTCATGGGGAGTCCCCCATGGATTAGCACCCCGCATTTTGATCTAAGGGAGTGCGCCTTCTCTCTCTATTTTGTATATGTTCTTCATTGTTTCAACCCAGGCAGAGCTAAATATTGGCCCAAAAATGATGCCCCCAGTGGAAGAAGACAAGCAAGTTCACTTTAAATATGAACCTAAGCAGGGCCATGACCTACCCGGAGCTTCAGGAGGTGCTGAGGGACAAGCTCAAGAAACATGGGGAACAAATGGCCAATCACTTGTGTGCAGTAATTCCTTCATAATGTTCAGTGGGTTCCTTCCTTCTATCACTCATTCTACAGTATATTTTCCTGCCATAAAACCATTTAAAATCCTTTCTCTGTATTTGCCTAAAACTGGACTTTTTTAATATTTAGCTACAGGGATCCAGAGAGCAAAGGACTCGCCCTGGTGAAGGACAATATGGCCTGGCAAGAGATGCTGAAACTTTCCAAAGACAGCTGACTTTATGATGCAAAGTGCGTAACCATTGCCCCAATAATATTCCATGTTTGCTCTGTTGCAAAAAAGCTACTTTATCACTAACAACGTTTTCAATGCAAACCATTTATCCGTTGCAGGACCCAAATCTTTGCATGGGGAGGACCATTCTATATCGCATGAGAGCGCAGTATGATTATCGGGCGGAGGGACCGGCGGACCTGACGTTCCAACAGGGAGATGTCATCAGTATTCTATCAGAAGGTATAAACTGTACACACCAGTCCGACCCTGGCACTATGCAAAATCACACCCCTTAGTACTCATATAAGAAGCACTTGGGGTCTGATTTATCTGCCCTTTGTTTGTTTGGAGCACAGAGACATCCACAAAATGTTCTACCTGCAGGGCTTATTCAGGGTAGCCCTCAGTACACAGCCTCATATACTGTACATATTCAAATATGTATGTGCCCCCCAAACTCAGACCCTAGCTGTTTTCATACTTATTATGGGGCCTTCCTAAACCAAAGCTAAAGTCGGGCCGAGCTGAAAGATTATTCCTGTTATCTGTTTGTCAGTGAATCAAGAGTGGCTGGAAGGACACTGCTATGGAAACAATGGCATATCCCCCAAGTGTTTTGCCAAGCAAGACAACGGCATCTAACGGCGGGCATCAGGAATGGAGAGAAAGGACGGCTTATTCAACTCGAGATTGGTCAGAGGCAGGATTGTCCTCATTATGAATTATCTATATTGCATATATATATTTTTGTACCGTGGTCAACTATTAAATATTAACCTGTGATTGCTGGTGCTTCTCATTATTGCCATGTTGTAACTGCCTGGATTCTAAAGTCAAGAAAACCCTTTGCCATCCTTTCTGTCGCTGAGCAGGATATAAGAGCTTCATGGTTGTCGTTTGAGCCCTCAGAGTTATGTAAGGTTTATAGAGAGTCAGAAAGGTCTGGCTCTTTATTACAAATGCTTTGAATGAAGTATGGAAGTAATAAAGACAGTAATGAGCAAAGATATATAAATACAGGAGTCCAATGTACAGTACACAGATAAGAACCAGTGCTCCTTGGTTGTTTACTCATGTTCCTGACCTGATCCATGGATCTTAGCAAGGATTCTTCACCCTTATATTAATAAGCAGGATTCCATGGTCTCCTCCTATGTCAAGCATCAAGTGCTTAAATATCCCATCTATCTCGGAGCCTTTAAAACAACACCAATGTCCAGTGTGCTTGACTTGAGGCACTTGGATGGCCAGGGCTGAGACTTACCGTAAGTGAAAAGTATTGAAAGTATTGAATATATAAATCATGAGTTTGTTGGACACTTTTATGGGTGGGAATTAAAGGTCTGGTTCCCCTCATGTCCATCTGGTCTGCCCTGGAGATAGGTTTCTACAGAAGCAGTGTAAGGGAGCAGCCAGCAGCCCCACCACAATGCTCAGTACAATGAAGAATATGGCTCCCACCCAAACACTGTAGCTGTGGGCCTGCAATTTCATCGGAGCTTCGGACGGGATCATGTTGGTCAGATTCAGCATGTACCCAAGGGTCCATCCAATGTCCATGTTGCCGACCTTAAGGGGAGCAAGTTTAGCCAGTTACAACACAGAGCTTACACTTAGTAGACATCGAGTGCAAGGGAGACTTGTATACATTGTGCATTACTGTGTATTTATTCTTTATCTATATCATCTTCAATATTAAAACAAATACAAGTCTAAAGTGTAGAAATCCACTCTTACCTGCTTAGAGAAGTGTATCTTGTTCCAGGTCTGACTGTCAAACTTGTACCCGTCCAACAGGAGAGAGAGTATGTACATCCCAGAGCTGCAGTATTCCAGCAGGCGCTTCCGGTTCTCCAAAGGAAAGGATTCCATAAGCTGAAAAAACCAAATTCCTTTATATTGAGTCTTATTTCCCCTTTAATTTCTTTTCAGATTTACGCTTCACACACACAATGAAGCTTTTTCTATTGATTTTAACAGAGAAGCATAAATTAGGGACCAAGGAAAGACTGTGCTATTCAGTAGCAGTCTAGTCAGCAGCAGCAGCAAATGATATGGCAACTCCTGCACTACAAATGGATACATCGTGCCCAGAAGGAAACCCCCCCCACCATGACACATGTATTTATATTTATCATATGGATCCGTTGCTGGTGATTGTTACCTTGCTCCAGTCGCTGGAGCAGAAATTCCAGATGGTGCCATTGGCCTCGCTCAGTGATTGTCCGCAAGTCAAGTTGAGGAAGTTCAATGTATAATAAAAGGCAGAGAAAGCCTGTGGGTGAAAAAATAAAAAGGGAGGGATGTTGTAAACGGGTGGTTCATCTTTAAGTAAACTTTTTGGTGTATTATAAAATGTCTAATTCTAAGAAACTTTTCAATTGGCTGTCATTGTTTCTTTTTTATAGTTTCTGAATTATTTGCCGCCTTCTTCTGACTATTCACATAGGGGTCATAGACCCCATCTAAAAAAACAGATGCTCTGTAGTCATGGCCAGCAGATGGTGCTAGCCTCTCACTGTACACCCTGCATAGAAGCTTTTCTATTCATTCTAGTTCTGTCTGCCCAGTTTTTATGAGACATAGGGAAGGGACAAGGCGTGGGCTCTCAGTTACACAATAGCTCACGTTATGCAAGAGACAAACATATATTCATGACAGCCGGAAACTGTGTTCCCAAATATTCTTTATTCCTATATACCTTCCATTCACTTACATAGAACTCCCCTTGCACAGGCGGCTGGTAGACCCCATTGAAAGAACAGTTAGCATTGTTGGCACAGGCAGAGAAGTTAAAGACATTGGTGATGGCTCGGTGACATTCTGCCGGGTCCCCCGTCCCTTCCACGGTGACATTTAAAGCCAAGTTGGCCGGCCCAGTGGGTACGCAGGGGCTGTTGAACACAGATGCCAGGGAAATGTTGGCAGTGTAGCTCTTGGCATAGCAGGGGTGTTGCACTATGCCAAATGTCCTGCCCTATGGATAAGCAAAAGAAAGATTGGCACATGGACCCTAGTGAGGAACAGTACACAATGCACCATTTGCTAAACTGCCATATACCTGGGTAAGTACTGGAAGGAGGCTGGGGTGTACTTCCCCTTTAAAAACACTCTTCTCAGTGGTGAACCCTGGACAAACCAGACAGACTAATGCTAAACTGCCAGAGAACACAGAACAATGGATAAATGGGGTGAATGCCAAGCACGTTAGGGGCTAGAATTACACTAATATGAGTCGAAGGTGTTCATTAAATGAGGATTAGTCTGAGGAAATAGGATTGGCTGGCACTGAAGTGTGACCCGTTCAACTGCTTGGGTTACTTTGATGGTGCAAAGCAAAGTGGTAGATTGACATCGTGGAGTCCCATTATTCTAATGAAGGCCCTTTAGTAGTTTTGAAGCTACAGCATCTCTATTCCGCTGTCAAAGGGTGCTGGTACAACTGAAAGGCTGTAGATTGGGTAGCATTGCTATAAAGTCTCTACCTTGCCCTTCTATCCTCATCTTTCCCTACTGCCTCCTTTTTACATTACTATCTTCATTTTAATGGGGTATATTTTACCCTGCTGTCTCCATCTTGCCCAGTGTCACTATCTTGAATTACTTCTTCATATTGCCCTACTGTCTTCATTTTGACCTAATGTCTCCATCTTGGCCCTCTCTCTCAGTCTTGACCTACTGTCTCCATCTTGCCCTACTGTCTCCACCTTGGCCTACTGTCTCCACCTTTCCCTACTGTCTCCATCTTGACCTATTAACTCCATCTCATTCTACTGTCTCCATCTCATGCTCCTGTCTCCATTTTGCCCCTACTGTCTCTATCTTGTCCTGTCTCCATCTTGACATACTAACTTCATCTTGCGCTACTGTCTCCATCTTATTATACCCATATTTAGACCTCCCCAAAATCAACATTTAATATTCCAGCCTTGGCACATGAGGGTTGGCACCTGTAGAAGATTCGCGAGCAGCCTCTTAAAGACTTGATCCTGACCATAGCAGAGATAGCTGTGGGTGTAGACTGTGTAGTTATAGCCATACAGCCGGAAAAACATTTCGGTGTCCTTATCTTGAATGGCCCCTGCAGGCTGGAAGGTCATCTGCGTAGAAGCCCCACCAAGGTCCATGGCTCCGAACGTCTGTCCGCCGGTTGGATGAACCCAGCTGCCCAGGAACGTATACTACTTCATCCAAGCACAAAGACAGGTCCACAGTTTAGCTGTGTACTCTAAGAACAACCAATCAGAACAGGAGGGCTCTTGCTTTACTCACCCCGATAAAGGTGCTCAGAAGATAGTTGACTGTGATCCATCCTAAGGAACCTTCCTCGCTGCCAGTCAGTATACGTGCCCCCTGGAATTTCATTGGGTACCCACCAAGCGTTTTAGAGATCTCATCAAAAATAAGTTGGGTTTTGGTGGCATTCTGCATTCTGAAGAGACAAGGGGGCACAAAGCCAAATGTTAGACCTTATGTAACTGTACTCATTGACCCACCTTGAATGGAAAGGACAACTATAGCTTAATATATCTATGGTCCAATGGGAATATTATAAGATCAATGTTATTGACTATCCTTTTGCTTTACTGTCCCATGCTTCTATAAAGATCCAATAAAAAGCATAGGTATTCCCCTGTACTAAGCACAATTCAGCAGGAACAGCCCAATAATACTAGTATAGGTATTCCCCTGTAGCGAACAGCAGGGAAGTTTCAAGGCAAAGTCCAAGCCTGGAATTGATTTTTCCATTCAGAGTTATGCAGCCTGAGATTATCTCAGTCTTTCTCACTTTTTATTTCTCTTAAACAGAGTTATATTATCCAGTAACCAGAGTGCAGGTACAGTCACTGTCTAATTATAGTTCTGTCAACAGGAGCTGTTACTTATCTTAGAGCCAATGTAACCTCCGGGCTCCTCCTGCTCGAGCTCAGCCACAATATAAGGAACTGATTAGCTAAAAACGGTGCTAATTGTATTGCCTATTGCTCATATTGCTTCCATACAGTATGTGGGGGTACACGCTGAATCCCACCTGAGAAGCCTCATGCCGGCAGTTGCTCCGAGCAGGACAGTGGTCTCCTTCTGCAACGCAGCTGGGATGACTCTCAGAACCTGGTCCAGACAAGGTTTCAGGCTTTCCCCTGCCTGTGACGGGCTCTCGGCATAGGAGGAAATCCCAGGTCCTGGCACAAAAACACAACATTCTCTAATGTTACTGTGTGTGTAGGTTCTGGTTCAGTATAGAGGGAAGAACCTCTACCCAGAGCCTGTCAGTTATACTTTTAGTCTACTCATAGGACAGTCTCTAGGTCCCTCCAAGGAGACCATATTTGGGGGAACGTCTCTGGGCAGCTTCCCCCACTGTATAGAAACTTATATACAGGTATAGCATGATTTCCCCTAACAGGGAGCCTGTATTAGGATCTACAGGGTACTTAAATATTCATGAACACTAAGGGCGCTGTTGCGTTTGGTCCATATAAGGAGTACTGAGTGGGTAGCTATATAATAGAAAAAGTAGATGACAGATGAAGGCTGCTTATCATTGGGAGATGGTTCCTTTCTCGCGGATCCCATATCAGAGCCCTATTGGACTGAACATTGTTCACCAGCTGAGATCAATCCATTGTTAAAGAGGCCGGTCAATATTGGACTTTCTCAGGGTTTCAGAGAAGACTGAGCAAGCCGTCCTAGTGCCGGGACATACAATCCCTTTATGAATCATAGACCTTTCCAAGGAGGACCGGATCCTGTGAGAGAACTTAGGCACCAGCTGTTTTTTTATTTAGCTCTAGATATTTTTAAAACTTCAAGCAGTTTTGAAACCTTTCAAATGAATCAGCATCCAATGGCAGTCAAAAATGGGAATGTCTCTGCTATGTCTTGCCCTACTGTCTCTATGATGTCCTTCTGTCTCCTTCTTGTTCTACTGTCTTCATCTTGCCCTATAGCCATCTTCTACAACTGTCTCCATTTTGCCCTACTGTCTCTATCTTATTCTACTGTCTCTTCCTTCCCCTTCTGTTTCCATTTTCTCTTACTGTCTCTTTCTTGCCCTACTTTCTCCATCTAGTCCTGCTGTCACCATCTTACTCTACTGTCTTCATCTTACTCTACTGTTTCCATCATGTCCTACTACCTCCATCTTGCCCTACTGTTATGATCTGTAGGTATAGGAGTCCAGGACTGACAGAATACCCTTTAGGTGCAGTCGGAGAGCCTCACCTTATTCCGGTTTTCACTTATGCCCTTTTGGGGCCCCGGACTTTCTGCTGCGGAACAGACGAGGATCCTAAACATGGCCAAGGAAGTCGGAGTAAGGTACAAAAGGATCAGGTGAAAACCAGCTTGGGCTCAGTACAAGCAAAAAGTGCCTTTTATTTTTAAATTTGATGCAATTACGTAACATCAGCACGTATGCCGACACCATATTGACGTGCATGCATGTTTTCTCCTAACTGCGGCCAGAGGCACCCGGGACCGGTGTGCAGGACCGCCATCAGAAATCGCAGGGCCCCATACAACAAAATTTCCTGGGCCCCTAGGCTACGCCCACCACAAGCCCCACCTACAGGTCCGCCCTCCCCACCACACAGTAAAAAAACAAACAAAATATTGGTGGCTAGGGTTCCCACATGTTAATAAAAAATAAAAAGATATTGGTGGCCAGGACCCCTCCATTAAAAAATATTGGTGGATAGGACCCCACATGAGAAAAAAAATTGGTGGCCAGGCCCCCCCCACATTATAAGAAAATTAGTGGCCAGGGCCCCTTAAACGTCCATGCCTTCCCGAAGTCAGCAGCTCTCAGAAAGGGCCTGGCTAATCAAGTAAGTGTGGTGTGGCCGGACCCCCTTACCCTTGGGGCCCCCTACAACTCTCCCCCCTGTCCCCCCCTGATGGCTGCCCTGCCGGTGTGTCTAAAGGTAAGAATGCCTTACAGTACCCCCAATCTCAGGAGCACCCACTGGGGGCTCCCAAGGCTTTTCCTGGAATTTTTTTATGAAATTAACTAGTCGAGGGGCGTGAGTGTCCTTGGCAGCAACCCAACACCTCTCCTCAGGACCAAATCCCTTTCAATGTATGAGGTATTGAATATTATTTCTAAACCTGCGAGAGTCAGTGATCAAGGAGAAGGGGAAGAACAAATGGAAGAAAAGGCGTTATTGATTACTGGTTTAAGAAGAGAGACATGGAAGGAATTGGAAATATTCATGCCAGGAGGCAGCTCAAGCTTAACACACCGGGTTAACAATTTTTGGGATTTTGAATGGACCAATAAAACGGGGCCCCAGTTTAGGAGAAGGATACGAAGCATGATGTTCTTAGTGGATAGCCATACAGAATCACCAACATTAAAATAGGGAGCAGGTTTGAGACATCTATCAGCTGCCTTCTTTTAACCAACTGAGGATTTATCACGCTCCCATAAAGGAGAAGCCCAAGCGAGAACTTTGCCTTGAAACAAGGCGATGATAGAAGCCACCTTAGACTTTTCCGTGAGTAACTGCTAAGGACAGAGTTCAAACTGGATGAGGCATTGATTGAGGAATCCGCGGCAACCTTCAGGATCTCCAAAAAAGCATCTTGAAAAAGGTGCTGAAATCTTGGGTTCTGAAGGAGATGCCCCAGAATGAGGAGGAACTGGAGCTGGAAGAGGGAGCAGACCCTCCCTAAGCACTCTGAAGTGCGTCCAGACGAGAAGAAAAATGCTGAAGAGTCTGGGAAATATGGTGTTGTTGTTGCTCCTAGATTTCCAAGTCAAGTGTTTAAGAAGTGGCTCAAGCACCATTTCAAGGGAAGCTGTTGGTGCTGTAGTATGAAGGGCTCCATGTTGGGCCCAAGCTTACTTTTACGATCTGTAGGTATAGGAGCCCAAGGACTGACAGAATATCATTTAGGTGGAGTCTGAGAGCCTCACAGCACATTTACTCTACTGTCTCCATCTTGCCCTACTTTCACCTTCTTACTCTACTGTCTCCATCTTGTCCTACACTCTCATCATGTCCTACTGTCTCCATCTTGCCCTACTGTCTCCATTTTGTCTTAATGTCTCCAACTTGCCCTACTGTCTCAATCTTGCCCTACTTTCACTGTTTTACTCTACTCTCTCCATCTTGCACTACTTGTATCTTTTTACTCTTCTACCTCCTTTCTTTCCCTTTATCTCCATCATGTCCTACTGTCTCCATCTTGCCCTATTGTTTCCACCTTGTCCTACTGTCACCATCTTACTCTACTGTCTATATCATGTACTTTTTTTAACCTATTGTCTCATTATGTCCTACTGTCACCATCATATACTACTGTCTATATTTTACCCTATCGTCTCTATCTTCTTGCTCTACTGTGTTCATCATATCCTACTATCTCTTTCTTGTCCTACTGTGTTCTTATGTCACTTTATTTGTCTGCCACCTCTATCTTGCTCTGTTGTTACCATTACAATGCAATGGCTCCCTAACTGATAACCCAATACCAATTCCTAATACATGGTAGCATACATTCTAGTGCTGACCTCATTAAAAAACCAAGAGGAGAGGTGGAATGACCCCACTGTAAGGTGAGTATTTCTTTTATACCCAGCACGTGGGAGGCTGCCTGTCTCTACCCTTATGGCCCCTCAAGCACGAGGAACTGGATCCCAGGAAAGACCAGTAAATTCATTAAATCATAGTAAATAATAACCTGGGATCCCCGCCAGTGTTATAAAGGGCAGAGGGTGAGGTTTATCCATATAAATGTCACAAATGAATCTTAGTTGGGCAAATAGAGTAGGACACGCCCACACTGGTGTTTGGGGATGGATATAAACTTTGTTAACCAGGCGAGGAAAAGTGGAGCCAATGCCTCCCTGCACGCACACACTGGGGGCCTCCACTTTAAGACAACTAAGGGTTAAACAGGAAATGAGAATAATGAGATATTTACATAGGGATTTATGGCCCTTGTGCAATTATCTCACCTGTTGGCATAGGGTGGGTGTGCTCTCAGGGCATGTTCTGATGCCCAATGTAACTTCTTGCAGCCGGGATTGTTTTACAGCCCTTGGTTCTGATTGTATGCAACTCCCAGCACCTTACTACTTTATAACTAGTCCTTCAGATATTACATTGAGTATCAGTAGTTGGATACGTTCAGTAGCTCCATCCTAAGGCCGAGCAGCCCCAAGCACAGGGTTATGGTCACCTTTGTGCAGAACTACAGCTTTTAGAATGCCAGGATCCTTTATTGTGTATTGGAGGTTGCTGGGAATTGCAGGCTTCAGGTTAAGAAACAGTTTGGTTAACATCATACACACCTGGTACATCACAGGTATAGACTTGTTTGACAATCCCTGTGTCATTCTCCTTATTGGCCGGCCACTGGTACAAGAACAGGGTGGTATGGGAGGAACCTGCATCGAACACCATGCCATACTGCAAGAGAGAGCAAAGAGCATTGTGGGAATACTCCCATAAGCCACTAGGGGCTATCATGTAGATTTACTAAGGCAATAAATTGACTTAAAACTGATTTACAGATCCATGTAGCTGGGGCCAGATTATGACTGAGCTGATTCATGGGCAGGAAACCACTTACTAATAAGCCATGATTAGAACTGAATCCTTATCTGCCGGCATGGCTTTATTTTGTTAATATGGAAAGTGAAAGAGACACACAGGGTTCAATAGGTTTCCTTATCACCGAGGAAGGGCTTGAGGATGTAGGAGGGGTCTTGGAACCCTATGAATCTTCAAGAGCAGAAGGTTCCATCTTTTTTCCTCACAAGGATTTCAAGAAATGAGAGAATGTTGTCCCATCATGTTTTAAATTAACCATTGTATCAAAAATATCCCTTTATTCCCAATATGTGGCATCTATGGGCAAACCAAAAACAGGTGGTGTCCAAATGAGCTTGTCCCACTCTCTCCATCTTGCCCTACTGTCTCCATCATGCCCTACTGTCCCCAACATATCCTACCATCTCCATCTTGTCCCACTGTCTCCATCTTGCCTTACTGTCTCCATTTTCTTCTTCTGCCCCTATCTTGCCCTACTGTCTCCATCTTTCCATACTGTCCCCATCTTGTCTTACTGTCTCCATCTTGTCCTACAGTCTTCATCTTGCCCTACTGTCTCCATCTTGTCCTACTGTCTCCTTCCTGTCCCACTGCCTCCATCTTGCCCTACTGTCTTCATCTCCTCTTATTGTCCATATCTTGCTTACTATTTCCATATTTCCATACTGTCTCCATCTTGTACTACAGTCTCCATCTTTCTCTACTGTCTCCATCTTGTCCTACTGTCTTCATCTTGTCCTACTGTCTCCAACATATCCTACATTCTCCATCTTGCCCTACTGTTGCCATCTTATCCCACTGTCTTCATCTTGCTCAACTGTCTTCATCTTCTCCTACTGTCCCTATCTTGCCCTATTCTCTCCATCTTTCCATACTGTCTCCATCTTGTCCTACTGTCTCCATCTTGTCCTACTGTCTCCAACATGTCCTACTGTCTCCATGTTGTCCTACTATCTCTGTCTTGTCCTACTGTCTGCATCTTGTCCTACTGTCTCCAACATGTCCTACTGTCTCCATCTTGTCCTACTATCTCTGTCTTGCCCCACTGTTTCCATCTTGTTCTACTGTCTCCATCTTGTCCTACTGTCTCTGTCTTGTCCTACTGTCTCCTTCTTGTCCCACTGTCTCCACCTTGCCCTACTGTCTTCATCTTCTCCTACTGTCCCTATCTTGCCCTACTGTCTTCATCTTTCCATACTGTCTCCATCTTGTCCTACAGTCTCCATCTTGTCCTACTGTCTCCATCTTGTCCTATTGTCTTCATCTTCCCCTACTCTCTCCATCTTTCCGTACTGTCTCCATCTTGTCCTACTGTCTTCATTTTGTCTTACAGTCTTCATTTTACCCTACTGTCTCCATCTTGTCTTACTGTCTCTTTCTTGTCCCACTGTCTCCATTGTGCCCTACTGTCTCCATTGTGCCCTACTGTCTCCATCTTCTCTTACTGTCCCTATCTTTCCATATTTCCATACTGTCTCCATCTACAGTCTTTATCCTGCTCTTCTGTCTCCATCTTGTCCTACTGTGTTCATCTTGTCCTACAGTCTCCATCTTGTCCTTCTGTCTCCATCTTGTCCTACAGTCTCCATCTTGTCCTTCTGTCTCCATCTTGTCCTACTGTCTCCATTTTGCCATACAGTCTCCATCTTGTCCTTTAGTCTTCATCTTGCCATACTGTCTCCAACTTGCCTTACAGCCTACATCTTGCTCTGGTGTACCTATTAGGGATGCACGAATCCAGGATTCGGTTTGGGATTCTGCCTTTTTCAGCAGGATTCGGCCTAATCCTTCTGTCTGGCCGAACCGAATCCGAATCCTAATTTGCATTTGTAAATTAGGGGCGGGTAGGAAAAGAAGAATTTTTCCCACTTTTTCCTGCCCCTAATTTGCATATGCAAAATAGGATTTGGATTCGGTTCGGTAGTCACCCAAATCTTTTACCAAGGATTCGGGGATTCGGCAAAATCCCAAATAGTGAATTCGGTGCATCCCTAGTACATACTTTCTTCCCCAGTCTCTTCTCGCCCCCATAGCCAGGGCCCTGATCCCTATTTAAGGACAGGATTTCCAGCAGTGGCAGCCATGGTGGGATCAGCCAGTAATTTCCCACAGATAATGAAACATCCATTACCAAAATTTCAGAGAGCCATTACCAAACCCTCTCTAATCACAATGGGAGGATGCTGCTGGGATGCTTGCTTTGTTTAGCTAAAACTTGTGTTACAATGAAGACCGTAACAATTAAATCAATCACTAAATCAATGAATCAATATCCAGAGTCATTAACTGTATGGAGGGACCCCACTACCCAGTCACTCTTACCTTGTCTGGTGACGGCTGAATGAGAGTTTGGGAACTGACGAGGCTGAGGATGAGAGCGATTATCCCAGAGAGCAGTGAGGTGACTATGAGACACCCTACAATCAGACCCTTGTGGTTCCCAAACATGACAGCATCAGCCTGCAAGCAAACGGGCGTTTAGAGGGGATTTCTAATGGTCAGCCTGGGGCCCCCTGGCTTTTTAAGTGGCTACAACTCCCAGCATTCTCTGGCAACCTAACAGGAGTTCTGGATGTATAATAAACCACATAAGCTCAAAATATACAGAGATGAAAAGTTAAGGGATGAATAAAATAACTGGTTACAGAAGTGGTAGGTATACTTTGCCTTTATTTGGAGCATGTGAGTTAGGGTGGGGCCCCAATATACTACATACAGAATAAGCCCGTCCCCAGTAGCTGAAGTTAATGAGAGAGGAAAGGATTTAGAATTCCCTGTGTTTATTCAAGGGATTCTCCTATTGTTTGTTCTTCTGCGCTTAGTTAACAAATTGTGTGCCCTGCTGCATGGCGTTACTGCACCTCCCTGTTGGCCAAACCTGGGTGGCAGGGATTAGGGTAACCCATTTGGGTATTGCTGCTCTATTCTGGCATAGGTACATGTGTCCATTTCAGATCATTGGTGCTTCCCCAATATGTGCCCTCCCAATATGCCCCCCTATGCCATAAATTCAATGTGTTTTCATCCAATAACTGCATTGACTGCTGTGTGCCCAGAGGTACAAGGAAGCAACACATGAAGGCTGGGGCACCCCCTCAGCTGGGCAGCCAGTGTCTGGGATCCCTCATGTAATTGCTCTCACTTATTGCACAATGTAAGTATCACCTGGTGCGGCTGAACTTCCCCTCACTCCCCGAGTGCTTTGAAGAGGTAATACAAACATAATTCAGATATAACAGTTCCTCTTATCTACCCCAAGAATAATTTAACCCTATGGTGACAGACTGCGCTGGGGCCCACTCTAATAACCATTTGATTAGTGAGAGGCATCTCTATGGTGGGCTATTCCTTGGCACCCTGGTGCCATATTAATCCCTATAGAAGTGTCCAGTCCTCTCCCTGATATAGGGTCACTACTGGGTGCTTCAATATAATAACAAACATAAAGTAACCCCTATTGTGTCACTGCTGCTCCCCCATAATACCCTCTCTTCTCTATAGAGATAAAAAGCATTAAAAAGCCTGGAACCCACGGTACCTTTGCTGTAGGTTGAGACGAGGAAGGTGCCAGAGAGCACAGCAAATCCCCTTTGGCAGTCACACTTGGTTTGGGTCAAGGTGCACCGTATACTGTACAGTTATACCGACCGTGAGCCCGCCCCTCTACAGGTAACCAATCCCAGCAGGGCTCACCTGTGCATTGGACCAAAACACTGAGCTGCCAGGTGGGGAAGGGGGAGAGGAGGGAACACAACTAGCAGAGAAAGAGGAAATATATTGTAGAAAAGAGAGACTGACATAAGGTGATGCCACCTCTCAGCAATGCAGCTTCCACACTACACTACATTGCTTGTAAAACTGGGACCCCCACCCTGTTTTTTGCATCCACATGACTTAAAGGTCCAGTACCTCTAAAGCTGCCCAGCTGCCCAGTTGTCCGAATCTATGCAGTCTGTGCATATGTGCCAACTGGGTAGGAAAGGCTCCCCTTTAGCTCTGACAATGGACTCAATTTAAACACCCAATTATTTACCCTCCCTGGTCCTCTGTCACACGTCTGTCTGTATTCTGCTGTTTATTAATCACTAGGCATGAAAGGCACTGTACTTACCCCCTCACTATAGCAGGGTGACTGTTTCCATATATCTGTAACCTTGTTATGAGCTAAGGGGGCCCAGCCTGAAGGCAATTTAGGGGGAGATTTGGGGTGAGTGCTTATTTGTGCCCTGTGTACCCCTGGAACTATAGCAGGGTTACTGTTAGAGAAGTTAGAAAAGCACCCAATATATTTCTGAATAAAAGAGCCTCTATTGGTGCAAGGGCATTACAACGTTTCAGGCCGTGCGGCCTTTTATCAAGCCTCTTAATCTGCAGCAGAGGCTCAGTGTGAAAGTGTCATCTGGTCACAATGGCACTATAACAACTGCATCACACCTTCACAGTTTCAGCTAAAGGTGGCCATACATGGAGAGATCCACTCGTTTGGCGATGTCGCCAAACGAGCGGATCTCCCTCCGATATGCCCACCTTCAGGTGGGCAATATCGGGCTGATCCGATCGTGGGCCCTAGGGACCTGTGGTGGTTGTGCAGATGGCCTGTAGATGTAACTGTGCTCAAGACTTATACTGTGCATACTTCCTGTCATCGTAAAAATGAAAGTTACTGTTGTGTAATGGCTGCATGAGTCTCTGCTAATAAAGCACTGTTATACTCTACTCATCCTCGGCTACCCAAAACATAACAAATTTACGACGAGATGGCTCTTCTACCTCTGCAGCAGCCTGCACCTTTTCTTCCAAAGCCTGTGAGCCTACCATACCTTTTACTGCTTGGATCCGTATGTTTGAAAACTACATTATTGCTGCTGACCAAGGGGAGATTTCTGCTGCTAGAAAGCGTGCTTTACTTATTCACTGCCTGGGAGCAGAGGGACAGCGTATATTCTATACATTACCATTACCTGATGAGATTTATGAAACTGCTCTCACTGCTATAAAGAACTTTTTCGTGCCAAGAGTAAATGTGGTTGCTGAAAGATATAAATTCCGCCACGGTGGACAACGTAGTAGCGAATCCACAGAACAATTTGTAGCAGCTTTGAGAGAGCTGGTTGTTACCTGTGAGTTTGGGAATCTAACAGATGAAATGCTAAGAGACCAAATAGTGGAAAAAACAAACTCACCTCGCATTAGAGAGACTGTTTCTAGAGCAGGATTTAACCCTTGCAAAGGCTATTACAGTTGCTAGCCAAATTGAAACAGCAATGGCAGAGGCTAAAACTCTCAGTCAGGGAACTGCTGGGAATGTACAGATTGTGAATTCAGCACTGTGGCCTAATAATGTATAGTCACAGCCAAAACCATACAGCAAATACAAATAGAAAATACTGCTTTCGCTGTGGTTCAACACAACACACTTGTTTATTAATGACCTGGAGGTGGGCATTGAAAGTACTGTTTCTATTTTTGCAGGTGATACTAAATTGTGCAGAACTATAGGTTCCATGCAGGATGCTGCCACTTTGCAGAGTGATTTGTCTAAATTGGAAAACTGGGCAGCAAACTGGAAAATGAGGTTCAATGTTGATAAATGCAAGGTTCTGTACTTTGGCAAGAATAATATAAATGCAAGTTATACACTAAATGGCAGTGTGTTGGGAGTTTCCTTAAATGAGAAGGATCTAGGGGTCTTTGTAGATAACACGTTGTCTAATTCTGGGCAGTGTCATTCTGTGGCTACTAAAGCAAATAAAGTTCTGTCTTGCATAAAAAAGGGCATTAACTCAAGGGATGAAAACATAATTATGCCTCTTTATAGGTCCCTGGTGAGGCCTCATCTGGAGTATGGAGTGCAGTTTTGGACTCCAGTCCTTAAGAGGGATATAAATGAGTTGGAGAGAGTGCAGAGATGTGCAACTAAATTGGTTAGAGGGATGGAAGAGTTAAATTATGTGGGTAGACTGTCACGGTTGGGGTTGTTTTCCCTGGAAAAAAGGCGCTTGCGAGGGGACATGATTACACTTTACAAGTAAATTAGAGGACATTATAGGCAAATAGAAGGGGACCTTTTTACCCATAAAGTGGATCACCGTACCAGAGGCCACCCCTTTAGACTAGAAGAAAAGGACTTTCATTTGAAGCAACGTAGGGGGTTCTTCACAGTCAGAACAGTGAGGTTGTGGAATGCACTGCCGGGTGATGTTGTGATGCTGATTCAGTTAATGCCTTTAAGAATGGCTTGGATGATTTTTTGGACAGACATAATATCAAAGGCTATTGTGATACTAAGCTCTATAGTTAGTATAGGTATGGGTATATAGAATTTAATTAAAAGTAGGGATGGGTGTATGTATGGATGCTGGGCTTTCATTTGGAGGGGTTGAACTTGATGGACTTTGTCTTTTTTCAACCCAATTTAACTATGTAACTATGTAACTGCAAATCATGTTACATGTCCTGCAAAAGCTAAACGGTGCCACAACTGCACAAAAGTAGGACATTTTGTTAAGATCTGCCGTAGTTCTGCTAAAGATGTTCATGAAGTCACTACTACAAATGTCACAGTATTAAGTGTGGATAAAGCTGGTACATTTATTCCAGAGAAGTTTATATCCACTGTCAGTGTCAATACTGCATCTGCTTACAAACGACACTCCATTAACCTGATGCTTGATACAGGTTCAGCTGTTTCTATACTACCAAAGGATATTTTCTTGAAATACTTTGCAAAAGATCCGCTTGTTGCTCCTGCCCTGAAACTGGTCAGTTACTTAAAGGATCCAATCCCTGTGCTTGTTTGCTTGCCAGTGACTGTACAATTTGAATCAAATACTGCAAAATGTGACTTTTACATTGTGAATAAGGGTACTGCTATCAGGGCCGCCATTAGAAATCACGGGGCCCCGTACAACAAAATTTTTGGGGCCCCCTGGGCCCCGCCCACACTGACGACCAAGCTCCGCCCCATATCCCGCCCACATCGCAGTTAAAAGACCACACAGACATCAGCGCTAAAAAAGTAACCCCCCCCCCCCACACAAGTTGTAAAAAGCTATTGATGGTCAGGGCCCCCTTATAAAAAAAATTGGGGCCCCAAAAAAAAAAAAATTAAATTTTTTTTTTTTTAAAAACATTGGTGGCAGGGGCCCCCTGTTAAAAAAAACTTGGGGCCCCAACAAAAAAAATGTAAAAAAAACTAAAAAATAAACAAACATTGGTGGCAGGGGCCCCCTTCTAAGTTAAAAACAAATTGGGGCCCCAAAAAAAAATTTGAAAAAAAATTTATTTTTTTTTGAAAAAAAAAAAAAACATTGGCGGCAGGGGCCCCCTTATAAGTTAAAAACAAATTGGGGCCCCAAAAAAAAATTTGAAAAAAATTAATTTTTTTTTGAAAAAAAAAAAAAACATTGGCGGCAGGGGCCCCCTTATAAGTTAAAAACAAATTGGGGCCCCAAAAAAAATTTTAAAAAAAAATAATTTTTTTTTGAAAAAAAAAACAAACTGGTGGCAGGGGCCCCCTTACAAGTTAAAAAAATTTGGGGCCACCAAAAAGAAAATTAATTTTTTTTTTAAAAAAAAACCCCAAAAAAAACAATGGTGGCAAGGGGCCCCTTACGAGTTAAAAAAAAAATTGGGGCCCCAAAAACAAAAGTTTTAAAAAAATGATTGGTGGCAGGGGCCTATAGAATATTAAAATA
The DNA here is from genome assembly GCF_017654675.1 of Xenopus laevis. NCBI lineage: Eukaryota > Metazoa > Chordata > Amphibia > Anura > Pipidae > Xenopus > Xenopus laevis. Next base: position 27,431,623 of record NC_054386.1, read on the forward strand.
ATACATTGGTGGCCAGGGGATTAAAAAAAAAAAAACACAAACTGGTGTTCAGTAGAATTGAACTCATGGCTTCAGTACTTCAACTTCGCCTCCTTTCGTGACTTCGGGTCTTTTCACCGCTTCAGGACTTCGGCTTCGGCTGTTTTCGTGACTTCGGGTCTTTGCGCTGCTTCAGGACTTCGGCTTCGGCTGTTTTCGTGACTTCGGGTCTTTTCGGCTCTTCGTGACTTCGGGACTTCGGCTTTTTCCGTGACTTCGGGTCTTTTCGTCGCATCGGCTTCGGCTTTTCGGCACTTCCGCATTCGGCACTGAAGAGGCAAGACGTACGGCTCGGGCGCTCGTAAGGGGGGCCCGGATCTTCAAAAAAATGCAGCGCTGCCGGGCCCCCCTTCATGCCCGGGCCCGGTACGCTTGTCCCCCCTGTCCCCCCCTGATGGCGGCCCTGACTGCTATACTTGGAAGGGATCTCTTTGCTGCATTAAACCTACAATTAGTTGATGGTCTCATTACTACAGCACCAGTGCCTGCCACACAGCCAGTGTCTAAAATTTCACCACAAAGCAACACTTCACTGGGTTGCAAAGAAATTTGTACACAAAGTTAAGTTGAGACCAGAAGTAAAACCAGTACCATTTCCTGATTCAGCATGGGAAAAACTTGCTATTGATATTGTCGGCCCTTTTGCAGATGCTCCTATAGACTGCAGATTTGCTATAACCTTGATAGACTATTACAGTAAATGTACAGAAATTGTATTTGTTTCTCATATAACATCAGCTACAGTGATAACATTTCTGTCTACAGTCTTCAGCAAAGAAGGTAATCCAAAGGAGTTAATATCAGACAACGGACCCCAGTTTGTCTCATCTGAATTTGAATCCTTTCTGAGAGAGAGGAATATTGTGCATAGGAAATCTTCAGTGTATTACCCAAAAGCAAATGGAGAAAATTAGAGATTCAACAGAAGTCTGAAAGAAGCACTACAGACAGCAAATCTTACTGAGAAATCTTGGAAAGTATTTACAACAGAGTTCCTACATAACTACAGAGCAACGTGCCATGCAACAACCCAATCATCTCCAGCTGAATTATTACATGGCAGACAGATGCGCACTAAGTTACATGCTGCAGACATCAAACTTCCACAAAATACTGTGCCTACAAAATCATCTACCGCTGACATTGTGAAACGTCAACAAGCCAAATGCAAGGCTTATACTGACAGAAATCGTGGTGCAAGAGAAGTACACTTTCAGCCTGGATCTTTAGTCAGAATTAAGAAACCAGGAATACTGAAACAAGGACAATCTAAATTTACTACACCACTTGAAGTGAGACGCCAGCAAGGACCATACACATATGAACTGTCTGATGGATGCATATGGAATGCAAGTCGTCTTGCTCCTGTTAGATATGACTTTGGAGAAGCTCCATTTGATGAAGGACATTTTCCTACTCCTGATGTCAACTGCAATGAACTGAAAGAATCAGAAAACTACATGCATGGACTAGGGACTTTGTGATGTGAAGAATGTATAATATTGTTTTAAAATGCATACTGTTTAATTGTTGCTGTTTATTATAGTTGTCCAAATGCTTTCCTACTATAGGGGGAATATGTGGTGTTTGTGCAGATTGCCTGTACTCAAGACTTATACTGTCAGCTTAAAAGTGAAAGTTACTGTTGTGTAATGGCTGCATGAGCCTGCTAATAAAGCTGTTATACTCTACTCATCCTCAACTACCCAAAACATAACACTACCAGTGACCAGTTGTGCCAGTAACCCCTTTCAATGACTCCTTTCAAAACCACGTATCCAGGATGAGTTGAGATTCAATGTAAGTTGCACATACCAGATAAGCAGCTACTTTATCGCTTAGCCCTGATCACCAGCACAAAACACCATCCTGTGTAAAGCTTAGTCTCACCTACTCCCTAACTGTGCTTGGCACTCAGATAGGGTTGCCACCTGCCTGGTATTTGACCGGCCTGGCCAGTACAAATTAAGCTTGAGCCCAATGTTATCAATAGGGGAAATGCATGAAAATATAGGAAGGCTGATATGAGACAGAAGATTTTTGTTTTATTAACTTTTTTTCATTAACTATTAACTTTTCTTTAATTATTTAGGCAAACAGTTTTAGCCTTAATGAAAATCCGCCTATGGTTGGAGGTGCTTTGTAGAGTTCAGGAGTCAGAGAGTGGTTTTTAAAGTACAACTGGGTGAGTTTGAATGGGGATGGTTTAGTACTGGGTGCAACTCTCTGTGGGGCCACTAGGGTTGACACCAGGGGCGTAACTACGGGGGGAGCAGGCCCCTCAGGGCCCCCCGGCAGCTCGCGCGCCACTCTGTTCTGCGGCCGTTTCCGGCCGCACGGAGGGGGTGGGGCCCGGCTGCACGTCCCGCGCCAGGGCCCGTCCCCCTCTAGTTACGTCTCTCTGGTTGCCACCTTTTAGTCCGGTGGAGATCGAGCAGGGGGTGGGACCATGATATGAAGGGGGCAGGGCACTGATGTGGAGGGGGCAGTAAGTGATGTTGGGGGCTGGGCAATGGCCGATCACCGTGTCAATCATAATAGAATCCTGCCCAATTTTCCTAATTTGGAAAACCAGGCAGGCAGTTTTGACCCGGGCAGCCCTTCAAAAAGCCAGGCTGTCAGGGTCAAAACCGGACAGGTGGCAACCCCCGTGGGCACCCCTAATGGCAAACTCTAGCCCAGGGTAACATTGGGTGCAGAAGGCACAGGGGTGACATGGGAAATGAGAAACTAAATCAGTGCTTTTTTTGATTTGCCATGCTTTGGCCCAATTATCTTCTATTGCATGTGCTTGAGACCTTATATGATAATGATGTGACTCTGCCATTCCAGATGCAGGATGATGAGAAGATGCCCACCTGGAGAGATGCACTGCCTCCAACCTATGGTAAGTACCTGTTAGTCTGCTTCCACCTGAGCCACTGGGGCAAATTCACTAAGATTCGTAGTTGCGCCAGGCGCAACTTCGCCGCACTTCGCCAGGCGTAGTTTCGACAGCGCTCCTCAAATTCACTTAAATCCGAAGTTGCGCACAGGGGTAGCGTAAGGTTGAGCAGTTGCGCTAGCGTTGATTCGCTAAGCGAAGCGAAGTCACGCTAGCGATGGTTAATTTGCATACGGCGCCAAATTCAAATTTCAGTGGAGGAATACGTAGAATCACTACAAATGCCTGGGAAACCTTCAAAACATCAAATAAAATTTTTTTTTTGCCCTACACATGTGCCCTCTGTATAGTTAAGTTGCCATGAGTTAGGAAATGTAGGGGGGAAGGAGGGGAGCCCCAAAATTTTTTTCGATCTTTTTCAGCCTATCACCCATGATATAGAAAAAACACCAGCGTTTTTTGGGACTTTGAACTTTTTTTGAAGCAATCCCTATCTACTCTATTGCGCTTCGCCTGGTCTGAGGTGGTGAAGGAAGTCTAGCGTAAAAGGTAGCGTTCAGTAAACTACGCGCGTTAGTGAATTTGCGTAGTTACATCCGTAGCGAAAATTCGCCTGGCGTAAGGGTGCGAAGTAACACTAGCGAATTTACGCCAGCGTTCGTTAGTGAATTTGCGAAGTAACGAAAATGCCCAACGCTAGCGAATTGACGCTAGCGTTCGGCGCTTCGGCGCTTAGTGAATTTGCCCCACTGAGTTATACAGGGACCTTTGTTGAACAAGTTGCACCAGTCACTGCCCCTCTATGCTCCTGCCCATACCCCCATTCAGTGCAGTGCTTCTACAAACTGCCCAATAGGTGGCAGTCACTGTATATGAATGCTGAACTGATGTAAAGGCCATATGCAGTATATTGCATCATAACAGTCACATGGGTTAAAGGACCAATAAAAACATCTGGAACAACAATGAATAAATCAATATATTTTATTAAAAAATGACAGCGACAGGATTTGGCCCAACACTGCCCCCCAAAAGTCACATGGCTAATTTGCACTTTGGAAAGGTTAGAAAATCCTACTCTCGGCACTCTATGTGAATCAGAGCTTGCACCAAAAGCTACGGATGGACCTGCATTAGGGAAATGGGCGTCGGGAAATATCTGGCAGAGATCCAGCAACACCAGGAAGTGAAAGTGCCCAAAAACATTTGCATGGAGTTGGAGTGGCCAATTTACTCACCTTTTTACCCAAAAAATATTGAATACATATTTATCACCCTTTCCACTGTTGGTGTGAGTTGTTAGATACATGTGATGGATTAACCACACTCCTGCAGTTCACTTCTACTGCACTGGTGGTGCTGGCCCTCCATTGACCCGCCTAGGTCCCTTAGCAACAACAAGATTTTTGAACAGATCCGCACACACACACAATTATCTGCAGTTGGGGAGCTTACCCCTTTTATTACATTACCAACAGTATCTACGTTTCAGGATGTACACCCTCCCTTCATCTGATGAAGTGAGGGTGTAACCCCCCCGAAACATCGATACTGTTGGTAATATAATAAAAGGGGTAAGCTGATAATCGTATGTTTCCATTCAAAAATCTTGTTGTTGTCAGATACAAGCCCACCACTGGGGGAAGGTTACACATTGGGCAGTCGCTACATTGGCTGTTTCTAAGTTGAAGTTCTAGATGTTGCTACTTTTTGATAAACCTGGAACGTCTAGCTTTTACACCTTTCCAGCCCATATACCCAGATTTTTGTGCTCTGATGTTGGTATGAAGTTTTGAACTCCTTGTCTTTCTCTTCTGTAACAGTCGCAACCTGGTATTGTTAGTAAACACAACATGACATGAGAAGGCCCAGAGTCTACATTTTAGCAACAATGAAATCATGAAGGTACATTTCCTCTACTCATAAATAATCTATTTTTATAATATTTATAAGTAATAAAACAGAAAACACTATCTTTCTTCAGTAAAGACCCTTAAATGCATTCTGTTGATGCCCCTATACCTGGTGCAGTTTGGATCCATTGCTTCAAATAGATCGTAGACCATGCACACCAATTCCTTTCCCAAGACTGGGTGACCCCAAAAGTTATTGACTTCCCAATAAAACAAATAGAAAAGGCAGTTGGTGTGTGCTCTTCTATTTCTTTAAAGCAGAACATATGATTGTGGTGTGACGGTGCACCACCAAGAGTAGACCATGTTGTGTGATCTCCCAATGCATTATCTATTCTAGAGGACGGAGTTGGTGTGTGGTCATCTACTGTATCTCTTCAAAGAACTCATTGTGGTGTGAAGGTGCACCACCAAGTGTATGTACACCAATTTCTTCCTAAGGACTGGCTGACACCAAAAGTTGTGTGACCTCCCAATACATGATCTAGAGGAAGAAGTTGGTGTATGGTCGTCTATCTCTTTGAAGAACTCATTGTGGTGTGAAGGTTCCCCACCAAAAAGATAAGCACCACAAGGCCCAGGCAAGAACCAAGAAATATCTTATGGGTCATGGGTCCCATAATTTGTGTTCTGAGCTTGTTTTTCTGATTAAAAATTTGAGTATGGAAAACTTGAATTGGAAAAAAAATGAATTGTGTGGGTTTATTCCATGATTCAATCCAATCCAAAATCTTAATTAGGGAAATTAGAGTTCAAATTTAGTTCAGTATTTGCTCAAAAGTTGTAGCTTTTGGCTGAATTTAAAAATGATGGATTCATTGTACCCAATATATGAGTGAAGAGACCCTCTACTTTTTTGGCAGATAGGAGAAGAACCAGTTTCTTCTGAATTATTTTGCATTCCAAATAAAATTAAATAACGTTAAGGCTTTACCCAAATGCTATATAAACTTTGAAGATGATTTCACTTTTTTGGTCACTTTATATAAATCTGGGTAATTTTTGCCAAAGAATCCCTATTCTATTCAGACATCCAAAATATTTGTACGATTCAAATTTTTTTCATGATTTTATAGAGTTTTTTTCTGACACAGGAAATTTTTGGAGAAATTGATCAATAAATAAGGGGAAAAAACGTTTGGTCGGAATATTCTACCGAAAATTATCAAATATTTTTGGATTTTGATAAAATCGATTGCCAAAACAAATTGTGTAAAAAAAAAAACAACACATTCCACTCATCATTTTCAACAACTTGGCAAAATTTTAAACTTATTTCAACCAAAAAAATTAATAAATAAAAAATAGCTTCTGTTTTAAAAATACGCCTCCCACTGACTTGCTTAAAGCTTTATACTTGTGTTTTTGCACTTCACAAGTCCGAAAAACTTGAATTTCAGAATAGCTGAGAAATCAATAAAACTGCCGCTCAGAGCATCAAATTCTGAATCCATTAAAAAATAAAAATGTTATTAAAAAAGGGCAGAAAAAATAGAAAATTATTTATTTTCAGTAAAATGATTCTAATGGGACGGGTCCTTTTCCTACGGATTTAGATTTTGATTGGAATTTTATATTGTTTTAAACCATTATTGATTAAATTATTAAATCATCTTCAAAATCCTATCAAATTACTCAAATTCTCAAAGCTGATGGTCAGTGCAATTTTGACATTCAAATTTAACGTGTGTAGAGTTCTGAAAAAGAAATGCTATACATATGTTAAAGCTAATTTGGTGACATAATGACTGACTTGAATGGGGCTAAGGTAAGTGTGACACTCCAGTTGACTTTGGTCGGACCATTTATTCATTGGGTTGAAGATGGGAACCATGAAGAATGATACGAGAAGTGTTTAGAAGGCACCAGTTCCATGTTAATGAAGTCATTGTGCAGATGAGCCTCACTACCGTGTCTTAATTGACCTTGGAACCCCTCAATAAAAAATACAGCCAGGAGTCCAACGTAATGTTAGAAGCTAAAAGTGAAATTGGCCCAAGAGTTACGAACCAGACTGAACCATGGCCATGGCTTCTCCTCATTGTGCTGTTTAATCTCTGAGATTGACCTCAATGAAGAGCAGTGGTTTGGCCATTAAATAAACCTGTCCAAGCACCGTCTAATAGACACTTACAATATGGAGTGAGATAGTGGAGCAATAGAAAGCCCAGCCGCTTAGATAGCAGACAAAGGCGTGTTCTACATTATTTGTGAATCAACACACTAATTGTATATCTAGATCTATATATAGTTATAAAGACCTACCAAACCTGAGCTCTGGTCTGAAGTAAAATTACATATGGCATGACTTTATGCAGGCCGGTCACCTTGTATATAGAAATAAATAGATATATCAATGACTGGTCACATAGAGAAGTCCTACCAATGACTACGAAAGCTACTGGAAGCGGGACCTATTATATTGCAATGAGAAGCTACTGCAAGTCAGTGTTCTACACGCTTGGCTAATACCAGGCCAAGCAACGAGACGTCAGATCAGATGTATGTACAGATCCCACCACCTAGAAGAAGTCGGCGGCAAGTTAGGGCTGCTGGTGATATGACTGTGGGAGAAAGCCAACGACTGTATCCCACATGGACCCTACTAACCGCCCGTCACGGTGTCTAACAATTGAATAATGCTATATGTAGAAGAAAAAAATTGCACTTATTTCCTAAGTCAACCTCACAAAAAAAAGCTACCCCTCAATAAGAAATAGATATTTATGTGTAGCTACTGTAAATATCGCTAAATATATATAATACTTCTACTTGTTAGTCACTGTGGTAATATTGATTGGCTTTCACTTAGCAATGGCTGAGCAGGGCAAAAATGGCTTCAGGCAGATAACTCATCATCAGCAGCAGCAACTTCATGCGAGTAAAGATCAACGGATCGCCTGGTTTTGCTACAAATGTAAAAAGAGTTGAGTGTGATGTTCTTTGAAGGCTTGCGAGTCCTCACGTGTTTGTGCAAGACATTGCAACGGTATTGTCTTAAGAAAACCTGAGCTTTAATGCCTTGGAAGGACCTTATAATACAGATCCTTTTATGAATTTGCCCTGAATTTGTAAAGCTCAGTGTTGTGAAGGCTTCTTATTCCTGACCTTCTCTACACGATTGTCTTCTGGCTCGGCAAGCACTTGAAGCAACTTGACCCAACGGGCCAATGATTGAGAACTTATTCCTCCACATTCACCTTTCTCGCTCTCTTGAGCTGCTATGTTTGTTCTTCACTCCTGAAGATCCAAATGGGCTCATTTCACCACCAGCAAATAGCAAAAGAGTTACTCCCAAAAGGTGGCATCATCCAGATACTTTGCCCCTTTCTTGAAGGGTGGTTATCTTCAACTCATAAAATGCCATCATAGTCCAACATCTTTGAGTGTTGTCGAGTCTTCCACAGACGATACATTCGGAAATCAAAGTATCTCTCGATCATTTGCTTTCCTGGATGGTCAATCCAGCCAGGTCGTGGAGCAATCAAGAAAGGTTTTTTTGAGGAAAAAAACAGATAAAATGTGAGTTGGTTTTTTAATAATGGTGGAACTTATTGTAATTCTACTCTGTATCTGAAATGCCCCTTATCATTACAGTTATCCCAACAGTAGTGATTGTGTTTCCAAAACCCAACCATTTTCCTAATAAGGTGACCCGCAACTTCACTAGACCACTTTGCTCAGGGACATCCTTCGATAAAAAGTACAGTAAACATCTTTTCAGACAGTTGATTCTGATGAGTTATTACCTTCCTGAGATCTAAAGACTCAATCCCAGTATAACAGAGATATAGTAAGGAGGTTGAGAAGGTGCATGTAATCATAGAAGCCAGATGAAGGCATCATAAAGTCCATTTAGATGTTCATCTGAGCTTAGCAATGGTAATTGATTCCAATGATTTTAATTCTGATATCTCATGGGACCTCTAAGTAGGACACTCTAATCCTCTAAGCAGCAAATTTCACCAAATACCAGCTGGGATTCCAGATCTTAGACTAAGGAATAGGTTACCAGAAGTACTTGCCAAACTCGTACCTTGTGCAGAAAGCTCAAGTGGAGACTTGAAGTCGATCCGATGGGGGCACATAAGATTCTTTAGATTCTGGAAGAGCTGAAAGAAAGAGAACCATCTATTGAGAAAGAGCTTGGGTAACCTTGGCACAAGCAAACATTGGCACATTGAAGACAACCAAAGCTACTGACTCTAAGCACAATGGGTTTTCCATCACCTGCCTGGGCTTGAAAAGGGAGGCACTTCATCCATCAATCACCAAACCAGGAAGCTGATTTGCATATTATTAGAGCTTTTGACCCATCAAAGATTTATTATATTTTATTCTCCCTGAACTCACCTTCTCCCCGTTGGGATTTCCGAGTACATAGCAGCCCATGATGTTAATGACGTTGGCTTCCGGATTCACTTTACTCATCAGCTGGCCCAGCCGCTTCCAGAATCTGTCAACAGACCCACAAGGTTGACTATAAAGCAACATTTTTGAAAATCCAAGTGTAATGTCCAAGTTGGGCTGCAGAGGCCTTGGGGCTAAATTCTACCTGCTAATCCATAGAACCATTTCTTTGTTCTTTATTATTACAGTATATATCTCAATTATGCCTTCAGTGTCTAAGCTTCATAATGTATATCCCCCATTATCCCGGACTAGGCACCAGCTAAAGACACCCCTAGAGAGATCAGTTCTCCTTTGAAACTATAACTTACAAGATGAGATCTTCTTCCTTTTCCACTTTGGCAAATGTAGCAACTTTGTTCTTCAGCAGGTACAGATACCCAGGTCCACCCTGTGGGTGCCGAAGACAATCCATCAGATATTCAAGGATTAGTCCCTGGTACGTTTCATTCAAAGATATATCTGCTCTACAGCTGCCCTTAGTTTCCTTCCTACTAGGGATGCACCGAATCCACTATTTTGGATTCGGCCGAACCCCCGAATCCTTCGCAAAGGATTTGGCCGAATACCGAACTGTCGGATTTTCAAATAAGATGATTATTAACTATAAGATTATTCAGGTTTATTAATAATAACGTATGATTATTTTACTCAATAGAATACATATTCATGATTGATATTATCCATATTTGATAATCATATAGTGGTGAGAAATGAATGTTATATTTTGTTTTATATAAATTAATGTTTAGTTGGTAAGAAACTTCTGTTCTGAAAAGGATGTTTTATCAGACTCCTAACACAGGTGTATAACCTTTGTGCTTAAAGGTTGTATAATCCTTGGTGTCTGTGTGAATAAGATGAGAACACCTTGAAGGATTTTACAAACTATCCACAGTATAGAGCACACCTGTTTGAGAAGGTAATAATTAATCAAAGACCAGACAAATTTTGAATGGCTAGTGTTTTCACAAGTATATTGTATGTGTACTGAAGGTATTAAGGAGTTACACAGCATTGTTCTAGTCTGAAGCAATGTCAACAATAATGTGTAACATCAAATTAAGAAAGGTCAAAGGCTATTATGTATTTTTTAGATATTTTTAGGTCACGATGTTTGAAGCAATAGTGCCATCTACAGGTAGTATAGGACATCACGCCCAGGGGTAAATGATTGACATTTTACAAAATATTTAGATTAGATGGTGATAGTTTAACTTTTGGAGACTACCCTTCAATTCCAATTGGTTAGTTAATTAATCCCAGGGGTTGAGTTTTAGACAGAAAGGAGGGATAAATTAGGAGACACTGGGGTACTAAAAAAAAAAAAAAAGGAAAGAATTAAAAAGAAGAAACCAAAAAAGGAAAGAGGATAAGAAAAGGAGGGCTGACTGAAGAAGAAAAACTCTACATCTGAAAGAAAGAGAAGGAAAGAAATCTAAAACTACTTGGAGACTCTCAACTATAAGAAGACTCATTCTTCAACTAAAAAGAAAAGGACCAGTGGATTTTAAAGATCCAGAAAGTGAGATCAGGGTGACATCACAGGCCAGTAAAAATTCTACATCTGGTAAATATAAATTTTTGTTATACTCTTTCTCGATTAAGTTGTATGCTTGGATATTTATTATTCCTATGTGTATTATAGTCATACCCTAAACATTGACTTTCCCAGAATTGCAAACTGGGAATAATCTGTTTAATTTGGGTCCATTTTATTTTTCATTAATATATATATATATATGATATCCAAGTTAACAATTTAATGGGGAAATAGGAAAATTTAAGGACAGAATTCCTTAGCAAATCAGAATCAGTCACATATTCCTCCTTTGATTCCAATACCTTATTATTAATAAGAGTGTATATTGTCTTGTGGATGCTCGCCATATTAATGATTTTGGTCTTATCAATTAATATCTGTTGATAAATTTTATCTTGTGTTTATATCAAGAAGTATTTGGTGGATTTTAAAAGAAGTGATAATTTGATTTGTTATTATTATATATAAATAAATTAATTATTTTGTTAAATAGTTGTCCTGATTTTTCACCATTTGTACCAATTGATTGGGAAAGCTCGATATCGAATTCAGAGTTGGGCATATATTATTTAAGACTCCTCCTCTTTATTACTTATAAGGAGCCTTAAATTCTTTTAAATAATTTTATATAATTTCATTAAATATTCGCACAAATAGCCCGACAGAACCGAATCCGAACCCTAATTTGCATATGCAAATTAGGGGTGGGAAGGGGAATTTTCTTTTACTTCCTTGTTTTGTGACAAAAAGTCACGTGATTTCCCTCTCCACCCCTAATTTGCATATTCAAATTAGGATTCGGTTCGGCCAGGCACAAGGATTCGGCCGAATCCGAATCCTGCTGAAAAAGGCCGAATCCTGGCCGAATCCAGAACCGAATCCTGGATTCGGTGCATACCTACTTCCTACACATGGGCTGGTCATTATATATAGTCATTTGGCTGGAACCAAGTCCATGGGAAAGAGAGCAGCCCAGAAACAGGATATACAGAGAAGCAGAGCTCTGTACCTGGGTGAGTACTGGGGAAGATTTGATTCACTTACCCAGGGGGAGGTTCCTGTCTGACCATGGGAAAGAGAGCAGCCCAGGAGTAGGAAGTAAAGAGAATCAGAGCTCTGAACCTGGGTACCGTATATACTCGAGTATAAGCCGATCCGAGTATAAGCCGAGGTACCTAATTTTACCTACGAAAACTGGGAAAACTTATTGACTCTAGTATAAGCCTAGACACAACTACAGCCCTGTCTCCCAGCAGCGCACCTTCCGCCAAAGAGACTCCCCCAGCGATTGACCGGACTTCTTTGCAAAGTTGATGGTGACAGAGAATTGTGCAGAGTGCTGTGCGTCATAAAACCATCACTGATCTTTCGTATAACCAACAGATGGAGCTGTGTGATATTGCCATCACTGTTAATCCTTTATTCAACCAACAGATGGCGCTGTGTGATATTGCAGTTACTGTTATTCTTTGATATAACCAACAGATGGCGCTGTGTGATATTGCAGTCACTGTTATTCTTTGATACAACCAACAGATGGCGCTGTGTGATATTGCAGTCACTGTTATTCTTTGATATAACCAACAGAGGGCGCACTGTTATTCTTTCATAAAACCAACAGAGGGCATTGTGGGATATTGCAGTCTCTCCCCAAGTGAACTGTTGGTATAGGAATGATTAAAAGTGACTGCAATCTCGGCTACTGACCGCGCACATTTTGGATGCTGAAAAACTCGGCTTATACTCGATATACGGTAAGTACTGGTTGTACACTGGATTCAATTAGCTAGATGGAGGTTCCTGTCTGCCCATGGGAAACATCTGGAGGGGCATCTTGGCACCCACCTGGCAAAATACAAGCATCTCCCAGATCTTGCAGCCTCTCCGATATATATTGAGTTTCTTCTCAATTTCCTCTGCAAGAAACGAGGTAGGTGTTAAAGGAGTAGTTCACCTTCGAACATTTTTAGTATGATGCAGCCAATGACAAAGCCAAAGACAATTTGCAATTGGTCTTCATTTTCTATTTTTTGTGGTTTTATTATTATTTAGCTTTTTGTTCTCTGCAATTCTCCAGTTAAGGGGGGGGGTATTATAAATACCACAATGGAGACTGCTGGTGCAGTTGGGACAATGTAAGCTTAAATGCAAATTATCTTTGGAATCTACTGCTCAAAGAGATGGAACCATTCCCCCAAAAACCTCCACCCTATGTTCAATTTAGTATTCAGCCTGAAATGCACTGGGAGGGCGAGTGAGACTAAAGCATGGCCTAAGAACAAATGTACAAACAACCTACCCAAAATATCTTCAAACGTGGCATGTTCATGATCCTGGGAAGGAAACAAGAAACATCACATTCATTTTTGGCCGAGAATGTAATGATTAGGAGAAGGTCTAAAGGATTCTCCCTACTCATTTCATGCAAAGATTGAACTTATACAGCAGAAGGAAGTATCAGGAGGGGAAGAGGTTCTTACGTAGAGAATGGGAATGATGGAAGAGTCATCTCTCCGGATAATGGTGGGAATGTATTCGGCTTTGGGGACTTTGGATGAAATTAGCTGAGAAGACAGATGGAACAGGATCAGACACCTGAACCCAGACTGGTGGTACCTGACAAGCACATACACGTAAGCAATAACGGACACACAAGTCTCTTACCATTATCTTTGGGGGAATAAAATCACCCCCCTCGCATGACTGAATTTCCATATTTTTTTCCACCTCCCAGTTAGAGTCGCATTCCTCATTGAGAGCAGCGCAGGAATTCTGCAGGTCATGGCCTGGAAGAGAGAAAAAAAAGCCATATGTTAACAGGGGTGGGGGGCATTAATGAGGCAGTTGAGAGGGCGACATTTCTAAAATAAACCTCAGGGGGATCTTTACCCTCCTCATCTGAACCCCCCCCCAAGTTTGAATTTTGGAGAATAGTTGATATCACCTTTAATATTACATACAAACTGCTACGCTTCCCGGGGCCCCCCTACAGTCCAAGGGCCCGCTTTCCCTATAAGAGCCTATCCAAACTCACTTTCTCTGGAGTCATGGATGGAGTCGATCTTGATAGGGGTGGGGTCACTCCAGGACCGGCTGAAGCTCCTCTCCCTGCGCTCGGCAAAGGCTGCGACACAAACACAGAGAATCATGGGAATAAAATCCCATTCCCCAATAGGATTCATGCACAACCCAACCAACCCAAATCCTTACTTTGTGCCTTCATCCTCCGGCTGCCGACCATTCGTAAATGTTTGCGGAAATTTCTGCGGAGAAGAATAAACACATGTCCCTCTGAGTTTGGGGCGGAGGTCAATAAGGAATCATTATTGTAGAATATTATGGGACATGTAACACATTTGGGGGGGACGAGAGACACCTGGTTTGGCCCTTCCTTTTGGTCTGGCTGCTCCAAATCCTAATCACTGCAAGACTAAGCCCCCCAATATAACATTAGGATTATTTTGCTCATCTGGTGGATAAAGTTGGTTGCACAAGAAAGTTTCCGCCGGCAATGAAAGAGCTGACAGTTATAGCACAGGGAGGCAGTGGTCCACTACTATATTAAGCCTTTGCTATTTTCTGCTTTACATTCACACATTCAGCAGCGGCACCTCCAGGGAATATGGGCTAAGTTTTCCAGCCTATAGAAGGTGCCCCATGTTCTGAATATGAGGGGGGGGGTCCCTAAAGCCAATTATATCAGAATCTATGGAACCAGGGAGGTGCATGTTACATGGTCTTTATATGTTAGTGTTATATGTTAGTGTTTTAGGAAGAATTAAACCCAACATAAAATGAAGAATGAGGAGCGGTAGCATTTAGTGGAGTTTCCCATTAGTTATTGGGTGGGACATGCATAGGGGTAACCCTACCTCTGTATAACCGCTGCCGAATCATTCTCTCCCTTCCGTCTTTTTCTCTCCGCAAAGCCTCGGAAGGCCCTGAGAAACCGTGTCATGTCATTAACCATGGGCGGCCAAACACGGGAACAGCACTAGGCACCGGCCCACACCAACGACAACAACCAGGGAGGGAGCAGACTTTCTGCGCACAAACACGGATGGGAATGGACACGATGGAGTCAGAAGCACTGCCAGACCAAATTCCTAGGGCTCAGCATCGAGTCTGGACTGAGAATCAAAATAGACCCTGGCATTTCAGGTACACAGAGGCCCAATGAGCCCACACAGAGGCCCAAACAGCCCCCATCAGCCCACTAAATAAGGACTTTCTATGGCACCTTATAGCAGCCCCTCTGGCATTTGCCAAAACCCACAGATTGCCATTCTGGGACTGTTCAGCATTATACCCCTTCTTAGCCCCCCTGTGGGGCAACTCTGATGCAGCCATTGGCAAAGGAACCCCAGAAACCAAGTATCTGTAGCACCTGATAATATCCTTATAATTTACAGTATGAGGTACATGATCCCTTATAATACATGAGTGATACTCAGAGTTCCCTGTATAACTCAGCCTGCAGCCTTGTACCTTTATATAGTCACAGAACCCCTCAGTGACTTCTAATATCCTTATCATTTCCAGTAGGGGGTACATTATCCCTATTAACCTAATATTGGGGGGGGCAAGCACCTCCTATTTTTAACGTTGAAGTGTCAGTATGTGAGAACAGCCATGCAGTGAATCTCTCCAATACTGTATCACACACAGAGTTAAGGGGAACAGCTGCACAGATCACAATGTGCTAATAATTACAGTGGGGTTCGGTGGAACTATACCGTTGCGCTGCTCTGTGTCGCTGTCTGAGAATCAATAGATTACATAATGAATGTTATTCTATAAACAGAGTTGGTGAGTGAGTGACAGGCCAGTAATTAGAAGAGAAGTCCCGGCTGCAGGAATGTCACTGCTGTGTGTGTTTCATTGTACAAGAGTTGTGAGTCTGGAAGCACAGACAACGTGCAGACAAAACAACACAATGGCAAGAAACATGCGACTGAGTGATCTATACAGAGCATGCACATGCGCAGCAACATGACGACATGGAGGCATGAGGTTGAAGGGAATTACTTACGAGATACTGAGTGACAGGAGTTGTAAGGAGAAAAAAAAAGGCAATGTCAGTATCCTGCACAACTAACAATGGGGGTGAAGTCTGGCGAGTGGGGCACGATAAACTATACCCATTATACCCAAGTCTCATTCATCCCTTTAAGGCCTTATTGAAGCCCTCTATTGATGGGTGACTCCACGCTCTACTGTGACCCAGTAACAAAAACCCATTGCGCAGGATATTCCTGTAAAACAGCTGGCTGCAAATTCTCCCCAGGGAGCCACCATGTTGGAGAACATCTTGTCAGCCTGAATCATGGAAACGCTGAGGGAAGGGGATCTGGGCATAGGAAGGTGCTCTGATTCTGTCATGACCAATGCGCCTTCATCTGGACTAACTGCTTGTGTCAGCTCAATGGGCCAGACACAGGTGTATGGGAGAATGCCAAGGGCATGCTGGGCTGTTCTCCAGTACTTTCTGTCGGTGGGGCCATGATGATGTTTTATCAATAAACAAGAGCTGAAACACAGTCCTGCTTTCTAAAGAATAGACCAGGGGGCCCAGCAAAGTGATATCATTTTGGAATGTTCTGCCCTAAGTGGTGCCAAGGAAAGAAGGCAGGCCTGTGCCAGGGTACTCACGCTTGCATAGTTGTGGTGGCCGTCTGAAAGGTAAAAAGGTTCTCTTTAGGAAACCACGTCTTTACTGGTACATCATCTGGGGATCAAACACACATGATTGGGTGTATATTTAAAATCTAATAAAGCTTTAACCCCCATAACAAAGCACAAGGATTAAGTTATTGCCAAGCTGGGCCTACTCACCAGACACTCGGTCAATGCTGTACATGCGCTCTAGTTTCTTCCTGCGCCAGCCTGACTCACTGGCCTGGTGCTGCTCCAAATCAAAAGAGTGCTGGGTGGGTACCATTAGTCTGGTACAGCTGGGGCATTCCTTAGAGTTCTGCCTGCTCCCTGACCAGCTTTTACATGGCCTGGCAATGTTATGGGCACTGCCTGAGCTCTGCAGTGGATGGTGATGGTGGTGGGAATGGTGGTGCTGTTCTTCATGTCCATCCTTCATCACCACCAGCTCCATGCTGTCGCTCTCTTGATCGGAAAGCATGGGCCTTTCCCCGGAGATGGTGTACACCAGAGGTTTGGATCCCTCGCTGGGCAGATTCTCCCCACGTTCTTCTGAGAAGCTCCTATCTAGTTTGCTGTCGGAGATGGAGGACAGACGTCGTTTGTTTTGGGAGGCCTGCAGCATTTCAGGGGAATCTTCTTGGACAAGAAAGTGATCTGAGGAAAGAAAAGCGTCATGAATGGACATATATACTCTACCAGTGCAGCCATCTCAACCCAACTCTGACACTGTACGTCTCTAGGTCACATAGCGTTTGGTAGCTCGGACATCTTACCCCCAACTATAACTTCATACTTTCAAATGAACATTGTGCTTTCTAAGCAGCTCCAATGACATGTAGAGACCTTTTCAATGGAAACTCTGGGTTGGACTTGCCTTGTAGAGAACCAGAGGGTCTCCCAATGGGCCCCAGCCAAGGACAATTCCCACCATGCCATTCTATTTCCACCATAGGTCCATATGACATCTACTGTTGTGAATGTCAAGTTCTCTGGTGGCCCCTAGGAGGCTCAATCCAACTCTATTTAAACTGAAGGCCCACCATGTACAGCTGAATGGGTGAAATAGCTCTTAAATGGAATTTCCTTGGTTCTCTATACTGTTTAGGAGGCCAAATTGGCCTGTCGCATTCCCTTTACAGAGCTTGTATAGGTTCCAGACCCTTCTACTTGGTAGGCACCATAATAAAACCCCCTACCCTAAGACAGGGG
This sequence comes from Xenopus laevis, assembly GCF_017654675.1. NCBI lineage: Eukaryota > Metazoa > Chordata > Amphibia > Anura > Pipidae > Xenopus > Xenopus laevis. The sequence continues at coordinate 27,449,279 of NC_054386.1, forward strand.
ATAAGTGTGCAGGGGTTTTTATAGCAAGAAGCAGAAGCACCAAGCCAATTAAACACAACCTATCCTTATTTACGGCTTCCCGTGCCGATGCCAACCAACTCTCCAGCAGAAATTAATGTATCAGATAACACAATGTGATTGGCTGTCGGCTGGACAACTTTACCCCTTGTATAAGTTGATTAGAAAATAAATGTGTCAATCAATGTGGGAAAAGTAATAATGGAAAGCAGCCAATCAGCTAATGGCAATGATTCTCTGTTTTATGGATCTAAAGAGAAACATATCGATAGGAAGGGGAATGTCTGAGCCGAGACCTGAAACGGATCAATAGAAACAGGATGAGAATCAAATCTTCTGCTCTGTGGGAATTCACATATCTAATTTGCTGAAAGAATTTGCTATTGAATTACTTGTGTTTGTTCGACGGGGAGGGCCTTCCAGAAACAGTCACAAAGTCCATTTGGGGGGGGCCTGTCCTGGTTTTGGCACAGGGATGGACCCCTTAATAAAGTCAGAACCACAACAGGGGAGATTTGAGGACAAACAATGACACAATTTAGAAGTTTTGTTTTACTTTATCTACTTTTCTAGTTACTTACTTACTCTGTGGCCTGTAACCCCCCCCCCCAGTACTGCATTATGTCTGTCCCATCCCCTATATACCTAAAGAGCTCAGGCTTATTCCCCCCTCCCCCGGGCCCCTGTGAAATGTTGGGGCACAAAGAAAGAACTGGGAGCATTTGCATAGAGAGAATAATGGGCCTAATTGCTTGTTTCAATCACTGGAGGAAGCAAGTTGTTGGAATAAGCCCCCGCTGGGCAGGAATTACCCCCGATAAGTGCTGCTGTACACACATGCCTTGTACTACAGGCCCATCCTGCATCTGCACTCTCATTATATGTGGCACTCAGCTGCAAGTGGCAGTGAGAAAACTTTAACCTTGGTGCAGGATGTTTAAAGGCAGTTTTTTTCTAAAAAAAACAAAATTAAATTTCCCCATTCTGTGATTCATGGGTGATGGTTTAAATGTGAGACATCTTACCTGATCCGTTCCTGCTGTCCGGATGGGTCTGTGAGAGATACTCCCCAAAAACCCGAGCCGCTCTGTGTGTTTAATTCCCACGGACACAAAATAAGGAGAGGAGAAAAATAATGCAGGTTAGACATGATCTCCTATATATTCCCTTCTATATACTCCCTACTATATACTCAAAGGTTTGTAAACAATATGGCACCTCCTTCCCATACGTATAAATACAAATATACAGAGAAGGAGAAAGGCTGCTTAAAAATAGGGTATTTGTTATATTTTAATATGTACATTATCAGGGTTGGATTTGCTGAGAACCGTCTGTGCTTAAAACATTATTAAAATGGGCTAGAAAATGTAAAAAATTACGTTTCAAGTATGTTGTGTCTGAATCGCAATTGGAAAGCAAATAAAAAGGAATCAAGGCACATTCATAGAAATAGGGCTATCAAGGGCCCCCTTAGCTCATAACAATATTACTGATATATAGAAACATTGGGGTCACAGTCACTCTGCTATAGGTCCAGGGGTACCCAGGGCACAAATAAACACTCACCCCAAATCTCCCCCTAACTGGCCTTCAGGCTGAGCCCCCTTAGCTCATAACAAGGTTACAGATATATAGAAACTTTGGGGTAACAGTCACTCTGCTATAGTTCCAGGGCTACCCAGGGCACAAATAAGCACTCACCCCAAATCTCCCCCTTCTTGGCTTTCAGGCTGGGCCCCCAAGCTTATAACAAGGTTACAGATATATAGAAACATTGGGGTAACAATCACCCTGTAATAGTTCCAGGGGTACCCAGGGCACAAATAAGCACTCACCCCAAATCTCCCCCTTCTTGGCTTTCAGGCTGGGCCCCCAAGCTTATAACAAGGTTACAGATATATATAAATATTGGAGTAACAGTCACCCTGCTATAGTTTCAGGGGTACAAATAAGCACTCACCCCAAATCTCCCCCTAACTCATATATCCAGTACTTAGGCGACATGTAAGACAGACAGAAGAACATAAAGGGACAAGGGGGAACAATGGCAGTTTTGCCCGTGGCTGGCAGTTTGACACGCCTCTCTGCTTTGTCCCCGTAGGTATTTTTCCAGTTGATGCCCACGATGAATCTATAAAAATCCTCCCAGTGAGAGTCCCACCCACATCTCACAATAAAGATTTCAGAGCCAGGGTCCCCCAATGCTGAATGAATCAAAGAAGCGCAGAGCGGCTGGTTATTAAGCCTCAGTATGTGAGCCGGACCCTCTCTTTCTGTCTCTATAGAAATTACGGGACATAGAAGTGTCTACTGCGGGAAATGGATTCAGGGAATCAGGGCTCTTATGGGGAGCTGAGTGGGGATTTATTATACAATAAGGCTTAAAGCTCCTCTATTTGCTTTTCTCTATTAATGAGGATCCTCCGAGGAGGCAATTTCTATCTAATCCCCTTATGAAAATGCCTTTCTCCTCCATGCTGAGTATTGTAGTAGGCAGAGCCCATGTCTAATATATTCTATATCTATTGTACCATATCTGTTTCTAGTTACCCTTTAAATCTCCCATTGCCTCCCACTTCTCCCTCTCAAGTACCTGCCTCAGACTTAATCACAGATACAAAACTTTGCTCCTAATAGTCAGGGTCGGGCCCTTATACATAGTCACCACTAGATGGTGCTGTTTTCTCTAAAATCAAAGTGTCAAAGCAAGTGTTAACCCTTACCTGCACTCAAAACATAGAGACTGCTACCTTCAGCTAGAACTTTCTGGCTTGTACTACAGTTCACAGCAGCCCCCGACAGCCCCAAGTCTTTTTCCCATAGTGCTAAGCGTTTAATATAGAGACCTGGGACTGGTTTACAGACCAATTTTTACCCTGTTCCTGGTGTGATCATGTTAAACCTCTCTGTAATCCCATCACAAGCCCTCAACATTTGCCCCTGGATAATGATCCAAGGATATAGGGAATGTTATCTGGAATATTATAACCAATTCTAAAATATAAGGATTTCACAAGTACCAGAAAACTGATATCTCATAATATACAGGTTTCATTAAACCACAGGACACAAATGACATCAGTGAACAGTATTTATGACGGTGACATCACTAATCCCTGATTATAACTGATGACATCATTGAGAGTTGTATTTACCCAATCCCATTGCTGAACGAGGCTGCCAACGGGGAGCAAACTGGGACCATGACAATTTGGCCCAACTCGTAGATGTAGGCTATAGAGCTGTGCCAACTGCCAGTTTGGTGAACAATTGAAGGTGCCTCCAACTAAGTGTATTTCACATTAGAATCATTCTCCCACGCTAGCTCATGAGCTGGACAGAATAATCGTTTGGATGGCACAGAGCCAGCCTTTGCTCGGGAAGGGTGCCCGCTCAGTAATCACAAAGCTGTGCCAAGGCTGGACTGGCACAAGGTGCTTCTTGGCATTGTCTTACTTCCCTATTTTCCAGTAGTGGATGTTGGTACGTGGAAGGGAAAACCAGGGGTGGGTAATGCTCGATGGGAGGGTTTAGTTTGGCAGGAGAGAGTCTGTGGGATATTTGGGTGGATTTATGGACTGATTGGGAAAGTTTGTTGCTGACCAGTCATTGCAAAGTGTAGCCTCTGTGTTTGTGCTGAGTGGCCTCTAGTTATGTGGAACCCCTTACATCAACCCTGTAGGGTCCTGCTGGGAAATATGTTGGGAGGGGCCACCTGCCAGGGGTATTCATTCTACAGGCCACTTGTGTTACCCTCTGTGGGCTCATTCCAACTCCCTGCTACCTTGGTGCTGGGGAACATCTCTGTGAGTGCAAGCATCTGGAAAACAGGCATTTAGCTCTGACATCTCCCACTCATTACCTTTGTCTCCCTCCCTTCATCCGTCTCTGTCCCTATCAGAGAGGAAAAACCTCACACTCAGGTATTAGATCCTTCCCAGGGTGCTGTTCCCAGTGCTTTATTATTTAGAAGAATGCACCTTAGTGGGCACAACATAGGCCCCTCCGCACCCTGCACCCACTTTATGGCCAGGGGAGACAGCTGACCATCACTCTGGTATTAGTCTCTTGCAGTGTGCCGTATATGCACCCAGTGCTTTATAGTATAGAAATAAGCACTTTAATGGGCACAATATGGGCCCCTCTGTACTCACATTATGGCCGGGCTGGGGGAGCAGAGCATTGCTGCCTATTGCAATTGTGAGACCCCCAAATGTGGGAACGCCAAGCCGCACCCTTGTGAAAATGACCTTGAATTCCATGACTTTGGGTAATAAAAGTGCAACCTCCTTGCCTTGTTGCCCACAAATCTCAGTTTTGCACCAAAGGTTGCCCGTTGCAGGGGAGTTTTATAGTTGGGTTCTTGCCCGTTCTTTTAATTTCTGTTATGATGTCACTGCCTTGTTTCATTTAATGATGCGTCATAAAATGTCCTATTTTAATCAGCCTCTTGGCACTGGATCAGTCCTGTAGGGCATTCTGGGGGGTGCCTATATGCTGTGACGTGTGGCATTACTAGATATTACAGGGCCCCACAGCAAATTATTTTTCTGGCCCCCAAAATGTTTAGAGGTTGTCTTTTTTACCAATATTTATTGAAACTGTATATGATTTATGGCCTCATGGGACCCATATACCTCCTGGACCCCCCTGCAGACTCAGGATCTGCTTCCTCTATAGTTAAGCCTCTGGCTGTGACTGTACTTAGCAATGGAAGGAACCCACAGACCACAAGAGTAGATGTAACAGAGATACCATTGCTTTATTAAATGTTGCCAGTGGGACCTTTTGGAATAAGCGCTGGCAGTCAGTTAATGACGCTTTGCCTTTAAATGGTCTGACATGTGGGACACGCGGGCGCCTTGCTGCTGGCAGATAAAGTCTATAGATTCAAGGAAGGAATTCATGGGATAGAATTTGCCTGTATTTTCCACCTAACAAGGGTAGGGGGTATTAGAGGAGGCACTGGCTTAGTTCAATATTTAGGCTCCTCATTCCCATGGCTGGACCAGACACCACACAGCAGGGTTGAACTTGAGCTCTCTGTGTCTTTTTCTCAACTCAGCGACTGTTTCCAAGGCAAAATTTCTGATGAAAAATGCACATTTATCTGCTCGAGAATTCCATGCACTGCATAGCCTGCTCAAGTACACACAATGCCACTTGCACTTTATTTAAATTATTTTAATTAAGCGGCTCAAGAGCTTGCAGCCTAACAAGCGAACACATGCCCCTGTGGGGGGATACTGTCAGCTGGGATAAGATAAGTAATAACTGGTATAAGAGTATTAATGCTCCAACCCCCAGCACTTATACATTCCACAGTAACATTAATGACACCCAGCGTTGGACCAGTCCCAGAATTCCCAGCAGGCCATGAAATATCAGCATTTTATATCATTCCTAGGAATTTCTATTTTCTACCCATAGTTACAAGCATCCAACTCTTATAAGGGCAAGGTGGGTGCAGTGCCAGGGAGAGAGGGCAAAGCACCCTATAGGTGCCGGAGGGGGGAGATGTTTGCTCCCTACTCAGTCCCCCAGGATGATATGTTTGCACCCTGCAATTAACCTGCAATAATGAGGCTGCGCTGTGTTCCTGCTCAGGTCTCTCTGGATAGGAGATGTGCCCAGACATGGGCAAACTGGCATCATTGTTATTAAGGGCAAGGCAGATAAGTGAGACTGGGAGCAGGGGGTGCTTGGAGTAGAACAAGAGGGTATAAAAACAAATTTGGCCAAATTACAGTAGATAAGTGTATTATTATGTAGAATATAAATTTATAATAAAGGAAAGGCCGAGCGCAGACTGCAGAACATTATTGCTTTGGTGTAACTAGCAGGTCACTGTCCGACAGAGCTGGCACTCTAAGAAACAAAGGGTTCTAGTCTGTTAGTTCAGAGACCCCACAGAAGTGTCATGGTTGGCAGCAGCCAAGAGTATAGTTTAGTGTGCCAAAAAGAAACCCACAGTACAAGAGAAAAGCATGGCATCGGTAGCATTTAGTGGCATCATTGTGCTCTGTTACCAGATGGGCCATGCCAACTACCACCAGCACATCCTAAACTAGTACTGATCCATGTACAATGGGCAGAGGTTCAGATATGGAGGGTGCAGATGGGTGAGGGTGATTGCAGATGTTAGGCTGGTACCTGCGGGTGCTCAGTTGGCAGGGGAGGGCAGACACAGGAGGAGGTGATAGGGTGCAGACGATGCACCTGTAGATATAACTGAGGGACAGGGACCACATTCATTAAGGGACAGAGCCAATGAGACATAAGAACTAATCACTTTGCCCCTGACCAACATGGCATCTTCTTCCTTTAGCTGCCCAACACCCCCTGTGGAGGGACACTCCCTATCCACCCTGGTACCCCCCATCATTCCCAGCCAGAGACCCAGACAAGTGAGGTCACTCACCGAACTTTGGCTGCTACATTGGAGATGGGGTCATTTCTCAGCACTTTCCTCTTGGAGACAGCTGTGCCCATCCTTGGTTGGAGAGGGGATTTGGAAACACATCCGAGCTGCCCAGGAAGTAGATGCCACTGTGTTAAAGCAAGGAGGAGGCTGGGGTACAAAGGTGCCCTTGGGTAGGTGCCTTCCCAGATGTGAGGCAGGTGCAAGAATCCCAAAAGCCGGGTTGTGTTAGTTGTGCCAGAGTCGACTGTGCCGTGTGCTTGTCTCTCATTGATTGCTGCAGGAGGGAGGGGGTGTGCAAAGCTCTTTCTCTCTCTCTCACTCACACACACACACACACAGCAGCACAACCTCAGGAAGCAAGATCCTTGTTTGGACAAAGGATGCCTTCCTCCTCTTCCTCCTCCTCCTCCTATAGATGCTCTCTTGTCATCATGGGAGTCTTGGAGATGAGAATTCTAAGGATGAGGCAAGTGAAGTGTAAAGAAAAGAACAAAAGTCCTGCTCATGTCTTAGTTAGTAGCTTCTGTTGTACAACAAACAGTTCAACACTGACCTAGTGTATTTAGACTCATTCAGGATCATTCGGCAGAGAACTGACTCTTTTATACTGTATCAGCAGGGAAACCAACTCTTTTATACTGTACCAGCAGGGAACCAACTCTTCTATACTTTATTATTAGAAATTAAACTGACTGTTCTATACTGTAGCAGCAGGAAATTGACTCTTCTATACTGTATCAGCAGGGAACTGACTCTTTTATACTGTATTAGCAGGAAAACTGACTGTTCTGTACTCAACTCCCATTCACTGTAACTCCCAGCGTGGGGCAGGTCCACTGATGGAAAGCCCCCCCAGGGACTGTTGTTGCACTAGTGAATAAGGGGTGATACTGTATCAGCAGGGAATTGACTCTTCTATACAGTATAAGCAGGGAACCAATTCTTCTATATGGTATCAGCAGTGAAACTGACTGTTCTATACTGTATCAGCAGGAAACCGACTCTTCTGTACTGTATCAGCAGAGAAACTGACTGTTCTATACTCAACTCCCATTCCTTGTAACTCCCAGCCTGGGGCAGGTCAGCTGATGGAAGCCCCCATCCCCCACAAGGACTGGTGTTGCACTAGTTGTGGTGTTTGTGCAGATGGCCTGTATATGTCACTGTGCTCAGACTTATACTGTGCACACTTCCTGGACAGCTTTAAAGTGAAAGTTACTGTTGTGTAATGGCTGCATGACTCTGCTTGTAAAGCACTGTTATACTCTACTCATCCTCGGCTACCCAAAACATGACACTAGTGAATAGGGGGTGATACTGTGACCTTCCATGTGCCTAGAGTAAGTGCCAATCCCAATGCATGGGTTTTGTTTAGAGCATATTTGGGTTGAAAGTGAAAGATTTTGCTACCTGGGGTAATTGGTAATGCCCCAGGAAGAGAAGAGTGGGGAATGTATTTGTTTGACCCATCTGGGTGCCCATGTGAGTGTGGGTTTGTTGCACCAAGCGTGAGCGCTGGAGCCGTCACCTCTCCTTGCTGCCAAGTATAAAATTACATTTGTTCCTTGTGTCCCATCTTGGCACAGCATTGCCTCATCGCCTGCCAACTGTGCCCGCCTGCGCCATGGGCCTGTGGCAGCGCTGCCAGGAATATTTTAATTAATATTTACTTTGTTTCATTAGCCCGATTCCCAGTCTCCCGGTTACTCCCGGCACCCTGGAACTTACGCTTAGGCGCCAGGGCGTCCCTGATTTCCCTGTTACTGTTAGCATTGACCAACTGCATGGAATAAGCTTGCAGAAACCAAGGCCATTTGTCTCCCTGGGAAGAAGCTGCCAACTTGATATTCCATGGCATCATCCCACATTATACAGGCTATGCTGGAGGCCACATCTAAGGCTCGTCTCACCCGCATACATAAGCAATGGGGCTGCTGTTTATTCAGCTTCTGGCAATTCCATCTGTGGCTCCATATAATAAACCTGGGGCCCATTAGATTCATCGTTGCAGACTCTGACTCCTACCTGTGCATCCGCAGAACCCACAATGTCACTCCAGTTATTTATTGGCTCATCCCAACCAGCACCAGGGAAGCACAACGATAAGGATTAATTCAATGGCTGATCAGAGCCCCCTTCCAGATTATACTGTAGAGTTTTCGGTCTTCACACAGAGTACATTATCCACACAGTCACAAACGCACATTCCTGCTCTCACTCTTATACATATATTTCTAATCATGTCATTCACCTTGCTACATACCCCCCCCAAACTGCAATAAACACTGGGGTCACCCTGCTATAGTTCCAGGGGTACCCAGGGCACAAATAAGCACTCACCCCAAATCTGCCACTAACTGGTCTTCAGGCTGGGCCCCCTTAGCTCATAGCAAGGTTACAGATATATAGAAACATTGGGGTGAATGGGGGGCGGCACTATGGCAGCACGGGGAGCAGTCAGGTTAGTGACACCTGCAATGCAATGAAGGTACTGAATGAGTTAAAGTGTAACAGATGCAGAGACTTGCCATGAACAAATTAGCATCTTGGTCTCACAGAGCATGGCGCAAATATGCCTTAATTAGTACATTTTTATCTGCTGTGAGTGTGCCACTATGCAACAATTAAGGGCAGACGGGAAGCTGACAGTTGGGGAGGGTCCTTATTATAGAGGTCGGCCTGAGACTTGGTGTAGAGAGATGTTTGTTTAGTCCCCACTGTGGAGAGACGAGAGGGGCCCCTGGGAGGCACATGTTAAGCAGTCACCTCAAAGGGCCACATCAGAGCAAACAGGACTGTTCCAACCGAATAAACAGAGGAGACTAGAAAAAATAACCATAAAATAATAATAACCAAAATAAATCAGCCCCATATAAAAGGGCAGGTTCGACATTAGATATCCCACCTGGGTTGTATAAAAACATTTTTTATTTATTTACCCAGGTATAAAGCTCCAGTGGCTTAACTACTCGCCTGTGGCCCTGATACAGGATAGGCACGTGGGCTCCCTGTCAGGCCCTCCCCCCTGTGAATCACGTGCCGGAGTGCTGCTGGTGTGTGTGTTGTAAAATCTCCCCCTGTCCTGCCATTCGCAATAACCTTTATCATAGCTCTGGCGGCCCCTAGGGCATACCTTCCAACATTTTAGAAATAGTAAGAGGGACAAAAAATATTTGCTGCTAATTTTTTGACCACGTCCATTTTTGTGGCCACACCCCTAATTACCATGACCATTTTACAAAATTTGGCAGGTTATGAAAGTTTGAACACAATTCTGTGTTTTTTATGTGTTATTACAGTTTGCTAATGAAGGTGAATTGCCCTTTAAAGGGGTGGTTCACCTTTGAAAAAACTTTTAGTATGATGTAGAGAGTGAGATTCTGAGACAATTTGCAATTGGTTTTCATTTTTATTATTTGTGGTTTTTGAGTTATTTCGCTTTTTATTCAGCAGCTCTTCAATGTGCATTTTAAGCAATCTGGTTGCTATGGTGCAAATTCTCCTAGCAACCATGAACTGATTTGAATATGAGACTGGAATATGAACAAGAAAGGCCTGAATAGAAAGATGAGTAATAAAAAGTAGCAATAACAATACATTTGTAACCTTACAGAGCATCTGTTTTTTTAGAAGGGGTCAGCGATGCAGCGAAAGCTGCAAAGAGTCAGAAGAAAAAGGCAAATAACTATAAGACTATAAAAAATAAATAATGAAAACCAATTGAAAAGTTTCTTAGAATTGGCCATTCTATAACATAATAAAAGTGACCTTAATGGTGAACCACCCCTTTAAGCTGTGAGCCTAGAATCTGCTTTTCTTAAACTGTTACAAAAGTAACTAAGTATCTATTCTAGGCTCTCTGACAACAGCCATTAAGTTTTCAGAAACTTTGTATTTTTCTGGCTGTTCATTGCAGGTAACAAACCTGGGACTGCGGGATGAGCTGTCAAAATCGGGACTGTCACGTGAAAAATGGGACAGTTGGGAGGTATGTCCTAGGTGGTGCGGGCCCAGGTGCAATCACACCCCCCCCTGATAGTTACGCCACTGCAAAGCTCCAATACTCTGCTGGGCTGCTCTCTTTCCCATGGACAAGCATGAACCTCCCCCTGGGTAAGCGAATCCAATCTCTTCCAGTACTTACCCAGGTAAAAACCTCTGATTCTCTGTACTTCCTGCTCCTGGGCTGCTCTCTTTCCCATGGTCAGACAGGAACCTCCCCTTGGCTTACTGAATGCAATCACTTAGCATTACATACCCACCTTGGAATGATCTGCACCAATAGAATAGAATGATCTGGATAGCAATAGGGGACCTGTTCCTGTCTGTTCTCTGCACTGCTGGTTGTGACTCAGAAGAATGCAGCTGAAGCAAGGTCCTATTATATTGTGGCTTATCCAGTAGAACAGCGTGCAGAGGAGTCTGGGCAGAGCAAGAGCACACACTAAATTGCAATTAGTTCCTAATGAGGATAAATACAATTAATTACAGATGTATTTGAGGATAATTATGTGCAGAGGTTCTGGGAGTCTGCACCTTTGTGCTGATTTCTGCCAGACACAGACACGATCCGGAGCAAATTAAAGGGCAGATTAACCTTGGCTGAAAAGCATAAAATTGTCCTGGAAATCAGTTTTGTTCCCGTGTAGTAATTGCTCTTGCGTATTAAGGAACAGACAGGTGCAGCAGAACTTGTAACACTCACCCTGTAATGGAACTTACTGCCTGAGCTAAACTGGAGGTGAATGGACCTCTGCTACATTGTATCAGGAGTAAGAACCACCAGGTTTGGCCTGGACAGGAACATTACAAGGTTTTCTTCCTGGGCCCCAAGCAAACATTCTACCCCCCCCCCCCATGTACTGGGGGTCAGCTTTGTGCAAGTGAAGAAAGATGCAAACTCTGTGGGGCAGGGCCTCATATAAATGCAAGTTTTATAGCATCACCGTTTACTGCCGAAATTCCCTGATACACATGCAGCGTCCCGCCCCCGAGGAGAATGAAGAATCTCACACACGATTTGGTGTCAAACGCCTTTTATTGTAAAAAAAATTTGTTAGTACATGTGCAGTCGCTACTAAATGCACCCGTTATCCCAAGGCAAAATGCCACACACAGTCAGCTGCCCCCTTGGCAATGCAGGGAGGCAGGCCTGGACTGGAAATCAAAATAGGCCCTGCCATTCCAAGTACACAGAGGCCCAAACAGCCCCCTATATAGTAACTTGCTATGGAACCATACAGCAGCCCCTCTGGCATTTGCCAGAACCCACAGATTGCCAGTCCGGGCCTGCAGGGAGGGGTATGGTACCAGGGGCATTAGCGCTAGGCAGCAAAAAAAAAGCAATATTGTAGTAAATTAAAGAGAAATCCCTAAGCCAACGTTTGGTGCTGATAGGATGGAGTCAACTGATGATGTCACAAAGACTTATGGGAGGGAGGTGATTGTCAACCTGGGGCCCTCCAGCTTTCTACTAACAACTGGGGAGCTAAACATTAAATATCACTGGTTGAAACTTTGCTGTTGGGTGTTGTTGCCACATTCAATATGGCGGCTCATCCCTGTGCCGTGGGGGGAACCTTGCTGAATTAAAAGTCCAGTCTGGTCTCCTCCCCTACCTACTGTCATTCATATGTACAGAATTCCACAGCCAATAGTCACAGAGACCCCCACCCTCCATGCCAGGCTGCTGGGACTTCCCTTTTTACATTTACCTTGGAAATCCAGTGGTGATAAGGCGAGGGGGGAACGGGAGAGTAGCTTACTGGGAGTTTTTGGTACAGGTACATTAAATGGTAAGGGAGCTGGGAGAAAGGAGCTCATTGGGAAGGATAAAGTGCTGTTCACAATGACTGGGGCCCACCTTTGCACAAAGCAAGGGGTAGGGAGTTGGCTAAGATAATAAACACCACAAACCAGGAGCTTCAATTACTGGATAATAAACCTAATGTCCCCTTTATTGTTAGGACCTGGACACAGAAGAAGCCAGATCTAGAAACACTGAGCAAGTTATTGAGCATTTTGATTCCGAACACAGCCCCCCCCCTCTCCTCATCCAGTGTCTGACTTTGGGGTAGAAGCAGATATCAGGGGTGCCTGGGGGACTACTTCCAGTATAATCCCATAAGCACATCCATGCTGCTGAGTTCATAACTGGGTATGCTACTCTATTATAATGGTATGACCCAGTGCTATGCTACTATATAATAACAGTATGCTTCAGTGTTGGATGCTTTAATAATAATAATGGTATGATCCAGTGATGGAAGCTAGACTAGAATAATGGAATGACCCAGTAATGAATGGTTCTTTGTAATAATGGTATGATCCAAGGCTGCAAGCTAGACTATAATAATGGGATGACTCAGAGATACAGTAGATGTACAGTATAACAGTGGTATGACCCAGTAATGTATGGTACTCTGTATTACTGGTATGATCCAATGCTGGAAGCTAGACTATATTAATGAGATGACCGAGTGATGGATGCTACTCTATGATTATGGTATGACCCAGTGCTGAACCGAGTATATACTGTATATAGCTAGAGCCTGTTACTAAGCAATGAAATGCATGTTATGATTTTAAGGCTTGTATAGATTTTTGGCTCCTTCCAAACAAAAAATATTCTCGTGTCCATCACGCGCCCATGCGTGCTACAGGCTTTATTGCGTCTTTATGGGGCCCGGCCGCAAATATAGATCTATATATATAAATATATATCTAGAACCACACAAAGCAGAAGAACCGCTGATGCAGGAGGTTCTGATGCAGGGGACAGGTGGAGAACCATCTCTTGATCTCCTGAACAGGGTCGGGTTCAGCTGTTCTCCTGGGTTCTGTCCTGGCGCCATTTCACTGCAGGGCGCTGCCTCACCTCCATTACCCCTTCTTCATCCTACAATAGGAAATGAGGAGAAGCTTCAGTTCAGGTATCGGGTTAAAATAACTTCAATTTAGCGGTTTGGTTGGCGGTGACTTACGCTATCGGAGACATCGTCATTGTTCTGGGTGCTCAGGAAGTTGAGATAATCCTCTTTCTGGGAGTCGGGGATCTCTTCATCTTCATATTCTGTCTGATAATCAGACTCATCTGGGGGAGAGAACAGATAGTGGGGTTATATTATGGGGGGAGGGTATTTGCTCTGCTGCCCCATGTTCCTGCAGTACAGTATCCCACTCATTGCTCACATCCACCAGGCCAGGGCACCCACTGCAGTATCCCATATCCACCAGGTCAGGGCACCCACCAAAGTATCCCATATCCATCAGGCCAGTGCACCCACCAAAGTATCCCATATCCATCAGGCCAGTGCACCCACCAAAGTATCCCATATCCATCAGGCCAGTGCACCCACCAAAGTATCGCATATCCATCAGGCCACAGTGTGTCCACTGGGAGTTTCTTGGATGAAGATTAGGGAGCACGTTGGGACCCGGCCCGTTTCATGCCTGACAATACAAGTCCTAGGTGTTGTGCCTGCCCCCAAAAGTGGGCAAGAATGGCTATGCCAAAACCAAGATGATGAATCATATGCTTTATGTGCTGTGCCATCTCATCTGAGCAGGAGAAGCTGAAATTCCCCAGGGCTAAAACTGGGGGGATCCCTGGGGGTAAGTAAGAGGAATGGCAGATAGAATAGGCAGCTGGTTGGTTCCTGCCCAGTATGATGCAGCACAAGGGGTCAGGGATACAGAGAGGCCTGGTGGAATGCTTAGCAGCACAGATAAGGGGTGTAGGAATCTTGGCATGATGAGCAACTTGGCAGCACCGACTATGGCAAAGCTAAAGCCCCAGTGAAGCTTTTGGTTATGAGTAGAATAATATGGGGGAAAAGCAGCACTAAATCACTGTCTGCTCATTCAGCTGTGGGAAAACTGTCAATCACTGTGATGGATCCCTCCCCCGGGGGTCAGTCACTCACATTAGGATTATTGTGTAATATGCCTTAATAATAGTCTCTTGCAGGAAGGAGCATGAGGTTGTGCCCATCAGACCCTGGTGCGGGGCGGGGTTATTGCTTGGGGTTTATACCCGGGGCTTTAGTGTGGGGGGAGCAATAAAGATTTCTCTTCGTCCCTTTATTGGCAGATCAGCACTAACAAGCTGCCCCCCCCAGGAGTTACACTCCATATGAAAAATACAAGAATTGCATCCAGGGTGAGGTAAACCTTTTTTTCCCATTATTAGGGAGAGTTGTTTGCTTTATTCTTTGGTAATTTATCCTGTGACTGTATCACCCGACGAAGAGGGAAATGACCCCGAAATGTTGTGACGCAATAAACGCAAAAGGGGCTTGTCCCCTGTTTGAATTGCTCTGTGTGCCGGTCCTAATTTCTGGCTACCCCAGTGGCCAACAGCATGCACTCACCATCCATGGCCGCCGTCTTCACAGGCTCAATGCGGGACACGATCTCTGCCAGGTCAGTGAAAGAGGCATTGGGGCAGGTGTTTATCTGTGGGGAGAGCAGGAAGTGATTAGTTAAAGCAAAATCTGGGGGGGTTAACTGTAGAAGCAGACCCTGTGGCTGTCGGGGGGCAGGAGTTATAAGCAGGGTTAAAACATGGTCAGGACAAATATCTAATTCCCCTTCCTCAAACTCACATCAGACGTCTTGGCTTTGCAGGTATCCTGTCGGTCCTTCAGCATCTTGTCAATGACCCCGCTGCGCCCCCAAACGTTGAACACGGTCTTGCCATGCTGGTACCCCACATCCTGCAGAAATGAGCTTATAAATGGATACAGTGCTCATAAGGGGCTCCTAAAGCAGGGGGTGCAGTTGCTGCGCACATTCATGGGGATATGACTGCAGAAAGCAGCGGCTGCATAGCAAGGACCCCCAAGGTGAAGAATCAGGGGGGGTATTGTCGAGGGCCAGATTATTATTCATAAGGAAGGAGTTTATTCTTGCAGGCACCATCCTTACATACAGGAATGGGAGGGGTTAGACTTGGTTAAAACAACAGACTGGAACCCTAATTGCCCCCCAAGGTCACATGATAATGATCAACTGAAGGGAGGGATTGATTCCACTCAGAGCAGAGGTCATGGGTCTCCCATTGAATTCTGGGGGGGGGGGCTCGTTTATTTGAGGTTTCCCTGAATATTAATGAGCTTTAATTGGAAAAACTAGTTGTGTGTGTATACATCAGGAATGGCCACTCCGACCTCACATCCCAATCACCCCCTACAGCTGTCTTCAACTCCCTGCATCCTCAACTCCCTGCATCCTCTGTATGTCTCCAGGAACAGCTGCAGGGTGCCACTGAGCCATAGCACCCCAAAACAATCCCTCAGCCACTTACACAGATCTCGTCGAACTTGCCGAACTCCAGGGTGCCATAGCGGTCAATGGGGGGGCGGATATACTCGCAGTAGTCATCGTTCTTGACCATTTCCAGCTGGCGGACACAGCACACGTAGGCGAGACGGGTCTGGATTTCCGCCATGTTCAGGACCTGTCGGGGGTTCAGAGTAACTGTGATTGCTTTGTCTTTGTGGCAATGCTGTGCCCACATCTTGCCATCACACGACTAAAGGAAAATCCATGCCATCCCTCACCTTGACTCTCTCTGCCAGCGGGTTCCAGCGCTTCCACAGCAGCCACCAGCCTGAGAGGGCATCTCCGTAGTTTGTAAGATCCGTTTCGTCTCTGCTGCCCACGTCGATGGCGAGGACCACTTTAGCACCCATCGACCGAGCGACATCAGCTGGCAGTCAGGGAGGAAAAGCATCTTGGGGTCACTAGCAATATTGGGGTGCTCTCAATAACCAATAAGGACATACAAGCAATGGCCCATACCCAAGCCCTGGGTTATTACCTGGCAGGTTGTTTATGTATCCCCCGTCCATCAGGAGGTGCCCATCCTTGGGGTCACAGAGAGGTGGCATATACCCAGACAGAGACATACTGGCACGCACGTATCTCCACAGGCAGCCTAGGGAAATATCAGACGTTATAGGGCCAAGAGCCAAAACACTGCTGTTAGCATACTGGCACCCTGGCATTTGCACGTGGGTAGAGGACGGTTACTCAGTACAGATCATTATCTGCATTCCCGGCTGTTCCTGCCTGAAACTGATGGGAGAATGTCAATCACTGGAATATTTATATCCCCACTGAGACGATGAACCGGGAACAATGGGGAATAGCGTGGGAGAGAGAACCTTTATACCTGTCAGGCCTTAGCACTGGGGGGCTCATCTGTTTAACCCCATACTCCCCTAAACAACCAATGGTTATACTCATGTATTAGCCAAGCCAGCAATCACTTCCCCCTCTCAGCCTCCAATATGGAAGTTATCCACCCCAGAACCCCAGTTCCATGTATTTATACCCTACCTTGGGAACCTAAAGGCAGAGGAGATTGACAACGCCACTCGGGCTGGAAAGAGATCTCTAATGCCCCCTACAGGAAAACACACAATGACCCAAGGGAGGGGGTGTCTGAGAATGAAAGGAGTCAGGAATTGGAAGCAGCCCCCCCCCCCCCAAGGACTCCTATTGATTATCAATAAGCTGTGAATTTGGGGTGAGGCCAATGTCCTTCTCAGGAATGGAACACAGTGGGGTTCTAAATACAGTCTGATCATCTCTACTGGAAGATTTTATTCACCACAAGCAATGATTTGTTCTGAGGTTCTATTTCCCTTTATTCTATTGTCATCTGGTGTTAATACCATTTACAGGCTGGTAATTCCTTGCTGCTCAGTGATCAGACTGCTGCTTCCAATGGCGATCGTGCAGCCACTGGGACAGAATGCTCTGTTATACAGATAGCTAGAATCTTAGCCATAAAGCAGGACAGGACTGCTGCTTCCAATGAAGATCAGATAGGATCTGTGGGGACAGAATGCTCTGTTGGGACAGAATGCCGTTGGGACAGAATGCTCTGTTATACAAATAGCGAAAATCTCAGCTGCCATAAAGTAGGGCAGGACTGCTGCTTCCAATGGGTGACCCAGATGATCATTCTATTGCTAGGCCAGCACCCTACTGACTGAGGGGTACATTATCTACAAGGTCCAGTGTATAATTATTTGTGCCTCTAATGCTTCCCGTGCAACAGATAATGGGTAGGAACCTGGCATGTCTAATTGACAGGACTTTAGTAGAGCCTTGGAGCAGGAGACATGGATTATTAATGGGATACGGACTACCCTCTGTTCTGATGAGTCACCTGCATGAACTCCTCTGGCTCCAACTGAAATGACAAGAGGGGGTTCATTGCTGCGGAGCTATATTCACAGTATTGGGCAGGGGGATTGAGTTACACTCACTACTTCTCCTCCATGAGCAATACATATGCGGCTTGTTTACAATCTCTGCATAGCTGGTTCTGGCTCCTGGAACAACATAGCTGGGGGGAATTGCCTTCTGCTACATTGTTTCAAGAGTGTGAAGCAGAGAAGGATGAGTGCAGCTCCTACCGTCCGTGTGAATCCGCATGGCGGAGGCGGTAATGTCGGTGGTGATGTTAAAATACGGGATCCACAGATCCTGCAGGGCAAAAAAAAAAGAGAAAGATGACACGTGACTCACTGGGTCTGGGAAAAGACAATTGGGGGGGGGGGGGTGTCAGTGGTTCAGCTCACCTCTATCTGTTTGTCTTTATAGATGCTGCTGATGCTCTTGTTGAAGGCTGCACCAGAAAACATGGAGGTGGTCGGATATGTCAGATCCAGAACCTTCTTCCATACAGATGTCATGTCCTGGGGTTAGGGGGAGAATGAAATTGGTACAATTTGTAGGGGATCCCCCTTGTTACCAACTCAGGTACTGTGTTATTAGCAATAGTACAGACTCAGCCGTACTCAGTTGCTGTCTTCCAGTACTCACCCGCACAACAACAGGACAGGTGTGAACCTGTCCATTCTGTTCCTTAGAAGAAAGAACCCCCTCTGCATCATCAGCTGTGTGTCAGCTGTCCCCTCTTGGAGGATGACACCTAGAAAAGTCAGTGTCCCTAACAACCTGTCTGCATTTAAAATTTTATGTAGGAAGAGCCAGAGAGAGGAAGGCCAATAAAGACCAACTGCAAGCAGTCTAGTGAGTAGAGTGCTTGTGCACATACAGACTGTGCGTGTGCTTAATAGATATTCATGTTTGTTTATGGAACTGCTGAGGAGTCAGGACATTGTAAGTAGGGATATAATAAGGCAACGGATTGTGGCGGTTTCTGGAGGCACCATGTGAATCGCGGTTGGGGGGGGGTGTGTGTGAGTTAATGAATCCTGTTCTTGAATCTATCGGCCTCATTACTGCTCAGACGCTGCAAAAGGCCACTCATACGGCAGGAATGAGCCAGTGGCATTAGCACAGCCATGGCTCGCACAGCCTCTGAAAGGGTTCTCTCACTGCCTGTCTTGCCTGTAGGGGGTTAATAATATATAGCAAGGGGCCCTTACCATACACCACTCCCGCGCCCGGATCTTCATGCGGTTAAAGCTGCGCTCCTCAGCGTACAGGGCCCCCATGAAGGCTCCTATAGATGTGCCCCCCACCATGTCGATGGGGATGCCGGACTCAATGAGCGCCTTGATGATTCCAACCTGGGAGCAGCCCCTGCAAAAGAACAGCACACAGAAGGGGTTAACAGGAAAATACACACACATGCCATAAAGCAAGACAGGGCTGCTGTGTATCTGCCAGAAAGAAGTGGAGACACAAGTACCAGGAAACGGCACAATTAACCCTTTCTCTCTCTGCGTTTGACATTAGGGGGCAGGCACTGGTGCTGATTGGGGGCTGAATTAAGCAGACACGGCAGCAGCGGGAATAAGCTCCTCGTCCCAAACAGACTGTGCCGCTCAGGTGTTGGCACTCATCATCCCACTGGGATTTTTGGCTCCCAGTGATTATCATCTGTCTGATCCCTGGCTAATTTGCATTAATTTGCTTATAGGGAAGCCGTTAGGCTGCAGCTCAGGCGTGGGCCTCTGAGGAGGCAATTTCCCAATGTTGAGCAGCAAAAGTCTGCATTGAAAGGAACGGGAGGCTCGGGATCCAGTCCAACTCCCTGCACCCTTGCACTGTGTCAGAGCGGCTTCCCATCCATTACAAAGCCCCCCAAAATCAGCTCTCTTCCCTCAAAACATCCCCAAATAACAGAATTCTTCCCACAATCCTTTGCCATGCCTTGCAGTATCATTCACAGCTCTTTTCACAAGTGCCTCGTACCCCAGGGATGTAAGTCTCTTGTATTCAGTGCAGCAGTCACAACATGACCACTAGGGACTGAACACACAGGCCCTGCATTACCCTCCCCAGGAGGGGACATGCACAGTCCTTGTAGCAGTGGGAACATGGCAGCCCCTTTTATAATCCTTTGGCTACAGGGAAGGATTGTCCTGGTTATTAATGTGAGTCATCTCTCTCCTGCCAACGGAAACGTATCCCCATCTAACACAGCACAGTGTCCCCCAAATCTCTCTCCCACCAAACCCAGACCAGTCACCCTAAGATCTCTCTCCCATCTAACCCAGCACCGTCTCCCCAAATCTCTCTCCCATCTAACCCAGCCCAGTCACCCCCAGATCTCTCTCCCATCCAACCCTGCACCATCTCCCCCAAATCTCTCTCCATATCTAACCCAGCCACCCCCAGATCTCTCCCTATCTTATCCAGCTCAGTTTTCCCCAGATCTCTCTCCCATCTAACCCAGCACTATCTCCCCCAAATCTCTCTCCCTATCTAACCCAGCCACCCCCAAATCTCTCTCTATCTAATCCAGCCCAGTCTCCCCTAGATCTCTCCCGATCGAATCCAATCCATATCTAACCAAGCCCATTTACCCTCAAATGTCTCCCAATCTAATCCAGCCCAGTCAACCCCAGATCTCTCCCTATCAATCCCAGCCCAGTCACCCCCAGATCTCTCCATATCTAACCCAGCCCAGTCTCCTCCAGATCTCTCCATATCTAATACCAACCCAGTCACCCCCAAATGTCTCCCATCTAACCCAGCCCAGTCTCCCTCAGATGTCTCCCAATCTAATCCAGCCCAGTCACCCCCAGATGTCTCCCATCTAACCCAGCACTGTCTTCCCCAGATGTCTCCCAATCTAATCCAGCCCAGTCACCCCCAGATGTCTCCCATCTAACCCAGCACTGTCTCCCCCAGCCCAGTCACCCCAGATCTCTCCCAATCTAATCCAGCCCAGTCTCCCCCCCCAGATCTCTCCCTCTCTATCCCAGCCCAGTCACCCCCAGATGTCTCCCTATGTAACCCAGCCCAGTCAGGAATGATGGGTCCAGTTCAGCAGAACCATAGAGCAAACAGTGGGAAGGTGGTGGCCCAGCAGTGGTTCTGAATAACACGCAGCTCTGTGCAATTACTTTAATTACTGGGAATGCCTGGGGGGCGATATATATAATTTATAGCAATTGCCTTTCATGCAGCCAATAAAACTTCATCAGCTGAGGGTTATGCCAGGACAGGTAGAATAACTGTGTAATTGTTACACCCCCACCAGTGCCACCTGGGGGGCATGAGACAAACAGAACCATTTCTGTGCCAGGAAACCATTGGTTCTTGTTTGCAAGGAATAATCATCCATCTTCCATTAAGGGAAAAACCCGCTGCACAGGAGACATTCATAGTGCTCCATTATCTGCAAAGCAAATCAGCATTTCCGACAGGTGTACCCCCAAACTTCACAACTGTATTCATCTGTCCGCCATGCCCTTAATAGGCACTAGGCAGCTTTGGTAGTGGGTGCAGGGAGTCAGAACTGACAGTACAGGTGCCATCAGGTCCAACAGCCTCCTCCTGCCCTAAGGAAACAGAGTGGGGCGGTACTGATCCAATAACCCCAGAACAAAAAGTCATTGCTAGAAAGAGCCGGGGCGCAGATTAGAATGATGCAGGGAGTTGTTCTGGCCAAGGGCTTATTAGCAGGGGGTGCCATATTGTATAGTGTTCTCTGTATCCAGAGCAATTACACCAGCGGTGTATGAATCATAAGGCAGTAAAGTGCAAAACTACAACCCTCAGAGATGTATATGGATTATGCCTGTTATTCAGACTGTAAACTCCACAGATCAGATCAGATGCTTTGGCTGCAAGTAGGGAAACAAGAGGTTTCATACACCCCCCACCCTCTTCTTGCTTCCAATAGGGCCGGATGACGTCACACCAAGCGATGGGTGCTATGCCCATGTGACAGAGGGAGAGATAAGAAAGGGTAAGTAATGCAGAGCCATAAAGCCATTATCTCATGCAAATGGTCTCCGTGTCTGCGTCACATAGCAACCAAGATCTTATGTGGCTGATAAGTTCCTGATTGGCTGGCGTCTGTGGCACCATGTGTCATTAAGAGCAAAAGATTAACGTGATGCACAATAAATCAATGGCACCGGGGGGTGTAGTAATCAATGCCACGGGTAGGGGCATTTAGTTGCTTCCAGTGATTGGTCGATCCAATCTAAGCGCACATCCCCCTAGTGGCCCTAAATATTACCCCCTGCTTGATTTATCTGCCCCAGGGAGTTGAAGAACAAGAAAGGCAAGTTAGATCCCAGCTGAATGGGTGAATGAGGTCTCTGGGGGTCAGAGGATCCACTTGGATTGAGAAGGTTCCTCGGGGGGGGGGGGGGCTCAAGGTGCAGAAAGAACTGGTTTTGTTTAAACCTCCCATTAGTACCAGGCTGAGCCAACCAGAAACTTTGGAGCCACAGGTTAAAGGGTGGTTCACCTTTAAGTTAACGTTTAGTAAGGCTAATTCTACGCAACTTTTCAATTGGTCTTCATTATTTATTTTTTTATAGTTTTTTTTTAATTATTTGCCTTTTTTCATCTGACTCTTTCCAGCTTTCAAATAGGGGGTCACTGACCTCTCTTATTTATATCCCAGTCTCTTATTCAAATCAGTGCATGGTTGCTAGGGGAATATGGACCCTAGCAACCAGATTGCTGAAACTGTAAACTAGAGTGCCGCTGAATAAAAAGCTAAATAACTCAAAAACCACAAATAATAAAAAAATAAAACCAATTGAAAATTGTCTCAGAATATCACTCACTACATCTTACTAACAGTTAATTTAAAGGTGAACAACCCCTTTAATAATCACCCCCTCCCCCAATGTATAGGTCCCCTCACCTGGCTCCTCCTCCTCCCAAGATTAAGGCGATGGTGTTGCCAGTCAGCGCACGGGCGAGCCGGGAGAAATCACAGTGTCGGTCTGGAGGCTTCTGGGAAACCCGTTCGTACATTTCGATCTGCACGGAAAGGGAGAAGTGGCCTCACTAGTAAGATATGTTTCCTGCAGCCGCCATCACGTGCCATTGCTCTGGGTATAAGGGGCCCTTGATGTGTTACTGGATCCAGCACTAAAGCCTATAAGGACCACTCACTGGGGGGGGGGGGCAGGACAATGGGGCCTGGGAGCTGCGGAACTCATTACAGGGCCCATCAGCCAAGAAAGGGAACCATCAGCCCAGTTATTAGCTGTGGTACCAAGTGCCACCACTTGCAGCCTAGCCAGGTTTCCCATAGGGCTGCAATAGAACAGTGCCACAGCCAATAAGAGACACTGGAATGAAGTGAGGGAGCTGGATGTGCAGGAGGCAGAACTAGAGATGGAGATAAGGTCTGTGCCTATAGGTCTTACAGGTGCGCATTATTCACATATAACCCCCACTGTACACATAAAGGAGAGAACACCTGGTGGGAGGATTATTCACTCGCTCCAACTGCCCCCAGGGCCCCCGACACATAACAGAAGAGGCCGAATAACAGGAGGGTTTGATATACTTGCTGAGTACTGTGTATATAAACCAATCATTCTCATTGAACCCCCCCCCCAGAGGCCCAAAGCGTGACTGCCAATACACAGGGGCACCAAGTTCAGCCCGGTAGCCCCATTCCAGAGATGGGATTATTAAGACAATACATCAAGATCTCCCTGTCAGAAGCAGCCAATCAGAGAGCCGATGGGAGAGACCCCCCCCCAACCCACAAATAAGGGAGCTGAGAGACATAATATAAATTCATGGGAATAATACTCTGTGCTGGCAGCAGGCAGGCCTCATCCCTAGTAGAGAAAGGAGGATTTAATCACCAGCAAAGGAAGGGGTGCTATATGAGAAGAAATCAGATATGAAAGAAATCAGTACATTTATTGGATCACAACCCCCCTTTGACTTACCAGCTTGGGCAGGCTCCTCTTGGAGAAGACCCGGTGGGGGCAGCTAAGATGTAAATGACCAGAGCACCAGCTCCTCATGTTCAGCCACTCAACTGTGCGGGACGGAGGGGGCCCATCTTCCTTATGGAGCAGGACGAGTTGTTTCTGGGCCCGGACGGCCGTATTCTCCAACATCTTCTCTAGCTTAAAGATACAAGCACAGGGGTTCCCTCATACAGGTGCCAGAGTACCTTACTCATACAGGGGGTGCCCTCAGTTCAGGTGCCAGGGTACCTACCCACATACAGGGGGTGCCCTCAGTACAGTTAAGGTGCCTCCAGGCCTCCCAGAACCACCCATTACTATGTATCCAACAAGATGCCTCAAACCTGTGTTGGCGTGTGGCTTTGGGGTGCTAAGGGGAAGTTCATTTTTAGAATCCATTTTATTGTGGAAACAAGTAGAATAAAGGAATACACATGTAATGGTAATTTGCTTTATCGTCATCACTTCTGCGGCTTTATTATATAGGCCGGGTGCCCACCAGCCCCCCGCTTGTCCCGCTTGTCCTGAGATCACCCCCACAGAGCAGCTGTCACCAGAGAAACTCATTAGATGGAGAGACGCTGGGAAATAGATGGTGTGGGAAGGAAAAGCTGCTCTGCTGCTGCTGAATACTCGCTCCCACAGGGCTGCCGCACACACTGCCATCAATCAGCACAAGGGTCAGTGGTACAAATAGGACTTCACAGGTCTGACATTAAGAGGGAGGAGGTACTGGAACTCTTAAGTGGCAACTCCCAGCAGGTGCACAAATATATGAGCAACACTCTGCCGTTATTTTGACAATTTCCTCCAGTAATAAAGAACCATCACGTGCTAAGAATGGATACCATCTGATCCCCATTGGAAGCAGCAGTCCTGCCCTGCTTTATGGCAGCTGAGATTTTAGCTATCTGTATAACAGAACATTCTATACCAGTGGCTGCACAGATCCAATCGGATCCAGACACGTGACTCAGGGCAGCGACTAATTCCCACTGTGCCAAATTGACAAATGTAATTGCCCATAATGAGAGACATGGGGCAGTAAATAGACTCTCTGCACCTCCATCATGTGTCACTTACCTCTCCGACAGTGGGTTCCTGCTCACCTAGCCCCACTATGAGGATGCAGTCTGCCTGCCGGATACAGCGCTGAGTCCATGGTGTCAGGCAATAGTCCGACTGATACAGAACAATTCGGTGAATGTCCTCTTGTTGCCCCAACCAGCTGGACAGTCTGTACTCATGGACACTGGGCAAGAGATTGGGGGAGCAGGTTAGCTGGGCTCCCCATTAGGGGAATTTATAGGGGTACAGACATTTGACATAAGAGGAAACAAATACTGTACAAAAAGCAATCAGATTAAGGAGAATGCTCTGGGCCCACAGATGAGAGAGACCCATCTGGAAGGTTCTGGGACACAGTGGGTTAATAATGCATGCCTTTATTACAGTGACCCATGGCAAGTAAATACTGCGGGGGGGGAACAGATCAACAATCCAATATCCTTTATTGAACCTGTGTAGCTGCGACCAACCTCCTGACTGTCAGAAGTCTCAGATGTTACAGGTGCCGCCTACAGGTGACAGTTTGATGCCATCCCCATGTGACCAGCAGCCAGACCTACCTGTCTAGAGCGGCGGAGCCCAGACGCTGCTTGATATTGTCGCTATTGAGCAGCAAGGTGGGGCCTGTGGGTGGAAAGAGTCAGAGGTCAGGCTGGCACAGGATTCTGGGAAATAGAGGCTAATCATGGTCCATCACGAGCTGTAGGGGAGGAGCATATGCAGGCAGTGAGTGAGAGCCAGAGCTGCTTATTATTCTGACGCACGGCACATTTTCCCCCTCGGATTCCTGATGGGAGGCAGAAGGCTCAGGCCCGACTATCAGCTCTAGTCACATTTATATCTGTGCCCTCGGCGTGACACAGGCGTGATGTCACCTTCAGTCAGTGCAGACAGACACCCCAGGGCCACACATACCACCGCCTGACCGAAGGGACGCATGTGGCATTTACACGACTCAAAAGCCCCCCCCAGCACTGCTCCCCTCCTGCACATTACTGAGATAAGCAAAGGAAACCACAGCACGTTAATATTTCATGCTCAGCCAATCAGATGGTGGCAGCTCCACTGGCTCTTTTAATTGCGGTGTTCTGATTTTTAAATGATGCAGCCGGTGCATATATACATACAGTATATTATATACATCTTATGGGAACTGCCGCCTTCTTAAGGCAGAAGGGCAATAAACCCCCAGCAACAACAAATCATTAACTATTTACCAAACAGTTTCTATGGTGAGTAATAGCACCAGTCACAAAAGCCCCCATAATTAACCCCATGGCAGCCAGACCCCCCACAGTTATGTGAGTATTATGTGAGATCATATGGTCTCTTCTATGGTGGTTGTTAAACTTTATCTCCCAGCCAAGTCCTCCTGTCTCCGGCAGTCCCCTAGCTACACCAGTCCCAGGCCTCTCCAGGCGGCAGTGCTGCACTCAGATGAAGCTGCTCTGCCGAAGGCTAAGTGGGATATTGCGGAGAGGGTAAATGCCAATCTGAGTTATTGGATTCAGCAGCACCACATTGGGGGCATGAAATTCTGCTCTAAATGTTAATGTGAATTTAATGGAACTAAGGGGGGTTTGTGTCATTCTGTCCTGCCAAGAAGAGCAAAGAACAAAGGAATGTTGTCGCCGCCCCCTGCCTAAACCTGTGCAGTGATTCCGTCTGTCCGAGAGGGATTATGGTGGCATATTGCCCACCGACGCATATCCGACATCTTATGCCCCAGTCAAGTACCACTCACTCTCATATTAGAGCCCACCCCTGTGCATGTGCCAACATGGAAGCCAATGAAACAGACAAGACAATTGCTGGTTTATAGGAATTTTGGCACATGCCATTACCCCTCTCTGATCAGCCATTAAATCCAATTAGCCAAGAGTAGTCCTACTTGTCTGTGCCCCTTACACGGCCTATTTCAATACACTTGGCACCTTTACCAGTGGCTGCTGCGAGATGTAGTGCCAGGTCTATTGAAGGACTTGGGCCAGGAGCTCAATAGCTCCAACACGCTGAAACTTGCTTATTGTGATCTTTAATATTCACACTGTAATCTGACAAAGGAGGCAAGCTGGCACTCGCCTGCCACTCACTGACAGTTGTAAACTATTTGCCACCTTTGTGTTGTTTCTGCCTGTGAGATCTCTGTCCTGCTGCTAATCCTGTATCCTGTTCAGCTTCCCACAGTCAGACTGAACATCTTGAGGCCCACCAACGTCCCTGCCACTTAGGGCCCCACCAACGTCCCTGCCACTTAGGGCCCCACCAACGTCCCTGCCACTTAGGGCCCCACCAACGTCCCTGCCACTTAGGGCCCACTCTCCCAAAAGTTGCCTGTAGATAGTGATACATGTATTCTATATTGGCCATTGGTTGGATGAAAACTGCCCTGGACTGCATCCCACTAGAAGACCCTTTGGAAGTATTTGTGACAGCTGATTGGTTTAACCTGCCCTACGGCTGCTCAGCATTGGGTGGAGCAGGCAGAGTTGTTTTAGCACCTTGTCTACAACAGGGTGAGGAATGGGGGGTACTCACCCACATCGCTCAGCGCATGCTTCAGTTCAAGAGCAAAGGCCGTCAGAGGAACTTCTTCAGACACCGGCAAGATGGCGACGGTGGAAAGGTTACTGGCCGGGTTGCTGGAATCCCACTTGCTGCCAGTTGTACTGAGACCCAGGCTGTGCCCTGTCGGGTTAATAAGAGGACAATGCAATGGCTGATGTCTTACACTTAGACACACAATGCAGCAACTCTTATTATGGCTTGAGCATGGATTGGATAGTGGCACTGTTCTACTGTAGCCCTATTGGAATAGGAAAGTGGTGAGAAGCGGTACTGCAACTAACAACCCTTAAACCTGTTACTTTTCAATCACTGGTGTTGCCATTTATCCGGCAGCATTGCTTATATGCCTCAACACTCATTTGAATTTGCCTAAAAAATTATTTCTTTCATTTTCTTGCTGGACATTAATATGCAAGTACTAAAATGCAGAGACTTTTGGGTCCCACTGAGCTGGACATAGCTCAGCTTACTGAATCACTTTATCACGGAATATTCTGGCACTTTGGCATTATTGGGACACAGCACAACTGCAAGAATCAGAAGCCTCTGCAACAGCTGAAAACTCAGCTTGAACCAGCAGCTTGGGCTTTGTGCTCTTCTGTTCCAGTGCCGCGTCTTCAGTGAACTCTCATCAGAACCAGCGGCACCTGAATTCTCTCTCTCTTCTTTTTGTTGCCCCTAAACAAAGACAATCTTGCATTCACATTAACCTGCCCCCTCGTACCCCCATTGAGGGGGGCCGTTTGTTACCATAAACACAGAGGGGCTGAATGGCACTGCATGAACTGCGTCAGGAACGTCCTCCAGCAATTAGGACAGAAACAAAAGAACAGAACGAAAAGTAAAAGGAACAAACTATTCAGCTGAGTGAGAAGCCAGAAATCATAATGAACCCCAGTAGCATAACGAATATTAGATAGGATAGGCCTGACTTTATTTCATACTGAGCCCTGATTAAAGGAGGGTGCGACTAATGAGATCAATTTAGCAGCACATGCGACTCCAACTGGGTACCCCCGGGTGACCGTTACCCCAATGTTTCTATATATCCGTTATGAGCTAATGGGGCTCAGCATGAAGGCCAGTCAGGGGGAGATTTGGGGTGAGTGCTTATTTGTACCCTGGGTACCCCTGGAACTATAGCAGGATGACTGTTGCCCCAATGTTTCTATGTATCTGTAACCTTGTTATGAGCTAAGGGGGTCCAGCCTGAAAGCGAGTTAGGGGAGATTTGGGCAGTTTATGTTAGTTAGGCCAGGGTGTAGCTGACAGGGTAGAAATAGGAAATTTCCCAGAGCAGGGAACCCCACCCCATTGTCAGAATGTAGATGCTTTAAAGAAAGCAATAGGTGGTGCCATCTGCCATTCCTACCCTGTCAGTGTCTCTGTGCACCATGTGGCAGTTTGCTCTCTCCCCATGGGGAATAATAGAGTTACCAAGGAAACCATCAGGGCACAATTATTCTCAGTGACCTGGCAACAAGAGCAACCGCTCTGGCACAGAAATCCGAGCTCTGGCATAGCTGCCCTTGTGGGGCCCACACCTGCCCCAAGCATTGCAGGAGGTACTGTATAGAATGTACATTGTCCTGCATAATGGGAACAATATGGCAGCTCCTGCCTAGAACACCTGTATATTTATGCACACGCATAGGTACAAGAATAAATACACAGATTTAAGCCGTTACAGTTACAGGAGACTTTTACATGTGAATAAAAAGCCCAAATGTGAATCAGTAAATAGCAGAGCATAGATTTTTGGCTAATTTAATTTACTGGAGAAAGTGAGCAAAGCAGTGCAGCAAATTTGTTCCATTTAAGTAAAGGTCAGAGGAAGCGCCTGAGGGAACAGTTTCAATTAGCCTCCCCCCCCCGTCCCTTATGGTCACCCCCTTCAGTTTAATAGAACATCGGCAT
The DNA here is from genome assembly GCF_017654675.1 of Xenopus laevis. Lineage (NCBI taxonomy): Eukaryota > Metazoa > Chordata > Amphibia > Anura > Pipidae > Xenopus > Xenopus laevis. The sequence goes on from NC_054386.1 coordinate 27,478,451, forward strand.
CAATTATATTTAACATTCAATTCTCCTTAATGTTCTGTGCGTTGCTTCCCACAGCTAAATGCACCCACATCCCATTAGATTCCTTCAACCTGCTCCTCTGCTGCCAAGGACACAGGGACAGTGGGACTAGGAGCCCACCTTATACAAAGTAGGGGACACAGAACCCCTCAGTGACTTCTAATTTCCTTTTCATTTACAATAGGGGGTACATTATCCCTTATAATACATGAGTGATACTCAGAGTTCCCTGTATAACTCAGCCTGCAGCCTTGTGCCTTTATATAGCCATAGAACCCCTCAGTGACTTCTAATATCCTTATAATTTACAGTAGGGGTACATTATCCCTTATAATACATGAGTGATACCCAGAGTCCCCTGTACTGCTCACCTGTAAGAGGGCCATTCACCTGCTGCAGGCTGCCAAGAATCTTCTCCCCGAGTAAGTGGATGAGCCGGGTCACCACCTAAATGGCAGAAGCAGAGGAGACATCAATTTGCCAAATGAAGCAGAGGGACATCAATCAAACGGCACAGAACGCCCAGACCAACATAATAACTATCGATTTTCATACATTTGTGTAATTACTTTCTGACTAAATTATTTGCTAATGGGACTTGGCAATGCCATGTACAGAACCTGACACTATTAACCCTTCTCCTGCCAATCTGAAGCCTTTAACTCCCTGCATCTTACTATAAAGATAATGGGAAACTTGTATCTCTCTGTACAGTCTATGAGCAAAGAGCAAACTTAGAGGGCTGTTCCGGCTGAATTGTGCTTAGTACAGGGGAATACCTATGCTGCCATAGCTTTATGGTATCCCTCTGTACAGGCTATGAGCAAACTTAGGGGGCTGTTCCTGCTGAATTGTGCTTAGTACAGGGGAATACCTATGCTGCCATAGTTTTATGGGACTCTCTGTCTTCACTAACAAAGGGAATTAGTATCTGCGGGGGCTGGAGACTCACTCACCTGGGGAAATTTGCGTTTGATGGAGGTCAGGGCCCCCTCGGGTAACTTGGCGAGCTCGGAATCTCGAACGGCGTGCACAGTGGTGGCTCTCGGCTGGTGAGTCAGGGCTTCTACCTGGATAAATGCACACAAACATAGGAAGTCAGGCAAATGTTATAATGCTGGGGGAAACCTTGCATTGGGGGCAAGGAAACATTTTGAACTGAATTTGGCACTGCTTTTTGTACAGTTAGGTCCATAAATCTTTGGACAGAAACAACTTTTTTCTAATTTTGGTTCTGTACATTACCACAATGAATTTTAAATGAAGCAACTCAGATGCAGTTGAACTGCAAACTTTCAGCTTTAACTGCATCTAAGTTGGTTTATTTAAGATTCATTGAGGTAGGAAGAAAGAAAGCACTATGGCAGATCCTACAGCCACTAATAAAGGTAAATAGAGTTCTCACTGCACCCGCTACTAGTGACTCCGAGCACAATTAACCGACAGGCTCGATCCTCCCCCTCTGACAGAGGGATTTATTTATATTTAGTCATTACGTCTGCAGCACGACAGCCCCCAGTAGGAGCAACAGGAGCAGAGATGGCGTCATCGGTGACCTGTGCCATTGGATTCCTTAGGTCCCCAGGTAACCGAGGGAAAATGCACGGGGGGGGTTTAGAGTAGAAGAGGTGGCTACAATTAGAGGAGATTACAGGTAAATAAAGCAGCACATTCTGTAGTCACAATGCTCTGCCGTGCCAGTGTGTCACGTTTTATTTCAGTCATACACTGGTACAGAAACAGGTAACAGGGTTGTGCCAACGGGGAGCCACACTGCCAGGAATGCTCTGGGCATGAGCAGATGATGAGAATGAGCTGTGCCCAGGGCATGTCACATGCAGCCCTCCTGCTGGACTGAAGCACACCCCCAGCATGCTAGATATATAGAGGCTGCAGTACTATCTTCCTGCGCAGACCGCAGGAAGATTGTACTGAGTGCGCAGACAAGGGTAAGTGCAATGTAGAGATATTGGCTGCTGAGCCGTGTCCCTGCTCGGATTTATAAGCCATGGAGGATTGGGAAAGTGCCACAGAAAGGGGCGGCGCGTTGGCTTCATGTGACGTCACATAGAATGTTAAAGAGGGGCCCCTGGGTTGGCAGAGCTGCATTTACTGTAGGGACATACTCAGAACCATGAATAGTGCCCAGCCTGCATCATACATGCTTAGCAGACATGGGCCTTACCTTAGGCCGGCTGCCTACACCTCTAAGGTGGGGGTAGTATCAAGGTTATGGTACCACTGATCCCACGAATGTAAAATGCCCCTCTCCTATTCCATTAAGTGTGGGGGGAGATAATTCATTAAGATATATATATATATATATATATATATATATATATATATATATATATATATATATATATATCTTGAGAGAGAGTTCTTACCACCCCAATAAGGTCTCCACGCCCGTATTCACCAGTCAGCTGCTTTTTCCCATCATCCTTCCTGATGACCGAGCGAAGGCGCCCGTTCAGTACAATGTAGGTACAGTCGGACTTGTCCCCCTGCCTGAGAGATAGAGAGTAGAAGGATAAGCTGGGGGTTGGAAGACCTGGGAGCGACCAGAATTTATTCATCTGCCTTTTATTTAGCAATGGCCGAAGCACAACACTGTACTAGCAACAAGCAAACTCCCCTCTTTCCTACCTGCTTGACCATGGGAAAGAGAACAACCCAGGAGCAGGAAGTAAAGAAGTTTGTCTGTGCTTTAAGGTGGCCATAAATCTGCCAACCGTTCATTGGCCAAACTACCCAATTAAGTGTGAGTTTATATGGACAGGTGTAGAAGAAGTGGACTCACCTGTAAACGGCCCGGCCGGCCTCCACTTCCATCCAATCCAATGCAAAGTCGATTTGCCTGACGAAGGGGGACATCCGCTTGACAACAGTGTGCGCCACTCCGAGTACCACGCTGGGCTGCTCCCTCATAATCCTGGAGAGGGCAGAGAGGGCAGGGTAACCAGCTGGTAAATGGACAGGCTCAAATGTGCAACAAACACCTGGTTGCTAATGTAAATGGGGGTTAGCAACCAGATAAGTCACTCCATTCCAAACAATCAGCTGGCCTTTTGTACATGGCGTCATTGCAGGGGCCAGTCAAAATTCCAGGGCAGGGCTTTGTTGATTGATTTAGCTGAACCGAAGGTGCACACAACCATCCATTTCCCCCAATTTGTTAGCGCAGCAGTTTCCAGCAAGTGACAGGGCCCTTATGTCGGGGAGTAATGGGTGCAAGGAATGTAGGCCAGCGCTGCATCACGTCTATATTTAGTAGAACATACCTACACAGTGTTGCTCAGGCACGTGGAGGTGCCCGCAGACCAGCACCAAGCTATGGCCTAATTATGTCACATGTGAGGAACCGTAGGCGGAGGTGCCATACTGCTCACACCCACTGAAAATAGGTATCCAACAGCTGAAATTCCCTTTGGGGACTGTCACTCTATATGGGCCCATAGAATGCAGATTATTAAAGGTCAACTAAGACTGTCCGTCTGTGACACTTTCAAACCAATTATAAAAGCATCTGATGTGGAGCAATTGTATTCTGGTTTATTCACTGGGGTACAGTGGAGAATATCTTAAAGCCATTCTCCGTTTGGGGGGCCCTGTAACATAATAAGGGAGCACTTACTCATAGAAGTGGCATTTGGAGATGGAGAGGAAGGTGCAGTCGCGATTGGCTTTGATGGTGAAGATGAGTGGTTCTCCCGTTAAAACTGCGAGCTGTCCCACCAACTCCCCAGGGTGCGTGATGAAAAGGCAGGTCTCCTCCTCCCGGTCAATTTTCCTCTGGTAAACGTGGAGGAGCCCCGATATCACGAAGCGAATGTTGACGTCCTGGGCAGAACCAAGCAATACGGATGAATGGACAGCAGAACGGAAAAGTAAGGGCATTTATACAGTATAAACAGTGATGTTTGGAGGTCTGCAAGGAAGTCACCCCAACAGTCAGAGCACAATTCACTCCAAGCTGTAAATGTACCATCAAAATGTATCAAATGCTGCCATATGTGGGCCTATTGTTGTAGTTTGGATCCAGTGCAGCAATTCAGCACCAGGGTATTGTCCCAAACTGACCGCACCCTCTCTGGTCCAGTGCAGGTACTTTCATCACACATCAAAGATGGCGGATTTGACCCCCATCACTCACTCTAAAGCTGGCCATAGATTTTTAAAATATCTTTTAGTTATCGTGAGACCACGATTATCTCGAAACGATTGTTTAAATGTCCATCAACTAAAAAGACCATTTCAAGCGATATTGCCAGGAAAACTGAGGGTAGCTGCCTGCTTGGCCCTGCAAACATAGATAGATTGCACTGGGACCAATGAAGTTTTTTTTAACCTGACCAATCAATTTTCTGACAGATGTCGGATGAAAAATCGTAATTACGATAATTTGACGGATTGGTCAGATTGCACTGAAATCGATCGTTCACCAACAAAAAAATCTTTGCATCCATGGGGACCTTACATCAATAGGGAGATTTACTGGACCTGAAATCCAGGTCAATCGATCCTTCTCCTTTCTACTGTGTATATTTAAATTATCTACTGCCCCTCCGCCGTGTTTTCTTCTCCTCCCTCTATAAACTTGTCATCCTCACCTGGTCCCCCTGTCTGGATAAAATGGTTCCAGAACCATTGACTTGATGCAGAGTAACCCTTCCATTCAGCAGAGTGGGGTCCTGGAAAAGGAAAACAAGGGGGGGGGGATGAAACAAAGTCATTGACGGGGAACTGTATATAGTCAGGGCTCTCCTAATGTGTTCACGCATTAAAGAGTAAATTCACAGGGCCACTTGTATCCAAAGAGCTCAGACTTATCCCGTCTCCACCCCCCGGCCTTATGTCTATCCTGCATTATACAGCCAATGACTGGGGCCTAGTTAAAGACAGAGCATTATCATTCCGAATAAAGTGACATCTTCTACACTGAATACTTTAAATAACCCATCTGTCCCACTCTCTGCCGCCCCCAAACAAACACACAAAGATTCTGCATTCGCTACAAGAGACAAAGGGGAGGATAAGAGAGCGGCAGCACCGGAGTCAGATTTTGGGGGGGATAATAAGCAGTGACGGTTGCGGGGAGATACAAGTAGGCGGGGCACTTAAGGAATGTCTTCTCTTAAAGCTTAATTATCACTCGTAGAACTGTAATTATTCTCAGCCAGCGGCTTCACTATTCTTTTTATAAGGAAAGATAATTAAAAGAGTAAATTCCATGAGGAACAGCACAAATCCCTGCACTGCTGTCATCCAACTTTTATGCAGGGACTGTTTTTAGTGTCAGGAACGGACCACTTAATCCAGATACGTAATCTGTAACCATTTGCACCACTGGGTGGGGGGGGGGTCTCTGCAAAAGCACATTAGGGGAAGATTTGGGATGAGTACTTATTTGTGCCCTGGGTACCCCTGGAACTATAGCAGGGTGACTGTTACCCCAATGCTTCTATATACAGTCATATGAAAAAGTTTAGGAACCACTCTTAATTCTTTGGAGTTTTGTTTATCATTGGCTAAGCTTTCAAAATAGCAACTACTTTTAATATATAACATGCCTTATGGAAACAGTAATATTTCAGCAGTGACATGAAGTGACAGAAAATATGCAATATGCATCATAACAAAATTAGACAGATGCATAAATTTGGGCACCCGAGAGACATTATATTAATACTTAGTTGAGCCTCCTTTTGCAAATGTAACAGCCTCTAGTCGCCTCCTATAGCCTTTGATGAGTGTCTGGATTCTGGATGGCAGTATTTTTGACCATTCGTCCATACAAAATCTCTCCAGTTCAGTTAAATTTGATGGCTGCCGAGCATGGACAGCCTGCTTCAAATCATCCCATAGATTTTCGAGTCGGAGGGGCTGTGACGGCCATTACAGAATATTGTACTTCTCCCTCTGCATAAATGCCTTTGTAGATTTCCAAGTGTGTATAGGGTCATGGTCTTGTTGTAATATCCAACCCCTGCATAACTTCAACTTTGTGACTGATGCTTGAACATTATCCTGAAGAATTTGTTGATATTGGGTTGAATTCATTGGTCCCTAGACTTTGACAAGGGCCCCAGTCCCTGAACTAACCACATAGTCCCCACAGCATAATGGAACCTCCACCAAATTTGATAGTAGGTAGAAGGTGTTTTTCTTGGAATGAGGTGTTCTTCTTCTGTCATGCAAAGCCCTTTTTGTTATGACCAAATAACTAAATTTTTGTCTCATCAGTCCAAAGCACTTTGGACTTGTGGCTTGTTTAAATGAGCTTTTAAATGAGCTTTTGCATATAACAAGCAACTCTGTTTGTGATGGGAGTGCAGAAAGGGTTTCTTTCTCATCACCCTGCCATACAGATGTTCTTTGTGCAAATTGCGCTGAATTGTAGAACGATGTAGATACACCATCTACAGCAAGATGTTCTTGCAGGTCTTTAGAGGTGATATTTGGGTTGTCTGTAACTATTCTCACAATCCTCCGCATATGGCACTCCTATATTTTTCTTGGCCTGCCAGACTTGGGTTTTACAGCATCTGTGCCTGTGGCCTTCCCCTAAACCAGGGATCCCCAACCTTTTGAACCTGTGAGCAACATTCAGAAGTAAAAGTAGTTGGGGAGCAACACTAGCATGAAAAATGTTCTTGGGGTGCCAAATAAGTGCTATGATTGGCCATTTGGTAGCCCCTATGTGGATTGTCAACCTACATTGAGACTCTGTTTGGCAGTACATCTGGTTTTCATACGACCAAAAGTTGCCTCCAAGCCTGGAATTCAAAAATAATCACCTGCTTTGAGGCCACTGGGAGCAACATCCAAGGGGTTGGAGAGCAACATGTTGCTCACGAGCTACTGGTTGGGGATCACTGCCCTAAACTATGATACTGAACAATCTTTGTTTTCTGATCTTTTCAGAGTTGCTTTGAGGATCCCATGCTGTCACTCTTCAGAGGAGAGTCAAACAGAAGCACAACTTGCAATTGGTCACCTTAAATACCTTTTCTCATGATTGGACACACCTGACTATGAAGTTCAAGGCTTAACGAGCTCATCCAACCAATTTGGTGTTGCCAGTAATCAGTATTGAGCAGTTACATGCATTCAAATGAGAAAAATTACAAGGGTACCCACATTTTTGCACAGCCAGTTTTTCACATTTGATTTAATTACATATCACTGAATACTGCTTCACTAAAAATCTTTGTTAAGAAAACACCCCAGTACTCGGATGTTCCTGGGAAATGAAAGACATACCACTGTTATCCTTTTTGTTGAAAGCGGAGTAAATTATTATGCAGGCTGAGAGGGGTTTCCGAACTTTTTCATATGACTGTATCTGTAACCTTGTTATGAGCTAAGGGGGGCCAGTCTGAAGGCCAGTTAGGGGAGATTTGGGGTAATTTTTGCTGGTTAGGCCAGGGTGTAACCTTGTACTACTGCAGGTAAGGACAGGGCACCAGTTAAAGAAGACAAATAAGAAAGCTCTGTGACCAGAATGATAACGCGGATCTTTCTGGCGGATCAGGCAAATTAGCCGACACATTGGGAAATGGAATGTGGTGGGACAATGGCGTCGGATCATTAGATGAGATTATTACAAGATGCTTCTTTCCATGTTAGATAATGAGATAAAGCAAAAAAAAAAAACTGTTAACCCTACGAGAATTGGAAGGTCCTGTGTCGGGCAGTCTTTATCTTAACCCCTTAGGTGGCAGACGCTGATAAATGCAGGATTTTATCTCAGGCAGTGACCCAGTTATCTCGGTGGAACACGGAGATTATCCCATCCATCTCCCAAGCTAATTCAGCAGAACAAAGCTCTGGCAATCATTTATCTTGTGCTGATCAGCCGGAGAGTGGGCAACGTGCTGACATTTTATAGAAAGGAAAGGGCACAACATTTCAATCCCCCCTCTTCCAGATAATTTCACTTTATAAAGAAACATCATCTGCACTATATGTACAAGCAGCACAGAAATGGGCAGCCTATTAGCCCTACTGGCACTGGAAGAGAGAGTGAGAATGAACCTCACACACATCCCACATTCCAGGGCAGGGGCTGGGCATAAATAAAGCCTATTTCATTGTCAGAACATAGCCTATAATACTGCGAATGGGTTAGAGGCAGGGCAGGCAGCTTGGGGATTTGTAGAATAAATGAGTATGAGGAGTGTAACCTATGGATTCTTGGGGGTGCAGGGAGTTTTTCCTGGGAATAAATAAAATCAAGGACTGCGCTGTCGCTTTCATTTACATCAACCCCCCCCTGCCGGAATTCTGATCAATAGCGGCTTGCATTGGAGTTTCTTCGACACTGCATAAGCGGCTATTGATTCAGCGGCAGTTAACCCCTTCCTTACTATTACACACAAATTCAGATTCAGTGATCCTTTTAAAGTGATACTTACACTAAAAAAAAGTATTATTCAAAATACTAATGTACAGCACAAGTTACCTACAGCTCATGTTGAACATTTTTCACTGATAGGGCTGCTTTTGTAAGTAATTGTTACTTGAAGTTCCTACACCTGACTGTTTTGCCAACCTGACCCTTCCCTTCTCAACATGTCAGTTAGAATTTCTAATGCTAACAGACTGCTGAAGTTCAAATATGGCAGCCCCCTTAGAGAGGAACATGGGGGATCAGATGTGTAATGCAAAAGCATCTGTAAATACTTTTTATGGCAAAATTATAAGTAGCATGCTAAGACAATATTATGATAGATGTAAAAAAGGTTTAATTTTTGGTGTCAATATCTCTATATATCATTAACCTAACGTGTATGCCCCCCCCTTTCAGTTGTCTCCTCTTCCTCTTAGATTGTAAGCTCTTCATGGGAGAGAACCCCCTTTGTGACAATGCCTTGGGAAGCACTGGGTCCACCTGTGGCACTAGATTAATTAATACATACAATATTGATCAGATCCCAAGCTGTATAAATATTACAAGTGCTCTGATGTCTTCTCAAGCACACAATGTACAAAGATGGGCAGCAGGGAGTTCTGGGTAAATAAAGGTACGTGGGGTGTAGCAGGGGATACAGCGGTAGAATTGTAGTGGACCCCAGTAGCAGGAATTATAGGCAATGGACTGCCAGCACCAGCCAGTAGCAGCAAGGAATTGTGGGTAGATTATTTTCACTTATTATTACTTTTTCAGCACTTTCTTGTTGAAACCACATTTAGCGGGGGGTGCTCATTGGAACATAAATCCCGGCTACAAATCTCTTTCCCCTGTATCACTTTGATCACTGGAGTCAAAAAGGCGACCCAGTGCCTCGCGTAAGCGAATCCTGCCATTATCCTCAGCAGCTCTGTGACTCCGATAGGATATAAATGAAACCCATAATGGTTCTGTATGACACTGTAGCAGGAAGGTGGGGTACAATGTGTACAGGAAGACAAATATCTAATTATCACCTGTCAGGCTGGCAGCTCCTGCACTCTGATCTCTGTTGGAGACATTGGTGCAAGATGGAAAAAAACACAGTAGAAAATGGGGCAAGTCTGGGCCTGTGGAGCTCTGTAACAGGCAGAAATGCTTTGCAGAGCAGTGTATACCCCGCAGAGGTCAGGTACATTACTTTATGTGGAAGATGTTGCCACCTTGTGGTGTAAGGAAGAACAACAGAAGACATAAGGAAAGGTCATCAGCGGAGGAGAAGACACGTCTGATAAGTATTTCCTATATTTGGCCGGGTTGCTGGACCAGTGCAGTTGTCATTTGCTTACCTGAAGCTTGATAAGGGTCGACAGATCTTTTTTGGCTGCCTCAAACATGGCGTTCAAGTGCCTGTTGACGCTGAATTCGGGTATGACGAGATCTTCTTCTTTGTAGTGGTACACAGCTGATGGCGTTTCCGTGACGGTTACCGACTTCTTCAGGATGGGCTGTATCAAGGGAGACAAAATTAGAGTTCTATGGTAAACAAGCTCACCCATTATCAAACTAGTTAATTTCCTGCAGATAGCAGACAATCAGGACACAATTATAAAGAGTTGTATAAGAATCAATAGACTTTTATAGTGAAACATCTGTCCTTTATTTTACTTTTAGCAGAGTGAGGGTTCCAGATATGATGACATGGGTGGGTACAGACGGTCTCTCTGTATGAATGGTGTCCTCTCACCATTATTGTGCAGGTTCTGCTCACCTTGTTCATGACGGGGCTCTGCGGAATGTCATCGAGGGTTATGCTCACTCGCGCTCGCTCATACGCCATGTCCATATCGGATTTAGCTGCCTTGGGACTGCCTGTTATCCACAGAAAATAATTATTGAAGGAAAACTCAATATATCCTTCATTTGTTCTATACCCCTAAAACATCCGATTTCAGTTTGCTAAGGCAGTTACAAAGTCATCCAGTAATCTTGTGCCAGACACACAGGGCCATTGTCCAGTTAATACATTTTTTAAAGGACTGTTGTGGGTTGTAGTTACACAGTGTCTGCAGGGCCAGGGAGTGCCATGAAGGTGGGAGTGAAAGGGCACTGAACCTCTAGACAGACAATTCTGGGACATGAAAACTGTCAATGCAAGGGAAATGCTGTTCACACGCTGAAACCTGCAAGAAGTGCTAATTAGCTCAGCACGTGGAGCTATATATAGGGGGCCCCGACAACGGGGGTTAAAGTGGTAAACTGAACACACACACATATATAAAATAACATCTGCTGTCTAAATAATTGTGGAGGGGGGAGGCACAGGGTTTTAGTTGCTCAGGAGGAAGGCATTTACCTGGGATTTCGGCAATGCTGGAAGAGGAACGGCTCCGCTTGTGGCCACTTCCATCAACTGATGAAAATTTGCTTGGGTCTAAAAACCAAAGAAAAAGACTTTTGTGTATTTAGAGCCCGTCTATTCCTAATGATAGAAGTAAAAGCAACTCTCTGCACTGCTGATCAGCTAAATACCTGCCATTCCATCTCTTGGTACATGCACAAGACACAGGGTTTAGAATCCACAAACCACTCACCAAGGTTTCCTTGGTCAGACTCCGGCTGTTGCTCTATACTTTTCTCTCCATGCTCCTCTTCGGCCGACATGCTGGACACCTGCCTCCTGACAGCCTTATTACCTCCACCCGTGCTGGTCAGACTGGCCACAGATAACAGAGGAATGGCCTGGCTCTCCTGGTGCCAAAATAGTTAAAGAACAATCAGTGGTGACCAGAAGGAGAGAGGAGAAGGGAAAGGGGATAGGGAGTAGAGCGACAAATGGGGGAGAGGGGAAATATAGAAGGCGAGAGAAGAGGGAGTATGGGGGAGCATAAGACCAAACAGTTGGAGAAGAAAAGGGGGAGAGAGGCTGAAGGAGAGAAGGCAAAGGGGGTAAAGGTCCCCATAGACGCAAAGATTTTTCTTTGGTGAATGACCGATTTTAGTGCAATCCGACCAATCCGTCAAATTATCGTGAAGTAAGTGGGAATCAAACGATTGTACATCTTATGATTTTTCGTCTAACATCTGTCAGAAAATTGATTGCCAGATTAAAAAATTTTCATTGGTCACAGTGAAATCTATCTATGTTTGCAGGGTCAAGCAGGCAGCTACCCTAGGTTTTCCTGGCTTCAACTAGACAATATCGCTTGAAATGGTCTTTTTAGTTGATGGACAATCATACATTTAAACGATCATTTCAAGATAATCGTGGTCTCACGATAACGAAAAGATCTTTTAAAAATCTTTACATCTATGGCCAGCTTTAGGGAGTAGAGTGACAAATGGGGGAGACAAGGAGAGGGAATGAGAGACAGTAGGAGAGAAAGGAAGGGAAAGGGGGTTAGGGAGTAGAGAGACAAATGGGGAGCAGATATATAGAAGGGGAGAGAAGAGGGAGGAGGGGGGAGAGTAAGGCCAAACAGTTGGGGGGGAAAGGGGTAGGAGAGTTAGTCAATGTTTTTAATTAACACTCAGCAGCAGCAGGAGCAGTGTAATTGGACTTTCACTCATATTTAGGGCTCTCAAGGGACGGGTGCCAGTTAGTGCAACCCAGAGAGGGAGAAGTGATTAATAGATTAATTTGGATGAATTAAACCTGACGAATTATACTTTTGGGCTCCTTCCACAGGCAGGGGTAACCCAGGACACTCATGCTTAGCCGGATCCCTCATACTCACAGAATTGAAGAGCTCGGTAGTCAGACCCAGGTAGTTATGCAGAGCTAAGAATGTTACTCTCTGAAGTCGGACCATGATAATCTGAGGAGAGAAACAACCAATAGGAGAAGTGTCCCCTTCTAAATATGCCCACCCCACAGTTTCTGGCAGAGGAGGCCAGGAGTTGAAGGTTTCTGTTTGTACCTCCCAGATCTAGCAAAGACCTGAGGTATCAGTGATTACCTGCACCACCCTCACAAGGGTCTCTGGGTATTTGGCAAAGACGTCCTGAAAGGCATTGGCTGGGAGGCGCAGGATGGTGGAGGCTGTGGCAGCTCTGGCTGAAACCGTTTTGTAAGGAGCCGGGTGTCCCTGTGGGTACAGAATGGAGACAGTCAGTCACAGCAGTTACATTACCGACACGCCAATAAAGTGGGGATCACACAAGCGGCCCATCAATATAACTGGGTGGCCAAACTATCTGGCCAGGCAGCCACCTCTCTCTTGGGTAATTAAACCCCCCACTACTTACCCAGGTACAGGTCTCCCAGTCCTGAACCTAGGCTGCTCTCTTTCCCATGGTCAGGAAACCTTACCAGGGTAAGTGAATCCAATCTCTCCCCAGGAAGCAGCCTAATATCAGAGAACTGGGGGGGGGGTACCAAGAGGAGCCCCAGTTCATACAGTGCAGACTGATCATGTAGGCAACTTTTCGGCATAGTACAGGCAGGTTGCTTTGCTGCACCTTTGCACTGAGAAAACCTATAAAAACCAAACTCTTTACGATAAGTAAGCAGCATACAGGGAATATGTAGGGAATACTTTATTTTAATGTTCTGTGCCCTTATGCTTGTGCTGTCAGAGCAGAGGAATAAATGTGCCCAACTCTCCTGGGTGCTAGCTCTGACAGCCAGTAAAATGGTACTGAGGAGCGGGCATCTGTGAATGCAGAGAGCAAAGCAAAGATAGGATTTCTGGAACAGCAAAGAATTACACTTCCCATGTGGCACACAGCCAAACTGCTGGCTGAGACTCATGAGAATAAACCCCCTTTGAATCACAATGAGTTTAACCCTGTGTGTGCCAGGTTGGCAATTTACTTACAGTTATAACATCGAGGATACTGAGCAAGCTGTGCACGCTGTCCCCTGCCAACACCTCCTTCACCACCACGTCGGTGCCGTCCTGCAGAGCCACAAACAGATAAATGAGCACATGATGCAACCAACGTTCCATGACTCCTGACCCTTTGCATTAAAACAAGAAGCTGCCATGTAGCTTGTGGGCTTACACCCCACCATATGCTCCATTACAATGAGGGTGATTCCCTGTGCTGTGTTATCAGAGGGCCATGTGATGCTCGATAGAGGAGAAGCCCCCCAGCCCATAAAGCCACGGTGTTATTACCACCCCACTGAACTCTGGATATGGGACAGAGGCAGCACTTACGCTCTCTTGGATGCACACTTCCAACGTGCCATCTTGCACCACGTAGATGCTGTTATCCAATTGGCCGGGCCGGAAGATGTACTCCCCCTCGTGCAGCTGAACAAAAACCATGTGCTTGCACAGCTCCAGGAATAGGGGCTTCTCAAAGTGCCCCAGCACCCTGCCAGACAGACAGACACCATCATGTTAGTGAACTTTAGTCAAAGGCTGCACGACTCTCGCTCTCCTAGCTAAATCTTCAGTACTGTATTAATGAGGTTTTAGGGAAATATTGCCATTGGTCCCTCTGCACCCAATGGCTCTTGGCATTCACAGGTCACAGAGAGACCCTCACCTGACGTTCTTCAGCATGTACAGAACTTCTGAAGGTAAATGGGAGTTTTTCACATCAAACTCAGTAAGGTCAGCCTCCAGCAGAGAAGGGGGTGGCTCCTTTTTCTGCAGGGTTGGGTATTCCTTCTTAAAGCGGAGTATCCTGGGAAGAGCAAACCGAGATAAACAGATCTGCCCAGAGAGGGGGCGATAGAGAGTAAACGGATTGCATGTGGAAAAGGTGACTGTGGGTGATAGGGAGTTACTAAATATGGAACATAACTATCTATACAGACCGTGGCTTTCAGCTTAACCTATAGCAGGTGGGGCTCAGCCCACAAACAGGAAGTAGTAAAGCACAGCTAGTGTGCTGAAATCCAGTATTACAAAAGTAACAGTCATAGGGTGCTTGCACGATCATTATGACAGTGTCCCAAACGGACTCACCAGGATTAGGGCAAGGCACTTTGTAGGGTAGGTTACCTTTTAGCCAGAGACAGCACTCTAGGTTTTTTCCTGGTTCTCGGCCTGGAGACTGCGTTTCCCACGAGGGTGTTCGGCAGGGTGGTGACCTGGGTGGCACAGGCAGGGGTAGAAGGTAGGATATTTTATAGGGCATGGAGAAGAGCATTACATATACTTTGCTCATACGAGCCCTGTAGTCTTCCTAGTTATGCTGCTCATGTTGCGTTTCCCGTCTGGTAGGAAACACAGCGATGTCCTGCCATCTGGTGGTCATTGCTAGTTTATGCAGCTGCAAATATTTAATTGTTTTGGACAAAAACTTGATTTTAGAACAGTAATTTCCACCCCCCCCAGTCAATTATTGGGGGCTTCAGTTATAAAGAATGCTTCCCCCAATCAGTTCTGCCTAAAGCCCTAATGCTGAAGGGGTAACGCTTGTATCTAAAACAACTTATCTGAGCTTTCTGTACCTTCCTCATGATCTTGCGCCCATAAAACATCATTTTGTCCCTCTTGCGGAATCGATATCGTGGCACGTCTGAATGCGGCTGCTCTGTAACAGAAAAGCCCTGAGTATTAACAACCTACCTGTTATAAACAATAGCCAAGCAGAGCCTCCTCGACCTGGCACGGATTTTACTGCTGTAAACAACTCAACTCAGTCACAGCCGAGAGTGCTTGTGAGATAGTGATCTCAGCAGCCGGATTTCATCACAGGCCAGGCATTTGGAATATACAACTGACAAACTGCAGGAGTGAGTAATTTGCAGCAGGAAAAGGTTTAGGCACAGTTAAATGCATTATTATGAATGACAGTGTATTGCTGAGGGGGGACATTTCACTTTTTTGTTACAGGGGAGCAAGGTGCCCCGATGTTGCACTCTCATGCTGTGCAGAGAAGTTCCGACTCACCAGCACATTTACTTGAGTAAAGAGTCACCGCTCTCACCTGGAATGACCTCATACCCTTATCTCTACCTGCACCTGGGAATCCGTCACTTATTAACTACTATGTAGGCATAGGGAAGCAGGAAGCGACGAGGAGCTGGGGCTCAGCAACACAGAAACAGTCTCTGTTTTACAGAGCTGGCGGTGCGAAATGTAAAGGGGAAGTTAAGTTGAAAGAACAAATACTGAAGGGGTCCATATGGTGTGTGGCATAGTGGGGCAGTAAAAGCTGCTGTAAGCAGAGGGGCACAGTGGGTGAGATTACAGCAATAATACGTTGTACAAGTGCTGCCCAAATTGTGACCCCGACTATACAACTTCCAGTTTACTGACAGCAGAAGACCACGTAACTCTGGATACTTACTGGACTGTCTAAACTTCTTGTATACAATGAAGACGATCACTCCAATGATGGAGATGGCGACCAGGGCCCCGATCAAGATTCCCGTCCACTGGATTTAAAAAAAAGAAAAAAAAAAAGTTATTTCCATGATAGAAATATTTCATAAGGCAGAACCGGCAGTGCAGAAAGGGGCAGTATCCTGCTCTCAGCCGCAATGACATTAACATGAAAACTGCAAAACCAAACAATGTGGGTGCAGTTTCCCTTTAATCAATGTATATTGGAAGAATAGGAAAATGGATTGCTTTAGGAGACTATTACTGGTGAGTTTATATGCCCTTTAATCTCAGAGATAAGTTTGAGAAGGAGATCATCGAAACCACTTTGCAGTTGGCCTTCTTTCTTGGAGGGAAGAGTACAGACTATGCCCAGAGGGTGCTCTGGTATCGGTAAAGCTTTCCCCTTACCATGGTGGTCTGCAGCCGGTCTTCCACAAACTGGAGCACGCGGGTGCGCAGGTCTATTCCCATGGACAGGGCCGGCTGGAAGCACAGGAAGGATAGGGTTAATGTAACAGCCAATCACAGGCAGAGTTTCCATGACTGTCCCTGCAGCTTTTATTTTAGCAGCCAGGGGGCAGTGTTCTGTTCCGTCATGCAGTTACAGCAGGTGTAAACTACATATCCCAGAATCCTCCACTAGACTCCTGCCCACACACAACTGGAATGCAAGAGGGTACTTACCTCCATGCAGCTGCCGTTATCCTCGGCCATATCTGCAGGGAGAGCGAGATAGCAAGTAGTTAATAGGAGGGTTTGGCCTTCACAGATTCAGTTATACCATGTGATGCATTCAAACAGAATGATGGGTAAGTGAGTGGAGACTGAAGTGAATGCTGGACCAGGTGACTGGACCCAAAATACAGAAAAGCTTTCAAAGCAGGTCAGAAGCACTGTCAATCTGGACTCAATGCCAGAATGCCAAGGAGAAGAGCACAGATTCTTCAGGAAGGGTTCCAATTGGAGGAGCTCCCTGCATAGCAAATGAGTTCCTGTGCTGCAGGCCCTGCAGTGCTCTGGGGGTTTATTGCTGCATTTCCCCAATAGAAAAGGAATAGGCAGACTGTGGTCGAGGGAAGCCAAGTGAGACAACAAGCAGTGATCATTTTCAGGGCAGATCTGTAACTTCCCAATTCAGTGCAGTAGCACCCAGTGTGAATAGCACGCTCTCTCCTGAACTGCCTGCAGCCGAGTCATATGTGCTACACACTCCTGTAATACTGCCCCCTCGCACTGTACTGTCTCTCATATGTGTAAATACAAATATACAGAGAAGGAATGTTCTGGGTACACAATAAGCTATACCCTCATACTATACTGTATACTGTCTAAGGAAATCAATATGGCACCTCCCTCCTCCCATATGTTTAAATACAAATACACATAGTACAGTATGAGGGTTTAACTTACTGTGTGCCCAGAACATTCCTTCTATCTAAGGGAATCAATATGGCACCTCCCTCCTCCCATATGTATAAATACAAATATACAGAGAAGGAATGTTCTGGGCACACAATAAGCTATACCCTCATACTGTACTGTCTAAGGGAATCAATAGGTCACCTCCCTCCTCCCATATGTATAAATACAAATATACAGAGAAGGAATGCTCTGGGCACACAATAAGCTATACCCTCATACTGTGCTGTATAAGCGAATCAATATGGCACCTCCCTCCTCGCATATGTATAAATACAAAAATACAGAGAAGGAATGCTCTGGGCACACAATACACATGTAGTGGCTGCTGAGACAAATGATGTTGAAATGATGGTGCCAAGCTGTATCAATAGGTGGCTCTGTAGGCAGTATAAGGGCATGTTAGTAGAGACAAGGGGGCACCTACCTCTCTGGAGGTTGACATGAGTACAGGTTGGAGGGTGCCACGTGGACACATAAGAAAGGAAGAAAAGCCCAGAGCTGCAGTCAGAGAGTCAGGAGTTAGAGGGGAGCGTGAGAAAGAGAGAAAGAGGCAAAAACAGGAACAGTGGTTAATGCCAATGACTTGCCAGACACAGGACAGGGGTAGGAGGTTAGTGGCACTCACACCCTGGCACACACCACAAATGGCACAGACTCATCATTACACATCATAGCTAACTGCACAGTGGAGCTGGGCATAACAATAACAATACACTTGTATAACAAGGATTTAAAACATGCAAGTCTGTGCCCACTTTGCCCACCGACAGGGCACTTCTAATGATCAGATGAAAATGCGTCCCTAGGATGTGACCCTTGTCAAGCAGGAGCCTCTCATCTGCTCAAAAGATTTTCACCCATGCAGGGGGTCAAACTGTTGGAAAGGATCTGATTTGGGGGCGGGGCTTGACACATTTTATGGAACAATCAGTATAATGAGATAATAGAGTGAGTAACAGAGCAGTGACAACATGTGGGTGAAAGTGCAGAGTGAATCACAATTAGCCAGATTGCACCAGTGCCCGACTCCTATGAAATATCCAATAGTATATAAATAGAGGTTACTTGCCCTTTAACTATTCCCATTGGTCGGTGCAACAACCCAGGAATATACAGGTTTCTGGGCAGAGAAGCTGCCATAGGGCTCCACATGCTGACAGCAGCCAATAGGCAGACAGAGCCAGTGGCACAGAGCCAATAGCATGGAGCGACAGTAACCAGCCATGCACTGGCATTGCCCACACACCCGGGGCAATAGTAGGGCAACATGGGGGGAGAAGAGCAAAACGGCAGCAGTAGCACTTGATATCAGCCTGTAGCCTTGAGAAGTTCAACTCCCTGAACCCTTTGACACAAGCTGAATTCCATATGTAATTACTAGGGGGCAGCAAAGTCTGATTTGCCCAGCGACCGACGTTCTCTAATGCAGCCAGTGCTGGGGGGGGACTTCACCCATGGGGCCCCAATATTACAGTTAGAGCTGCTCCCAGTACTGGGACCCTGCTTACAGGCTATTGATGGCCCCTAGGGGCCCCAGTATTACAGTAACAGCTGCTCCCAGTATTGGGTCCCTGTTTAAAGGCTGTTGCTGGACCCTGGGGGCCCAAATATTACAGATACAGCTGCCCCCAGTACTAGGCCTCTGCTTACAGGCTGTTGTTTGCTTATGGGGGCCCCAATATTACAGTTACAGCTACTCCCAGAATTGGGCCCCTGCTTACAGGCTATTGTTGATGATTGTGTTCCCCCCAGAACCCAAGGTCTCCAGGTCCATGTCCCAGACTTACCGGAAGCGCTAGGACACGATAACAATACCCAAACTTACCGCCTGATTCCTTGCAGCCCCTGTGTTGCACAATGTATCTAATGCCCCGGCAGCCCTGGCTCAGTGTGTCCCTCTCGCTCCCAGAGCTCTCCGCTTCACTAGGCAGCGCTCAGCTGACAGAAACGTCAAGTGACCCTTTTGGCGCAGCCCATTGGTCAGCTAGACTGGCGGCTCTGCCAATAGGGAGAGGATTTCCAAAAGGGAACGACTTCCGGCTTCCGCCCTGCGCTTCTGCATGTGATACGGATACCGAATAGAGGTCAGCAGTGGGTGATGCAGGGCAATGGTTGGGGAATATCGGGGCCTGGGGGATGATAGGGGTAGAATGGATAAGTCCCTAATAATTACAGGGGGATATGGGAATATGGAAGGGGCAGTAGAGAGGGAGAATATAAAGGAGACCCTGCCGTAAAGAGCCTACACTCTAAAGAATGGGGAGAAACTAATGGGACAAAAGAGGATAATGGGGGGTTTGGGAATGGGAAATGTTGGGGGCAGGATATGTGGGCGTGGCTAACTGCAGTATTGATTGGTACAGAGTATTCACACCATCTGTCTCTTTTTACAGTCTTAATATCGTTTGTTACAAAATGTTAAATGGGAACTAAATTCCCCGGGGACTATTTTTATCCTTTAGTGCACAGCCCCCCCCCCCCACTGTGACTCTTACTTATGGTGCATTTAAGAAGTGGTTTGTTTTCTAGGGATCCATCATGGGTCTGATCACCAAAATTGCCCGAGGTCTGGTCCGGGGGGCAGACAGAATGGCCGAATGCACAAGCAAACTGGGCCCCAATTCTTATAACAAGGGGAGAGGGGCCAAGAAGATCGGCTACTTGACGTCCAGCGGCAAATTTGTCAAAGTGCGTGAAATGGTCCCAGTGTTCGTGGTCCCAGATTTAACTGGGTTCAAATTAAAGCCATACGTGTCTTACAAGGCCCCACCGGGGACTGAGGATCCAATGACTGCCAAGAAGCTTTTCATGGAGACTGTGGGGCCCCAGATCGAAAAGGACTTGCAGGAGAGCACGTTTAGGCCGGAGGACCTGGAGAAGTACGGCTTTGAGCCCACCCAGGAGGGCAAATTGTTCAAGCTGTTCCCCAGAAACTACATCCAGTAAATGGGGGGCTTCAAGTGACTTGTATAGTAATATGTTGCTGGGACCTTCCCATGGAAGGATCCCACAGCCCCACTCCAACACTGAGATTCATGTTTTGGGGTGTGGGGGGGGGGTCTCTAGTCTTTACTCTCCTGCTCTGTTGGGCCCCCACTCAAATATATATTTTAAATAAAAGCCATTAATGCACTTATATAAATGTATTTATTGCACTTGCCATGAACACGTTTGGTGTAGTAATCTTGCTGGTACCCGAGAACAAGGTCTGGCAGCCTTTTAGACAGTATGCTCTTGTCTCTTAATTCCTTTACTTGTATGTGCTTCAGTGAGATATGGTTATATTCCCTTACTGTCGACAACACAGCTCTATAAAACTAGATGGCTGTAGTCCCTTCACTAAAGCTATGGAGAAACACTGGGAGTTGTAGTTCTCCAACTGTAGAGGTACTCAATCTAGCACATTGGTGCACCCACAATCTGGCCTTTGGATTCGTTTAGTGAACAGGCACCTGGTATAACAAAATAATTGACCAATCACAACTCTCTCTTGTTCTATTAAATTATATTCAAGCAACTTCCTTATATTTAAACAAAAAAGTAGGTTGGGTCTAATCCTGCTTAAATCCATCTTCAATCCTACTGCTCAGAGGAAAACAAGCTGGTTGCAGTATTTATCAGCGTTGCTGCCATCTTGCTTGTGGGCTGAACCCTATCCCTCCTGTTTTTTGTTTTTTTTAAAGCAAGAATTGTGGCTGCCCTACTGCTAACTTATACTGACGCTTTCTCCACAGCTCTTTATAAAAGAGCGGACAGTTATATGCCAGTGATTATAGAGGGAACAAGTGGCCAGCATGCTGCTTTCTGGGGGTGCATAATGTATTGTATTGGCAGACTACTGCTTAAAGCGGTTAAACTTTTGTATTTTTTTTTGTTACCGGTGTAATAATCCTTGGTTCAACTATGTTAATATGCTATACCTGATATTGTTTGTCATTGTTTATATCTTTGTTCTTTTGTTACTCAAATTCAAATTTTTCCTTCTAGCACTTTTCTCTACCTGGGGGAAGGGGGAGAGTACTTATTTTATTATGGCGGTCGAGCGGCTCCTAGACAACATATACCAAAATGGCGAATTTAAAAATACTTAGCTGGAATGTGTGGGACTAGGCACTAAAAAGAAAAAACAGGCCCTAGTATTCCAATTTGTTAAAAAGCATAAACCTGATATTTTGATGCTCCAGGAGACCCACCTCTCTGGACTAAAGATTATGGCGATTAAACGTGCATGGGTGGGTAAAACTTTTCAAGCTACATATTCAACGTATTCCAGGGGAGTGGCAATCCTGGTACATTAAAATGTAAATTGTCAGGTAGAGCAGGTTAAACAAGACCAAAATGGGTGATACATACTAGTGCAAGCCCAAATTTACGGAATCAGGCTGATAATAGCATCTACAGTATATATGCCACTCCTGCAGTAGATACCCAATTATTGTCCCACATTACTACGCAGCTGGCTGACACCTTCTCCCACTATTCTGCTAGAAGACTACAATGCAGTCCTACACCCCACTTTAGATACGACTACAAGGTCTCACTACAGTAAACTACCGTTAAATAACTAGGCCAACAGCCACGTCTTTACGGAAGCTTGGCGGTGTAAATACCCGAACAAAAGGGAATATTCCTGTTACTCAGCCACGTATAGATCTCACTCCCGTATTGATCTGGCTTTTGTGTCCCCAGAAATTCTTCCTAAACGAAGCACAGTAGAATATTTTCCTAGAGGCATCTCGGATCACTCCCCCCTTGCACTCACACTGGTCATACACCCAGACCCAATAGACAAGATATGGAGACTGCCCACACGTGGATAGGCTTTACAAAGATGGAACCCATTTTTCAACCTGCCTTAGAACCATACTGGCAACTAAACCCCTGGAACTGCAGACACTTACATGGTCTGGGATGCATTTAAAGCAACGGCAAGGGGAATTTACATCTCAGGAATAAGTCATACCAAAAAGTCAATAGGAAATGCAGTCGAAACATTAGAGAAAGAAGCCATTGATAAAGAGAAAATATTTCTAGCAGACCCCACTGATGGAAACAGAAATGAGTGGTTACAAACCACCCGCTTACTTGCACTAGCCAATGTAGAACAAGCCAGAGTGTATAAACAAAAACAATCACACAGGATATTTAAACTGAGTGACAAGGCAGGGAAATTATTAGCAATGCTAGTTAGAGATGAGCGAAATACCGCTTCTATACCCTACATTGAAAATGCTGCCGGGGAACTTCATACTCAACCTCGCCAAATTATAGACATATTTAGACAGTACTATCAGAGTTTTATGCATCCAAGGTAAAATATACTGAAATGCAAGTAGCTGACTACCTGGGAGCTGTTCCACTGCCATACCTTTCCGATGCAACAAAAGAAAGTTTAGATGAACCCATTACACAAGAGGAAGTTGAAGCGGCTGTAAAGTCACTTCCCTCAGGCAAGACTACACCATCTGGCCTTAATAGTGGTGCCACTAACTACAATGCTTAATGAGATAACTAAGAGATGTGCGGTGCCTGTGTCCCAAGCATATATTTCCATAATACCTAAAAAAGGGAAGGACCCACAAATATGTGCTTCCTACAGACCAATATCACTTATAAACTGTGATATATTGGCCAAAGTATTAGCAAATACGGTAGATTAAAACCATACATTAAGGACCTGGTCCACTCAGATCAAACTGGTTTTATACCATACAGAGCAACAAATATCAACATTAGAAGGCTATTTACACATATGCAGATAACACATGATAATGTTGGCACCTGAACTATAGCGGCATTAGATGCCGAAAACGCCTTTGATTCAGTTGAGTGGTCTTTTTTATGGCAAACCTTAAAAAAGATTTGGCTTTGGATCTCGATAAATGGGTTGGATACAAGCACTATACCACTCGCCGGTGGCACAGATAAGGGTCTATAACATGCTTTCTTCTACCTTTGAGCTGGGGTGATGTACCAGGCAGGGTTGCCCACTATCCCCATATCTATTTTGTTTAGCAATAGAGCCACAAGCAGAAATTATCCTCAATACGGAAGACATGAAAGGCCTAAGAATATGTAACTGAAAAGGTGTTGTTGTACACCGATAATCTGTTGGTTTACCTTGAAAACCCAGGCCAAGCCCTAAGTAGCTTGCTAGGGGTAATAAATGACAATGGGAAATTCTCAGGCCTTCAATTAAATTGGCATAAATCTACCCTGTTTGCTTTGGACCATGCAGCTAAGGGGCAGCTATGCCTGAATTCCTCACTTAAGTGGGTAGATACATTTCTGTACTTGGGTATATGAGTTACACAGCATATCACTGGTTATAAAGCATTTAACATAGACCCTATTGTCACAGACATGACAACCAAATTTGCACAATGGGCGTCATTACCACGGTCACTATATGGTATAATTAACCTATTAAACATACTTCATATATCAGCTGGAGATAAATTAATACAACTGAAATGTATACATCGTTCTTACCCAACGCCGGAGTGTCTGCAACACATGGATCCAACTAGAGACGGCAATTGCACCAGAGGGTGTGGACTCCAAGGAACATGGGTCCACATGGTATGGACATGCCCCAAACTGACTCATTACTGGGTCGGAACCATCTCCTTTATTTCCAAGGTGATGGTTCTTCCCATACAACCAAACCCCAACTTGGCACTGCTGGGATATACAGGAGGCCTGGTAAATTTAGTTGAGGTGCGGTGAAAGTAGAACTTTGCTTCAGTTGCTTGTGTACTATGCTAAGAAATAGTCTTAAATGGAACAGGCCGGTTGTACCTACGCTGGAGGAGTGGAAAGACTTAGTTAATAAAGCCTTTGCTGTATTATAAAGCTGTAAATATGTCCAGAGGATGTACAGATAAGTTTATAAATATATGGATGATATGGGTTCTAAATTCTGACACAAATAGCCCAAATATGTTTTGAAAACTAGGTACAAGTAGAACACAAGTGCTGATATGCAAGGTGCTAGGTCCCTCTTTACCCCACAACCACCCCACTTTTTGTTGAAAATCAATAAAAAAATATTTAAAAAAAAAAAAAATTGATATGACCACACCCACTGATCCATGAATCGGGGGAAAAAAAAGTTGATTCAGAGCATTGCATTAACCCCAGGCATGCCAGTAAGATCACTGCAGAAATGGATACAGAGCATGACATTAACCCCAGGCATGCCAGTAAGATCACTGCAGAAATGGATTCAGAGCATGATATTAACCCCAGGTATGCCAGTAAGATCACTGCAGAAATGGATTCAGAGCATGACAATAACCCCAGGCATGCCAGTAAGATTGCTGCAGAAATGGATTCAAAGCAAAACATTAACCCCAGGCATGCCAATTTCACTGCAGAAAAGGATTCAGAGAATGGTGTTATCCCCAGGCATGCTGTAAGATCACAGCAAAAGAAAAATTATTCCAGCATTTTAGTAGCCACAAACATGCCAGCAAATGACTGCCTTATGGATTCAGAACATAGCATTAATCCCACGTATGCCAATATGATCACTGCAGAAAATCGATTCACAACATTGCCTCACCCACACTCAGGGCTTAATGTCACTACCTCAGTTGACTTGCCCCAACCCTAAGTATATCTGATATTATGGATATTTACACTTTTATATTTTTACACTTTCATAGCAGAGAGCTGCCATACTGCTTTCCATAGCTGACCTTCTTAAAGGGGTTGTTCACCTTTAAATTAACAGTTAGTATGATGTAGAGAGTGATATTCTGGCACAATTTGCAATTGATTTTCATTTTTTTTTTATTTATCTTTTTATTCAGCAGCTCTCCAGTTTGCGATTTAAGAAGTCTGGTTGCTAAGGTCTAAATTCTTCTAGCAACCATGCACTGATATAAATAAGAGAATGGGATATGAATAGGAGGGGCCTGAATACAAAGAGAAGGAATATCCTCTTTGGCTTGGGGGTCATGCTATCTGCTAGAATTAAAGCTGGGAAATCTTCCTGTAGGGGATATTACAGATGCAGATTTCTTGGAATCAAACTTGTCAAATTAAAAGGAAAGCAAACTGCTTGTGGAATATCCATTGTTTAAAACAAGCTTATGCTTTGGCCATTTAATAGTCACTGGAAGATCAATAGGTCAGTCACTGCCTTTTCCAATCATCTTAGGATCTAAGTGATCCTAATTGAAATCCGAAAACATGGAACGTGATTGTATGAGGGTGGAATTTTTTGTCAGTTGGGGACTGCATTGAGCATTTGACAGAGGGTGCTGGGAGTTGTTGTTTATTACACCAGCAAAAGGACAAGACACTTATGACTGGAAACCACCATTTACTGTTTCTGTTATAACCATGCATATCATGAACTCACAGCAGGGTCACCCCTCCTTTCCTCCATTTGGTTTGCTCTTCCATAAACAGGGAAAGATATACCATTGTTGTGTGAATGCACCCCAATTAATGCTGGGGGGGGTGTACAGGGAATCACTCGGCACCAACTTCCAACATAAAAAAAAAAACAGAACCAAAACTGTACATTGACTTTACAAACATAAGTTAGAAGCTCCGGGTCGGAACCGTCACAGTAGTCTCTCGATACTGGCGCAAGGGCGGGAAGTCCGTTCCTTACAGTTCGAGGCAGCACAGGGCAACAGTTCCCCAAACAAGGACCCGTAGGGTGATCCTCAGTGCCTACGGCTCTAGGAACTAGTCCGCCGTTAAGTGTGCAAAAAACATCCAGGTCACATGACCGGGCCGCCGTTTCCCCCAAAGTCACCGTTCCGGTTCTGGCTCATACTGGGAAATGCGGATTTTCTCGCAGCAGTGTTTTTTGTGGGCCGGCCAGTCTTTCTGTTGGCACTGGGTCCCGCAGTATCTTGCTAGTTGGCAGCGCCCGCAGATGTTGAATTCCCGTAGCTGATGAAACGAGAAACAAAGTGTCAGTTGGGACAAAAGTGGCACCAAAATAATTTGCCTGGTTAACTTTGCCTTTAAACTTTGCTTGTTTAAAACAACAAAGAATATTCATTCTAAGGGCATATTGGGTTCCTTACGCATGTCCTGTTGATGTTTAGTTGCTAAGTTCATTGGGACCCTAGTAACCAGTGCAACTTCCAGGCTTTCTACAGCATATGAACTTTTAAAGGGGGAAGTCAAGAAAGAGGTACCTGTTTCTCTATCATGGTGCAAGGAGGATAATGGCATTCATAGTATGTGCAGGAGTTGTCTTCCTCGCGCACCACCTCCCCGTTGGCATTGTAGCATCGCGTGATGTTCAGCAGCGGGAACAAGTCTTCGATGGGATCTGTAGGGAGCTGCTGTATGGCCAGCCAGTAAAGAGATTGTTCCCTGAGGCAAGAACAAAGGAAAAAAAGGTCAAGATACTGGAGAAAATAAAGCAGAGGATGCAGGGCTAAACTGAGGAGTTTAAGGGATGGTGGGAATTGTAGTCCAGAGATAAAACACAGAACAGGCTATGGCAATAATATAGCTTGGCTATACCTCTGCTTACTCGACACTTCTTCAACCGGCTGTCTCCACCCCCGAGGAACAATATGCAGGTTATCGAGTCGGTTATCCACAGTGATGGCGTTTAAGTGTACCACGTGAAACCCAGGGGCTATAGCTCCTTTGTGCCTCTGCCTAAGAGACAAAAATGTTAACAAAACAGCTGCAAGTGATGCAAGAAGGTCAGGAGCAGCGTCCTTTCCCCAGTGCAGAAGCATGCAACCAAGCCTCCAACTTACCAGAGCAATTCGTGAAGGAGGCGGCCAGAGCCCCTCCCTTTGTATTTATCAAATGCGTAGGCGAAGATCTTGGCGCCATTGCCGTCTGCATCCACTTCCATGCGAGCCTGAAGCAGTGAAGAACAATATAAGCCAACAGCTGGGGGGGGGGGAGGCATAGGCCAATGGATAAGACTTCAAGGGAAGCCAAAATCCACCAGTCGGCAGCTTCCATTCAAGGGCACCTGTTGGGTGAAAATGTTATTCCCAACCAAAGGTGCAGGCTAATAGAGCCCCACATTCCAGTTAGGGCTCTATTAGCCCGCACCTTTGGTTGGGGATAACATTTTTACCCAACAGGTGGCATTTAAAACAAAGCTAGGCTCCTCTCCTGTCAGAGTGGGCGGTTCCCCGGCAGAGAATACACCCCATGTGCCTGGCACTCAGTCTTACCTCAAAGGCATAACTGTCCACCAGTGGGATGTCCTGCTCATCAATCAGCGTGTACTTGATCTAAAGAGAGAACAGGAACTTGGGTTAGTCGGCCAGAGGCAGCACATCACTGTCAGAAAAACACAGACCAGTCATCTCAATGGGAACTGTAGTTGCACAACACCTGCTTTGCACTATTGGGGGGGGGGGGGTGCCAAGCTGCTGTACACTAATAACACAAGCCAGTTATATTTTTGAAAAATGTGTTTCTCTGTAAAGTGAAAAAAGCGGGGAAATATAAACATAGGTGTAATACGCAGGACAGGGAGAGGAAACGTGTGCAAATAGACTCAATGTAGACGTCGGACCTGTGGAAACTGCGACATCCCTATGGGAGCACAAGCCTGAACAGGAGGAGACACCAGTCTGGTTAGTCTCACCCCACCACAACTGTGTTACTGACCCCCGCTACTCCCTGCCCCTACACTCCAATACTCCCTGCCCCCCCAATACTCCCTGCCCATATGCCCTCCCAATACTCCCTGCCCCTATGCCCCCAATACTCCCTGTCCCTACCCCCCTCCAATACTCCCTCCCAACACTGCATTAGTGCCCCCTCTACTCCCTGCCTAAACGACCCCAATACTCCTTTGACGACAGCACAAAGCCACTGTCCAATCAATCTCCACAAACAACAGTGGCCCTGGAACCCCTAATCCCACCCGTGGGTCCCCTGCAGTTGCTCCCTCCCCTCACAGCCATGTGACCTCCTCCCTATATATCCCTCCAGCTCTAACATGTGGCCTTACACACTCACAGCCATGGGGCCCCTGCCCAGCTCTCCCTCCAGTTCTGCCCATGGGATCCCTTCCAGCCCAGACACCTGTGGCCTTTGCCTATGTGGCCCCGGCTGGCAGAACTGTGGCCACGTCCCAGTGAGTTCCAGCCAGGCCATGCGTCCCTCGGTTCAGGCCCACGGGGAGGCTGCACCCAGTGACAGCGCTGACACAAGGCCCCGGCTCCCCCCTCTCTCACTCACCTTCCCGGCCACCCGGCCCAACCGCACAATCCCGAGTTTAAAGTCCGTCATGGCGGCGGTAGGAAAGGAACGAGACACCGGGGAGCTGAGCCGGCAGCACGCGGGAGCCTCTGGGACAGAGAGAAAGCAGCGCTCCGCCTCCAACCACCGCGCGCTCAGGGAGGGTCAACTGCGAAGCCTCCCACCCAGACAGGCCATGCAGCTAATGGGAAGCCAGAGTGAGCGCAGGCCTACCGGTAAGCTCTGACCAATCACAAGAGAGGGAGGGTGGGGCTTAGCAATGATGCGCTGGGAGCGGAGAGCTGAGCTGTCTGCTGACGTTCCTTTCGCGGGAAGCTTTGTGCGCATCACGTGCTGGAGGCGGAACAGCTGGCGGACAGGTGCCAGCACGATTTAAAGGGACAGCAGCAAGGTCCTCTTACTGGAAGACCGAATAACAGCGAGGGCACATAGCGTGCTGGGGGTTGCAGTCCTACATTACCCAATAGGCTAAACGTTGGACACCCCTGAACTATTTTCCCTTTTCTCTAGAACGGCCGCCCCTGTCAGTGCAGACGCTATTGGGTTAAGTATCCACTTTTTGGCTCCGCCCTCCTCATGTTCCCCTCAGTTTTTTTTACTTCTGTCCTACTTGGAGGTTAGGAACTTAGGACAGTACTATTGTTTGGATCATTTTCTTCTATCTATGATAACGATGTACCCGTACAAGAAGGTTTCCTGTAGTGCAGGGATCCCCAACCTTTTGGACCCGTGAGCAACATTCAGAAGAAAAAGGAGTTAGGGAGCAACACTAGCATGAAAAATGTTCTTGGGCTGCCAAATAAGTGCTGTGATTGGCCATTTTGTAGCCCCTATGTGGATTGTCAACCTACAATGAGGCTCTGTTTGACAGTATACCTGGTTTTTATACAACCAAAACTTGTCTTCAAGCCTGAAATTCAAAAACAAGCAAGCTACTGGTTGAGGATCACTGCTGTAGTGTATCACAGAAGTACCTACAGCCCGCCCACTCCACAGGACTGGAGGGCTAAGATCTTGGTAATAATCCTGGGAAGTATTGGCAGCGGGGGAAACACTCTCTTGAAGTTCCAGGGAATTACCAGAGCATCTACAAATGCCGCTCAGGGGTCTCTGGTCCTAGAGTAGTAGTGTGGAACTTTGAAATTGTGTCTGGATCCAGGCCGCGCCCATGGCAAGCCGGCGGACCCGGCGCCGGCTTAGCCCAAGTGCGCATGCGCATAGTGGCGCTCGCGTGCGCAGGAAAAGCGGTGGTTTTTGCTTTTGCGGTGGTTTTTGCTTTTGCGCATGGTGGTTTTTGCTTTTGCGCAAGCGGTGGTTTTTGCTCTCCGCATTCACGAATTGGTGCGAATGCGGAGAGAAATGCATTTGCGCACATGCGCAGGAGCGCAAGAAGACTTAAAAACCACAAAGAGTCGGGCACCGGACTGGGGGTAGGCGACAGAGGAGGTGCGTGCCTAGCGCACCCAAGGCATGTGCCTACTCTGCCTACCCCTAGTTCCGGCCCTGGTCTGGATGCTAATATGTCTATGTCTGGTGTCCCCCCAAGTGAGCCTCCTGTGGAAACCACTGTCCCTAACGTGTGGGTGTGGTACACTGCTCCCCACCCGAAAGTGTTTGCGTCAGTTGTCACGATCTCTGTGGTGCCCAGCTTCTGCCAGAATGTTAGGTGTGCACGAATCGTCCACCACGAGAGGCTGGCTTTGGTTTGTGGTGTTATTGGGATGTTCTGTTGAAGGTCTTGGTGATCTTTGTTCCAGCTCTGAAGAAAGTTGCGCTGTAGTGGTCGTAGGTGAAATCTGGCATAAGGGAATTGCATCTTTTGCCACCACCGTGAATCCCAGTAGTTGAAGACAGTCTCCCGCCGTTTCTCTGTTCTTATCTAGGAAGCGTCTTGTACTGGAGATTATGGTCTTGACTTTGTCCCTGTCTGTTGCTTGGAGTAGAATAGTAGTCCCAGGAAGCATGTCTGCTGGGCGGGTAGCAGGGAGCTTTTGCGGTGGTTTATTAGCCACCCATGTTGTGTTAGTACCTGTAAGGTAATTGTATCTGTGGCTGCTTGATCACTGAGGAAGGGCCATGCGGTCCCGAAACGTTTGATCCATTGTTAAGTGTCTGGAAGCACCTTGAATAAAAGTGGGAGCACCCCGTTGAAATCAAATACAGGTATTGGCAATACTTCCTTTTCTGAGATTTATACTGGCGTGTGGCTAGGCCAGGGCCATATATACCTGCATCCCCTGCTACGATTATTTTCTACTCTGCTTGATCCTGTGATGCTGCCTTAAGAAGGAGCTATATAGTTTGGTGCACAAAAGAAACGGGGGTTACCGGTGGCGTAGCCAGAGTGCTCGTCTAGCTACTACCGAATTGGGCGCCGACTTTGGTATGAGGCGGATAATTTCTAAGGCTGAATCCGTTACAAAGGAGAGAGTGGTATTTAATCTATTGATGTCTGATGCTAATTCTTGAGCTGGCAGATGTTGGGCAATTTGCTGTCCCCAATGTTTTGCAGTTCTGGCTAAGCCGTTGAGTGGTTGCATACTTTTAAGTGACGAATAATTCCAACCTTTTGTCCATTGTCTTTAAAAGACGCCACTTTGGTTGGTAGTGTGGTATGTCTGGAAAGTGTAGCAATCTCAGAGTGCACTCTTGGTGGTTTGTCCCATTACTTACGCTGTTCCTCAGGAACTGGGTAAGTGTTATAGAAGTGTTTTGATAAGGACTGATGGTCTGGTTGTCGCCACTCCATGTCGATAGTTTGTGTAATGGAGTTAAACATAGGGAACATGCGTGTGCATTTCTGTAGGACACCTAGAACTTTGTCAGGTTTAGAGATAGTGACAGTTTCATCTTTGATGTCTAATGTTTCCATCATGTCTTTTAATAGTTTTATGAAATGTCAGGTTTTTCAAAAGTGACTATCAGTATCAGAGTCACTGTGTCAGCCTTCAGAAAACTGAGGTTATGAGTCATGGAGTGGAAACATATCAATATTCGATGATGACCCCCTCTTCTTGGTCCGATAGCTCTGTAGGAGACTCATGTGCTTTTCATTTCGTAGCCTGCAGTTGAGCAGGGTGTTAAAAAGTGGTCTTTAACCACTCTAAAAAATCCCCTAACTGAGGCTGAATCTGTGGCACTTTCTCTGAGGTAGCCACTCTAAGGGGTAGTATGATTGGTTGCCTGAGATGTCGGCTGTGGGTAATATCTTTGCGTGTATTGCCGATCGTACGATTTTCAGAGGGAGACTGTCACTAGCTTTATCAGACATAACTATCGCACGATTGCTGTCAGGGGCAGAACATCGGCTGATCTGTTCTTACTACTTCTGAATGGTAAGACTTTGATCTTTATGGTTAGTGGCAGGTCGGGAGATGGGAAAGTCTGATCGTACGTTGATTCGTAAGATTGGATCTTTGCGTCTGTGGCCATCTTAAGGGATGCTTGCATCTTTTACATTTTTGTGTCTTATCAGGCTTTTTTATGGACATTTTGCAGACTTGGCTATCTGAATATGCCCTCTTAAGTCTCTTAATGAGTCAGAACTTTCCATAGTATATGACCAGATTTACATATGAAAAAGTTTGGGAACCCCGCTCAGCCTGCATAATAATGTACTTCACTTTCAACAAAAAAGAAAACAGTGGTATGTCTTTCATTTCCCAGGAAAATTTGAGTACTGGGGTGTTTTCTGAACAAAGATTTTTTAATGAAGCAGTATTCAATTGTATGAAATTAAATCAAATGTTTAAAACTGGCTGTGCAAAAATGAGGGTACCCTTGTAATTTTACTAATTTGAATGCATGTAACTGCTCAATACTGATTACTGGCAACACCAAATTGGTTGGATTGTCTCGTTAAGCCTTGAACTTCATAGGCAGGTGTGTCCAATCATGAGAAAAGGTATTTAAGATGGCCAATTGCAAGTGGTGCTTAATGATAACTAAAACTGAACCTGTCAATTCACAGATGGGTGGGGCTTACTGCACTGACAGTTTGGGCTGTCTAGAAAAGGATTTTCTGGTAAGTAAAAAATCCTCATTTCTCTGGACTGGCCCTCCCTGTCAGTGCAGACACTATGGGGACGTCCTAAAGCTGTCCTGTAACTAGGGAGGGTATCATTTTACTGTTGCCCTACAGCAGTGAAAGACATGAATGGGGCAAATTCACTAAGATTCGTAGTTGCGCCAGGCGTAACTTTGCCACACACTTCGCCAGGCGTAGTTTCGCCAGCGCTTCACAAATTCACTAAAATCCGAAGTTGCGCTCAGGGGTAGCGTAAGGTTGCGAAGTTGCGCTAGCGTTGATTCGCTAAGTGAAGCGAAGTTACGCTAGCGAAGGCTAATTTGCATACGGCGCCAAATTCAAATTTCAATGGAGGAATACGTATCAGCACTACAAATGCCTAGAAAACCTTCAAAACATCAAATAAAATTTTTATTTTGCCCTACACATGTACCCACTGTATAGGTAAGTTGCCATGAGTCAGGAAATGTAGGGGGGAAGGAGGGGAGGCCCAAAAAAATTTTCGATCTTTTTCAGCCTATCACCCATAATGTAGAAAACACGCCAGCGTTTTTTGGGACTTAGAAAAAATGTTGACTTTTTTTGAAGCAATCCTTATCTACTCTATTGCGCTTCGCCTGGTCTGAGGTGGCGAAGGAAGTCTAGCGTAAAAGGTAGCGTTCAGTACACTGCGCGCGTTAGTAAATTTGCGTAGTTACGTCCGTAGCGAAACTTCGCCAGGCGTAAGGGTGCAAAGTAACACTAGCGAATTTGCGCAGTAACGAAAATGCCAAACGCTAGCGAAGTAACGCTAGCGTTTGGCGCTTAGTGAATTTGCCCTATGTAGTCTGTAAAACTTTGCAAAAGTAGATAATGAAGCCCAAGTGGCTGCTTTACAAATTTGTTCAGGAGTAGCTGAATTGTGTAGAGCCCATGATGTACTCAGTGCTCTGGTGGAATGTGCTCTGACCCTGAATGGTCTGGGTTTCTTACTAAGGTCATATGCCCAATTTATTGTCTCTACAAGTCATCTGGCTATTGTACGTTTTGAAGCAGGTGACCCTTTATTGATACCATAGGTTACTAAAAAAGCATCTACCTTCCTATAAGTCTTGGATCTTCTAGGTAGTACCTGATTGCTCTAACTACATCTAGGGCCTTCTCTTTGTCATTAGAAGGTTTTGGGCAGAGAGACGGTAAGTTAATTTCCTCATTAATGTGAAATGCGGAGACCACCTTAGGTGAAAATGATGGAATTGTCCTAAATACTGCCCTATCCTGGTGTATTATGAGTCGTTGTTCCTTGTGAGACAAAGCCACCATGTCTGATACCCGCTTAGCGGATGTATTTGCAAGGAGAAAAGTCATCTTCCAGGTAAGGAACTTGAGAGGGCAGGACGCCAAGGGCTCAAAGGGGATCCCTGTAGATCAGTAAGTACTGTAGTAAGGTGCCAGGGAGGTGTGGGATCCCTATATGGTGGTCTAACCCTACCCACTGCCTGCAAAAACTGTATAACATCTGGTTCCCTTGCCCACTGGTGTTGAATGAGAAGGCGAGAGAGCGGATATCTGACCCTTTAGCGTGGCTAGTGATAACCCCAACCGGCACCCATGTGTGAGAAACTCGACTACAGTCTGTATGCCCGCTTACTATGTTACAGTAGTTGCTAAATATCTTCCATGTCTTGTGGCTGGTTTTCTAGGTTTAATGAAAATGTCAGTGGCCTGTCTGCACAACCCTTTTGAAAGCCATACTTCTGCTTCAATAGCCACGCCATCAAATGCAGTACTGATATGTTGTTGTGGCTGAATGGGCCATGAGTTTGTAAGTCTGAAAGGAGGGGTAGCCTCCATGGAGGAGCTATAGACATATTGACCCGTTCTGAGTACCATGCCCTCCTTGGCCAATCTGGGGCGATGAGGATAGTTAATGTCCCCTCCTGTCTGATCTTGCAAATTATCCGTTGCAAGAGAGCTAGTGGGGGAAATATGTATTGAAATTCCAAGGAATGACTAAGGCGTCTAGATACGCTGCCTCCAGATCCTAAGAACTGGCGCAGTATATAGGTACCTTGCAGTTGTGTCTTGATGCAAGTATGTCTATGTCTGGCCTTCCGTATTTGGACAAAATCTCTTGGAAGACTTCTGCGTGGGGAGTCCACTCCCCCTGATCTAATTGTTGTCGCCTTATGTAATCCGCCTCCCAGTTCAGTACTCCTGGTATGAAGACTGCCAAAATAGCTGGAACATCGATCTCTGCCCAATCTAGTATCTGGGTCACCTCTAGCATTGCTCTGCTGTACACCCTTGTTTGTTTAGATAGGCCACTGCTGTGGCATTGTGTGAATTCTGAGAGGTTGACCCCTCAGTTCCTTTGACCAATGTAGAATGGCGTTTTTTTATTGCCCTGATCTCCAAGACATTGATGGGCATTTTGGACTCCTCTAGTGACCAAATCCTTTGACAGGTGTGGGGTGGAATTGTCGCTCCCCAGCTTGCTGCATCTGCTGTCACTACTGTCCATTGGTGGAGGACCCATGTCTTGCCTGGGGCCAGGTTGTGTGGTAGTGTCCACCATCTCAGGGATTTTTTGATTGGTTTGGTTACCGGGATCTGCAGAGTGAGATTGGAGTTGTTTTTGTTCCAATGTTTCAAGAAATGATTTTGGAAAACTCTTTTGGAACCTGCCGAAGGGCAGGGCGTCTACTGCCATAACCATGTACCCTAACAGTCTGACACAAAAGTTCCACTGATATTGTGGTTTGCAGACAGATCTGTTGTGCAGTGTCAGTAATTGTTTTAATATTCTCTCTTGTTAGAGATATTGTCTGTAGGGAGGGAAAAACTCTCGAAGACGATTGCCTACACCTCCCGAGCATGTTCTGTTATGAGTCAGGTTGAAGTGGCCTTACCAGGGCCCGGCTATCTGGTTTGCCTCTGCTGGTTGGACCAAAATGGCTTTCCTTTCTTGAAATCTCCACTCGACTGTGAGGGACAAAAGGAAGAGTTTTGAAAAGGCCTGAAAAG
Organism: Xenopus laevis; assembly: GCF_017654675.1. NCBI lineage: Eukaryota > Metazoa > Chordata > Amphibia > Anura > Pipidae > Xenopus > Xenopus laevis. Next base: position 27,513,828 of record NC_054386.1, read on the forward strand.
TCCCTGTGAACTCCATTGCCTATTGTATGGTCGGTTTGGTTGTTCTGACCTAGGCTTTTTGCCTGATTGTAAAAAGGTGCTCTTGCCACCTGTAACCTCCATTATGATCTGTTTTAGATCGGGCCCAAAAAAAAAGTGTCCCTTGTAAAGCGGAGATTCTGGAATTTTGTCTTGGATGCTGTGTCTCCAGACCATTGGCACAACCATAATGCCCTTCTGGTTACTGTTGTTTCAATACTGGTCTTGACTGCCAGCCTTACCATATTCATGGCTGCGTCTGATAAGAAGGCTAATGCTGAGCTAATACGTTGTAGTTCCTCCTGTAATTCCTCTAGATAGGTAGTGTTCTTTAACAACTCCTGGCACCAGAATCTTGTTGTGCGTGCCAACCCTGCGGAGGCCATTGCCGGTCGGAGGATTGCTGTGGCATGTATGTACCCTCTTCTAAGAGACACCTCCATTTTTTTATTCATTGGTTCCTTAAACGCTGCTTCCTCTGTTGGTAGAGTGGTATTTCTGGATAGGCTGGCAACTGCTGAATCTACCCTAGGCCCTATCCCAAGCCTTTTGTTGTTCTTCCAGAATAGGGTAAGTATGGAGAAAACGTTGCGTTAGAGTGAGGCGATGGTCTGGTTTGGACCAGGTTTCTGTCCTTCTCCTCCAAGTCAGGACAAAAGAACTGGGAAACATAGGTGGAGCCAGCCTATATATCCTGAGGGAGGGGCCAAGAGACCAATTTTTCTGTCCTGCCTCCAGAGGTGAACCTGGACATAACCCATACGTCTGCACTGACAGGAGGGCCGACTTAGAGAAAATAATGGCACCTTCATGGTACAGGGACCTATCTGTCTAAACAGCAAATATGGCTACAGGGGCAAAGCCTCTATTTAAATCAGGGCTGTCATTGGATGCTGGGATTTGTATACTATATCCTAAACTAGATCCTTCGAACCCTAGACCCTTAAAGGGGTTGTAGAGAGTGATGTAGAGAGTGATATCTGAGACAGTTTGCCGTTTCAGCAATCTGGTTGCTAGGGTCCAAATTAACCTAGTACCCATGCATTGATTTTAATAAGAAACTGGAATATGAATAGGAGAGAGTCTGACTAGAAAGAGGAGTAATAAAAAGTAACAATAGACATTTGTTTTAAATAGGGGCCAATGCCCACTATTTGGAAGCTGGGGTCAGAAGAAGAAGGCAAAGATTTAAAAGCTATAAAAAAAATTAATGAAGACCAATTGAAAAGTCGCTTTAACATACTAGAAGTTAACTTAAAGGTGAACCACCCCTTTAATGATCAGGTATCAGGCTTTTCTTCCCAGGGTGCACTGTGCATAACCCCCAACATAGAGCTATAAGAAAACAAAGACATGCAAGGTTTACATTCCTCTGCCACAGAGATGAAGTTTATACAGTGCTGAATCTGTGATGTGCAGTAGATGCACCACACAAGGCAGAAGGATAACAAACTTTTTATTTTACAATTACTCCCAAGAAAGGATGTGAAAGATGAAAGCGTCCAAGATGAAGTGTTTTTTTATCCATCCCCCATCCCATGTTCTTGATCATTCCTTCCATCTGCAAAAATAAACAACCCCCCCTCCCAATTCTCAATCAAGGGTAGGCGGGCAAAAATGAAAATTACACTAATTTCAAACATAAAAAACTGCCCATAAATTAGCTTCTAATCTGGCTATCTAATGAAGAGGAGAAGTAGTACTAAGTACTGATTAATTTTGGGTGACATTACAGGATTATCTTTTGTACAGCAGGTAAGAAGTTTTTTTGCTTTTCAATTCAGTCCTTTCACCATAATTACAATCTGAACCCCCCACATGTGTTGGTAGCGGCTTGGCAATGCAACAAATTAACTGGCCTGTTTAGAAAAAATAAACTGGCCAGGCGAGATCAGCTGGGGCCACTGACTTCGAGGCTTTGTCTTCATTTATTTTTTGGGCCAGGTTCCACGGGTTTTCCAATGTCCTTCCCGCGCAGCTTCATGCCTGAAGACAAGGAAAGCAATATTATGATTGGTTCACTCTACATCCAGGTACATTGACCCTAGAACTCCCTTACCTATGACCCTTTCAATCTTGCCCATCACCTGGTTGTTTGGAATGGCCTTTCCGCTTTCATAGTCGGCAATTACTTGGGGTTTCTCATTGATTTTCTGAAAGAGGAGAACAGGTTAGAAAAAACACAGACCGGACGTGACTGCCTGCCACTCCTTTATTTCTAAGGCCCCACCATATTCCATCCTTGCCCAGTGAGCTTACAATCTAAGATCCCTATAACATTCCTATCAGTTCCTGTCCAGTGAGCTTACGATCAAAGGTCCCTATTGCATTCCCATCAGCACCTGCCCCACTGAGCTTACAACCTAAGGTCCCTATTATATTTCCATCAGTCCCTGCCCAGTGAGCCTAACATCAAAGGTCCCTTTCACATTAACACCAGCACCTGCCACAGTGAGCTTACAATTGAAGGTCCCAATTACATTGCCATCAGTCCCTGCCCAGTGAGCTTACGATCAAACGTCCCTATCACATTCCCATCAGCCCCTGCCCCAGTAAGCTTACAATCTAAGGGTCCCTATACCAGTCCTGAGGACGGATTAGGGCTGGAGGCATCTCCACTTTTGCTGAGTTTCAGTGGTGGCAGCGCTTGCTTTTGCAATGATTTTCTCTAGCAACTAAGTAACTCCAGGATCATCAGAATAAAACCTGGAAAGGAAAAGAGAAAAAAAAAATGTACTGTCCTAACCTCCAGCAGGACAGAAGAAAAAACTGAGGGGAACAGGAGAAGCATAAGTGTTATGTGAGGAGGGTGGAACTGAAAAGTTCTTTCCTGCCTCCGGATGTGGATACTTTACCAATATCGTTTGCACTGACAGGAAAGGCCGGTCTAGAGAAAAATAATTAGCTGTGGGGCCCAGTGATCTCTAGTTACCCCACTGCTAAGGGCCATGTCACACAGACCAGGGGTCCAACCACTGACACAAATTATCAGACCAATGAGATTTGGCATACTGATTTCAAAACAAGCAGATCCTGACATGTGTGCCCACCTTAAAGTCACCCACAGATTGAATTGCTCTCCAGAACTACGAACACCCAACGCGAGTTCCAGAGAAGAGTTCCGCTCACCGTCGCCAGGTCCTTCTGGGTCATGCCTTTGCCCTGCCGGCCCTGCTGAATGACTTTGCCCACTTCTAGTGGCACTCTGTCGTGGTGCAGCTCCTCGGTCTCTCTGTCCAGCTTGGCTGTGTTCTTTGTGATTGTGTGCTGCTTGTTTTGACCTGCCGACCCTGCGCAAAACACACAACGTAAAATTCAATTATATATAGTGTGAATACAGCACAGTTATCCACAGCAACCATGTAGATCTTTGCCTTCAGTTTTAGCTTGTAATAACATGCAGAACAAATTACTTCTTGGTTGCTACAGATTACCAGGTATAGATAAATACTTGGGCAGATGAGCCCATGCCAGTAAATTGGACTCCAACATACATTTTTTCGATGTCTCTAGCTCTTCCCCTCGTCTCTGAGCAGCTGTTATTGCCTGAAACGAAAGGGGGGACAGTGCAAATATAAGTATCACCTCTTGGCAATCTTCAAGATTCTCATTATGCACTTTGTGTCATTAAACACCTGCTTATCACAGTTCCCACAAGCCATTGCACAGCTGTGCTCCCTCTACTTTTCATTTAAACGGCTGGCTCTGGAAAAGTGGCCCCCAGTACAAAGCGCAACTGCCCCATTTCCCCTGATTCTCTATTCCAACTGCAAAATACATCTTCCAGATCCAACATCACTTGACAAATACAGTAAAAAGTTCAAGGGCTGGAATGATCACTGTCCTGCGTGCTGTATTATAATATTTATACATATACAGAGAAGGAATGTTCTGGGCACACAATGAGCTATACCCTCATACTGTACTGTCTATGGGAATCAATATGGCACCTCCTCCCATATGTATAAATACAAATGTACAGAGAAGGAATGCTCTGGGCACACAATAAGCTATACCCTCATAGTTATACGGTCTAAGGCAGAGGTCCCCAACCTTTTTCACCCGTGAGCAACATTCAGATGTATAAAAAGTTGGGGGCAACACAAGTATGAAAAATATTCCTGGGGTGTCAAATAAGTGTTGTTATTGACCATTTGGTAGCCTCTATGTGAACTGGCAGCCTATTGGAGGCTATGTTTGGCAGTACACCTGTTTTTTTTATGCAACCAAAACTTGCCTCCAAGCCAGGAATTGAAAAATAAGCACCAGCTTTGAGACCACTGGGAGCAACGTCCAAGGGGTTTGTGAGCAACATGTTACTCACGAGCTACTGGTTCGGGACTGGCCTAAGGGAATCAATATGACACCTCCTCCCATATGTATAAATACAAATATACAGAGAATGAATGTTCTGGGCACACAATAAACTATACCCTCATACTGTACTGTCTAAGGGAATCAATATGGCACCTCCCTCCTCCCATATGTATAAATACAAATATTTAGAGAAGGAATGTTCTGGGCACACAATAAGCTATACCCTCATACTGTACTGTCTAAGGGAATCAATATGGCACCTCCCTCCTCCCATATGTATAAATACAAATATACAGAGAAGGAATGTTCTGGGCTCATAATAAGCTATACCCTCATACTGTACTGTCTAAGGGAATCAATATGGCACCTCCTCCCATATGTATAAATACAAATATACAGAGAAGGGATGTTCTAGGAACACAATAAGCTATACCCTCATACTTTACTGTCTAAAGGAATCCAAGAGTGGTGAGTGAGGTTTGGTTTAATAAAAGCAGCGTATGGGCACAATGTTGCAGGATTACAGGAGGACACATGTTCTGGCAAATCCCTACTTTTCTCTAACCTTAGGACAGGCATTGGCACCTGACACACAACCATCACACCCTGCAGTCTCTACAAACCACCTCCAAGGGGACTAATAATACTTTATGGGGATTACATAGAGGTTACTCCCCCTAGACATTAGGAGCAGGGGGTAGGGATAGAATTTATTTCTATAAACACAGACTGCTGATGAGCCTCATGATTGGGGGGGGGGGGAGACTGTGGTTTCCACAGCAACTTAAAGGGCCAGTAACAGCACAGTCAGCCCATAGGCGCTTCAGGCCTCTAGTGGGCTAGACATTTCCATATCCCCACTGAGGCCCTAGTTATTCCACTGCTTCTCTAGGAGCTCTTGTGAGTATAAGCACCACAAGCCACGCCCACTGGAATGCTATGGCTGCCACCATGGCAACAGAGCTGCTGCTGAGGCAAACACATGGGATTTCCCTGTATTGATGGGGTTACTGGACCTGTAAGACTGTGGCTAGTGTAAGTGTTCGGGCATTTGGGCGGGATATGCCATAGGGGCCAGTGTATGAGCTGCAGAAGCTGTATGCCCCGGGCCCTCTGCGCTATGAAGTCACTGGCCACGTTTAGGGTTACTAGGGGTTGCCTTAACCTGCTTGGACTTGGCCTGCGCGGCGGTGGGGCCCTTCTTTCTGAGAACGGTCACGGTATCCCAGTCACTCTCCGCCATGCCTTGCCTCTGCTGCTTTCACTGCGAACTGAGACTTCCCAACGCTTAGCCCGCCCCTCAACCAGCCTTCGGGAGGGAGGCTTCTGATACGCACCAGCGCCCGTCAATCTCCGCAGCGCGTCCTGTGATTGGAGAAGGGGCCTGTGCGACCCCGATTGGTGCGATCCTGAGGAAAGATCTGGAAGAGTACACGGATTGGCGGCGCTGTCATTGGCTTCCGCCCCCAATGGATTGGTTAAAGGACCCGTAAAAAACATTTTTTTTTTTTTTACAAAATTCGTTAGTATACATGAAAAAATAAACACCAAGACAAATAAAACTTTAAAATAGCAAAGCCTTTATTAAGAAATAACTTACCGAAACTGCACTTCCTGTCCTCTACAGAAAAGGCGACACGGCGACCATACATTGTGCGGCGCTGGATTTCTCCTCCTTGGCTCTGTCTGATGTTGTATTGACAGCATGTGAAGCGGCTGATGCATCAAGGAGCGTGGTTTCCATGTGTGCGGATTGCTGGCTCATCAGCGCGTCTGTCGAGTACCTGCGGCAGGGGAGCTGTTCAGAGTGGAGCTGGGCCTCATCGTGGATGTTTGCAGTTGCAGGCAGCAGGCCGATCGGAGTTCCCAGTCACTGGCACGTAGCCACTCTTGTCATGCACTGCTTTCCGTGCTAGAGAGCGCTTCTCACCAACCCGAATTCCCCCAGCACCACCTACAGTATCTTAGCTACTCGCACCGGCGCAAGTCTTCTCCAGCTGCCGACCCAGCCAAAGCCCCGGGGTCACATCTAGTGTGACCCCGGGCTAGCCGGTAAAACACCAGCCGGGGCCGGTATTACAAATTTACCGGCAATGTAGCTGCCGGGAAATTTGTAATACACCTAAAAAAAGCCCGTGGCCTGCCCCCAGCCTGCTCCAAACTTACCTGTTTCCTGGGCTTCTTGCCAAATTTGCGCGTATGGCTCCGCCCCCTTTGACATCACAACCCGGCCAGCCAATAGCGCATCACGGTCCCACTCCCTTTATCGTCACGGCCCTGCCCTTTTAACACCGCCCCCTCCACCTGTCGGTATATATTATTTTAAAAGGTGGCAACCCTAGTCACATCCCAGAGTTACAGCAGCTGCAGGGGCGGCGCTCTCAGGTTGAGTGCTAAGGAGAGAGCGCGCAAAGTCAGAAAGAAGTGACCGGCCTGTGAATGTGAAGCGGCTGATGCATCAGGGAGTGTGGTTTCCATGTGTGCGGAGTCCCTGCGGCGGTGGAGCTGGGCCTCATCGTGGATGTTTGCAGTTGCAGTCAGCAGGCCGATCAGAAAGGAAGCGAGAGAAAGTAATCCTCCCAGGCTGGAAAGAAGCTCGCCTTTCCCCACTCACTTCTTTCTGACTTTTCGCTCAACCTGACAGCGCCGCTCCTGCAGCTGCTGTAACTCTGGGATGTGACCCCGGGGCTTTGTGGGGCTTTGGCTGGGTTTTAGCTGGAGAAGACTTGCGCCTGTGCAAGTAGTTAAGATACTGTAGGTGGTGCTGGGGGAATTCGGGTTGGTGGGAAGCGCTCTCTAGCACGGAAAGCAGTGCATGACAAGAGTGGCTACGTGCCAGTGACTGGGAACTCCGATCGGCCTGCTGCCTGCAACTGCAAACATCCACGATGAGGCCCAGCTCCACTCTGAACAGCTCCCCTGCCGCAGGTACTCGACAGACGCGCTGATGAGCCAGCAATCCGCACACATGGAAACCACGCTCCTTGATGCATCAGCCGCTTCACATGCTGTCAATACAACATGAGACAGAGCCAAGGAGGAGAAATCCAGCGCCGCACAATGGATGGTCGCCGTGTCACCTTTTCTGTAGAGGACAGGAAGTGCAATTTCGGTAAGTTATTTCTTAATAAAGACTTTGCTATTTTAAAGTTTTATTTGACTTGGTGTTTATTTTTTAATGTATACTAACAAATTTTTTTTTAATTTTTTTTTATGTTACTGGTCGTTTAAAGGGGTTATTCACCTTTGAGATTACTTTTAGTATGACGTAGAGACAGATATCCTGAGACAATTTTCAATTGGTTTTCATTTTTTATTATTTAAGGTTTTTGAGTAATTTAGCTTTTTATTCAGCAGCTCTTCAATTTGCAGGTTAAGCTATTTGGCAACTAGGGTCCAAATTACCCTAGCAACCATGCATTGATTTTTCTCTGCGCTGAACAGCCAGAAAAAGAAACAAAGTTTCTAATTTAATTGGCTTTTGGCAGAGAGCCCAGAACAGCCACAAGAGAAGATAAGATAGATTTGTAACAATTTAAATGTATCTAGATAAGCAAATAAGTAATTGTAACAATATAACGGGTCCCTTGGGAAAAGTTAGACTCACAGCTTAAAGGGCAATTCACATTTATTAGCAAAACTGTAATAACTGGAAAAAAAAACACACAAATATGTTCAAACTTTTATAACCTGCGAAATTTTGTAAAATGATCATGGTAATTAGGGGGTGTGACCACAAACTGGGCGTGGTCAAAAAATGCCACCATGCTACGCGCGGCAACTTTTTTGTCCCTCTTTTCATTTCCAAAATGTTGGGAGGTATGAGTCATAAAAGTAACAATAACAATACATTTGTAGCCTTACAGAGCATTTACTTTTTAGATGGGGTCAGTGAGGCCACTTGAAAGCTGCAAAGAGTCAGAAGAAAAACGCAAATAACCATAAAAAATAAATAATAAAAACCAATTGAAAAGTTTCTTAGAATTAACCATTCTATAACATACTAAAAGTTACCTTAAAGGTGAACCACCCCTTTAAACTGTCACACACTCTATTAGCTAAAAAAGGGGCGGGTGAATTTGTGGTCCATTGACCGATGTTGTAAGCCAGTGATCCCCAACCAGTAGCTCGTGAGCAACATGTTGCTCTCCAACCCCTTGGATGTTGCTCCCAGTGTCCTCAAAGCAGGTGCTTATTTTTTAATTCCTGGCTTGGAGGCAAGTTTTAATTGCATAAAAACGAAGTATAGTGCCAAGTAGAGCCTCCCATAGGCTGCCAGGCCACATAGGGGCTACCAAATAGCAAATCACAGCCCTTATTTGGCACCCAAGTGACTTTTTCATGCTTGTGTTGCTCCCCAACTCTTTTTACATTAGAATGTGGCTCACATGTAAAAAAGGTTGGGGACTCCTGTTGTAAGCAAATGGTAAAAATTTCACCAACAAGATTTTGTTCGCTGCTGCCTAGAGTAGTCTAGGAGTTCTAAGGTTACTAAGTGAGGATTGCGGCCACATCTCTTGGCCGACCAGCAGGTGGTGCTATTGGGAAAGGAAATATTTCAGCAGCACTCCGATTATAGTGAAAAAAGTGTAAATTTATTCGTGCCTCAAGCTAAGCGACGAACCCTCTATAAAGCTTGATAAACGTCGCTTAGCTTGAGGCACAAATAAATTTACACTTTCTTCACTATAATCAAGTGCTGCTGAAATATTTTTATGTACATGAATCAGACCTGGGCAGACGACACCCAACGCTACAAAAAGCGGTGAGAATGTTTGTGTAGCACTACTTTGTTTTTGTGCTATTGGGAAAGGAAATCCTACTAGGATTGAGCCCAGCAGGCAGGACCGCCATCAGAAATCGCAGGGCCCCGTACGACAAAATTTCCTGGGCCCCCTGGGCTGCGCCCACCACAAGCCCCACCTACAGGTCTGCCCTCCCCACCACACAGTAAAAAAAATAAAACAAATATTGGTGGCTAGGGTTCCCACATGTTAATAAAAAATAAAAAGATATTGGTGGTCAGGGCCCCCCATAAAAAAACATTTGTGGCCAGGGCCCCCCATTAAAAAATATTGGTGGCGAGGACCCCACATGAGAAAAAAAAATTGGTGGCCAGGGCCCCCCTCCCCCCACATTATAAGAAAATTGGTGGTCAGGGCCCCTTAAACGTCCATGCCTTCTCAAAGTCAGCAGCTCTTAGAAAGATGGGGGGCCCGGCTAAACAAGTAAGTATGGCGTGGCCAGGGCCGGGGCCCGTACAACTCTCCCCCCTGTCCCCCCCTGATGGCTGCCCTGCCAGCAGGTGTCCGTAGAGAGATGTTTAGGTTGGATCATGCACAGGTTGTGTAGCTGCTGTGAGCAGTAGAGAGAGAGATCAGAGGTGCCATGACGACGTTACTGGGGTGCTTGCGCTTCTCCCAAGCATGGAGGGCACTCAGATCAGCTGCTCCTGGGATGCAAGGCAAGTGCTGTTCAAGGATCTGTGATTGTTAGGCTTTGCAGAACTTGCTGGACTACAACTCTCACAGTGCTTTACTCTTCATCAGTTTAAAGGTGGCCATAGATGCAAAGATCTGCTCGTTTGGCAACATCGCCAAACGAGCGGATCTTTCCCCGATATGCCATTAACAAACATGGCTATATCGGGTGTAATCTGATTGTTCGGCCGCATGGCCGAACGATCCGATTACGATGTGCCCTGGGTTCCGGCGGGATCGGTCGGGTCAAAATCAAACCTGACCGATCGACCAAACGACCGATCTCCGCCGGACGAAAGATGTCGGCACACGCCATACACGATCCGAAAATCGTACGAATCCTCGATTCGTACGATAGGATCTGTGTGTCTATGGCCACCTTAAGTGTCTTGAGTAGCGTTTGGGCACCCAAGATTTAGCCACACAGCTTTACAGCAACTCAGTAATCTGCCTGTTGCCTTCTACTGATTTAAAGGGGAATTCAACCCCCCAAAAACTGTTTCAAAGTACAAATAATTCAGCCCTCAGCAGTGCAAAGAGAGATCGTAATCTTGCAATTTATCCATTTGGCCTGCCAGAAATCATAAATAAGGTCACGCCATAGGAGGGAGAGCGAGACTAAATATTTTCTTCTGTGAATGTACAAATGGCCATGAGGTGACGTATAAATGGCAACTGTCTCTCAGCAGGTGGCAGTGTTTCCAGTCTAATTACAAAGCAGAGGAAGGTATATTTACTTTGCTGCAGTGAATCAGGAAAGTTCTGGTCGCCTGTAACCCAATCACATCCCCACCAACACAGTACAGAAACTGCTGCTTTCCCCCAGCTCAGCTTTGATCGCCTTGTACGACCCCTACAGGCATGATAAGAGGGTCTCGCTCTATCTGTGTTCCCTGGCCTATATGGGGTTAATTCCAATCAGTATTTCAATAAACCACCTGTGAATTGGTTACTCCATAGGGCTGCCATACTGCTTTCTATACAAAGGTAAAAGGTGCGTTTAGAGTCTCTCCTGCACTAGTATTAGCTGTCTCTGTGTCTCCATACAGAGAGTGGCCACGTATCAGCACGTCCACCCTTGATATGCAGATGTTACGAAAGATGCCAGAGGAGACCTTCAGCAGAGAATATGCCAGATTCCTAAATGTCAATGTAATAGTTTGTGGCACCTCGGGTGGGTACCAGATATGAATGCTACCAGACATGGACAAAGGAAGTGATGATTCTTCTGTTTTCTTTCTTGTTACATGTAGCATGTGACCCCTGACCCCACATTCCAGTTAAGTTTGTGGATGATGAAGATTTGGCATATGTGGCACAGAGATACCGTGAAGTCCATGACCTGATGCACACAGCACACGCTACTGGGGATGCCAACCAATATGTTAGGTGCGTGAGCACCTGGGAGTTGCCAAGATTCCTATGTTTATTTGGCTTTATATGACCCTTTTTTTTCCTGCCAGATGAGGTTGTGGTGAAATGATTTGAAGCCGTACAGACAGGCTGCCCATGTGAGATAAGTACTGCTGTCTGCTACCGGACCGCATAGTTTCCCGCTTCTCACAGGGAGCTGGTAAATCTTTACTGCAAGTAGGGTTGCTACCTGCCCGGTAGAAATGATGGTTGATCCCAATGTTATTAATAAAGAAAAAAGATAAATATATAGGAAGGCCGGTATTTTTTTTCCAGTTAAGGGGCAACCCTAACTGCAAGGAAAAGGCAGCTAACGCTTACAAGACAGCCGCACTTCCGGGTCTTCAGAATTTGATGGCAAACATCGCGCAATGCGTACACATTACGCGGGCGGTATTTTGTTATTTGGGTGCGCAGTTTTCTACAGCTCTGGAACATGGAGCATTTACACAGCAGAGGACACCGGGAAGACTCTAATAAGAGCTCCAATTAGACCAAGGTATCCAAGAGCTCCTAACACAGAATAAGGGAACTGCATAGGAAGATATATAACCAGGGTCGGACTGGGGGGCCCCCACTGCTGCAGAGCCCGCACCGCCCTCCCAACGCACCGCAGCTCCATTGGGCGTGTGCGCTTCTGCACAGGAATGCATGTGCTCTGCATTTTACGCCGGTAGCGGCAGGAAGGAAGTACAGAGAAAAAGACCCTGCCTCCATGGCCCCCTGCGTGCATATGAGAATGCCGGCGCACGGCACAAACCTTTTTTTTGGAGGGCCTGCAGATCGGGGGAGGGAGTCTGGGTTGGCAGGGGGCCCATGAGGGCTGTGGCCCACTGGGTTTTTTCTCAGACAGCGAACATCAATACCGCTCGATTGCGGGCCCGGACACAGCCAAACTTCTATTACGCGAGATGCTGGCTACACTAGAAATCAAGGATGAGGCAACTGTTACTTTAAAGGCCGACAGAGCTTTGGGAGTTCAGCCCAGGAAGTCTAGGGCTTTCCTATTTTCCTCAGTGTCTCAGCTAAGTGACACCTCACACTCACTCAATGCTTCCTTCATACTTACACGATTCCAGAAGAACAACAAAAAGTTTGGGATCAGGCCCCTTAAGTAGACTCAGCGGTTGCTCCAATATCCCGGAACACCACACCACCAACAGAGGAAGCAGCCTTCAAGGTGGATAAAACGATGGAAGTTTCTCTAAGAAGGGGTACACACATGCCACAGCAATCCTTGGACTGGCAGGGTTAGCGCGCACAACAAGATTCTGGTGCCAAGAATTACTTAAAAACCCTGGATCACCAGAGGAGTTACAGGAAGAGCTGCAATGTATTTGTTCAGCGCTAGCTTTTTTGGCAGACACAGCCATGGATACGGTCAGGCTGGCAGCCAAAACCAGTATCGTTACAATAGTAGCCAGAAGGGCTTTATGGTTACGCCATTGGTCAGGAGACACAGCATCCAAGAGAAAATTACTCAAACTCCGATTTACAGGTGACACACTCTTTGGGCCCGATCTAAAGCAGATTATCACTAAGGTTAGGGGAGGCAAGAGCACCTTTTTATCATCATGCAAGAAGCCTAGATCGCAACCACCAAATAGACCATACAATAGACAATGGAGTTCCCAGGGACGTCCTTTTTGCCCCTTCCGAAACTCAACTTTTCACTTTTCATAACTGAGTGGATACTTCAAGATGGGCATCCTGGCCCAATCAACAAAGTCAAACCAGAAAACCAGGTCCTCCAAAGTCCACTTTGCACTGAGCAGGTCTCTGAGGGGTAGGCAGTCGTCTTTGAGAATTCTTTCCAATCTGGCAAAGCCACATATAGGACACCTGGGTACCCTACCATCAACCCGGGGTACAGAATTCCATTCGACAAACTACCCCCTCACACATTCGGACAATCGTCCAGTCCAAAAAGCATAATCGAACTACAAGCCATAGTCCTGCAAGACAATGGAGTGATAACAGCAGTTTCCCCCAAAGAAGCACTACAAAGGCTTCCACTCAAATTTATTTCTGGTATCAAAGAAAGAGGGCACGTTCTGTATAATCTGACTGACGTGAGTCTCAGGCTGCTCCCACAATCCCTTAGTCCCTGGATATGGAAGCAAAGCTTTATATACATCCTGTGCCTTGTGAGCTTAATTTATTGAATTGCCTGTCACTTTCTTTTTATTCATCCTTAAAAAGAGCACAATGAAAGGGATGTACTTGTTCTTCAGATTTTATATATACAATGGTTTTGTTTTTTCAGCATTATTATGTGCACTCTCGCTAGTGAAGATCCTTCTTGCCCAGCAAGATAAGGGAGTGACACCTGCTTTGAGTGCATCTAAAATCCTTGCCATTAAGCAGGATGGGGATGATGTAATTGAGCTGTAAAGGAAGTAAAGACACATGAGCACCAGGAATCCCCTCCCCACCATGCCAACAAACAAACTGACATTGGTATCAGGTACAAATAAAACGTTTTTGTTTAATTCTGGCAACTGTATTCCTTTTTAAGTAAATAAATGAATATTCTTTTGTAATGTTTGCCACTTGAATGCTGTAGAGGTCCCAGTGAGTCCTAGGTAGGGCACAGTCCACCGTAAAGGGTCTGTCTGAGTTCGCACAATATATTGCTAGAAAGACAGAATGATAAAAAGCATGGGTGGACCTAGATAATCAGTGCCTTGTGGTTGCTCCATTGAATTACAGCCAAAATCCGATCTAGCTTCTCCCTTGTGATGTGATCTACAAATACAAGGAAAGTACAGCAAATAATGACATTAGAAAAAGCCTAATATTTCCCACATTACTTTTCACATTCCAATAACCCTGCCATGCAGCCCCCTCTGCCATCCACCTTAAAGGCAAAGTGCTCCTTTAGATTATTTTGCCAGTTATGCCGTAACTTAACTTTCTCCTGTCTGATAATACAACTCCTGTGCCTCCTTGCTCACTGTCTTCTCAATGGTTTTTCCTGGCTCTGCAAAATCATCTGTAGCTTTACCAAACTTGCCCTGTACCCCTATAAAAAACAAAAAAAGAGGGGCAAATTCTAGCTGTGGCAAAAATTAATTTAGCAAAACATTGGTTACAAGCAACCATAGACACCCATGGTATAGTGGAAAGAATCAATCTGACACAGAACTTGTTATATTTAACAACTTTATTGGCAGATAAAGTAGACAAACATGCTGAAATCTGGACTCCTTGGAGCACGTACAAAAGATCATGAGAGACTGTCAGGAGAAATAATTTGATGTAATAGGCAAAAGTACTGGCAAGAAATATACAATAATGCAATTTGTTGTTCCCCCATAATAACATCCCCCTCCTAATAATGGTTAATATGAAAACATTCACCGCTTTGTAATTGCATACCTTTTTGAAAAAGAAAATAAAAGATAATAAAAAAACAAAATAGAGAATCCTTTAATGCCACAAAAAGTATTCTAATGCTGTCTGCTGCGACATGTCGTAGGCCGCCATATTGCTCCTCCTGTTCAGTCTGAGGTAACTTTTACAGGTAAGTTGACAGTTTATGAGAGAAGTTTTATGTGTGCTGCAAGGTTACTTGACAAGGGGGGCATGTGGGTAAGGAGGAGGTTTATATCCGTGTATCTAGGGGGATGCATATGACATTCCTCACCTGCCATTAGTTCTGATTTACTCTTAAAAGGAAAGGCTTTGTGCGCTTGGGGTGCAAATTGTTAGGCACCCCAAGTGATTGTATTGACTTACCTGAAACCCCGGGCCGGTGCTTCTATCAGCAGAATACCAGTGAGCACCATGGAGCGATCCTCTTCTGGCTTCTTCATTCTTCAAATTTCCTGGGGCAGACGCATGCGCAGTTGAACAAAATAGCCGACTTTTTAGTTAAACCTCCCATTAGTACCAGGCTGAGCCAACCAGAAACTTTGGAGCCACAGGTTAAAGGGTGGTTCACCTTTAAGTTAACGTTTAGTAAGGCTAATTCTAAGCAACTTTTCAATTGGTTTTCATTATTTATTTTTTTATAGTTTTTTTTAATTATTTGCCGTTTTTCATCTGACTCTTACAGCTTTCAAATAGGGGGTCACTGACCTCTCTTATTTATATCCCAGTCTCTTATTCAAATCCGTGCATGGTTGCTAGGGGAATATGGACCGTAGCAACCAGATTGCTGAAACTGTAAACTAGAGTGCCGCTGAATAAAAAGCTAAATAACTCAAAAACCACAAATAATAAAAAAATAAAACCAATTGAAAATTGCCTCAGAATATCACTCACTACATCTTACTAAGAGTTAATTGAAAGGTAAACAACCCCATTAAAGATTGGCTTTTCCCTCTACTGCGCATGCGCAGCCGCAAGAAGAAAGAGGAAGACTGAAGAGGATCGCTCCATGGTGCTCACTGGTATAACCCCGGGCCTGTGCAGTTTTCTGCTGATAGGAGCACTGGCCCAGGGTTTCAGGCAAGTCAGTACTATCACTTGGGGGTGCCTAACATTTGGCACCCCCAAGTGCACAAAGCCTTTCCTTCTCCTTTAATTGCATTGATATCAGTTTTTCTGTTGTGTTGAATGGGCTCTGCAGAACCATGTATATGTCATATTCATTTCTGGGCAACATGTTCTTTTGATATGTGACCTTTAACATAAGTCAAACATGATCCTGTCTGACTGAGGAGGATGTGCAGCTATAGAGCCACAGGGTTTTCCTGACATTGTGTTATTGAAACCTGTTTGCTAGGATCACTGAAACGCTAGCAACCAGGGGTTTCGGATGAATACATGCTGTGATGTCATTCAGTTCATCCCCTTTTTACCCCATTATACATTTACCCAGGGTCTCTGTGGGACATAAAGCTGAAGTGCTGTGTAGCCATGAGGGCAGCCATTCAAGCCCAGGATACACAGTAGATAACAGATAAGTACTACTATAGTTTATATAAACAAGCTGCTGTGTAGCCATGGGGACAGCCATTCAAAGCTGAAAAAGAGTAAAGGCACAGGATACACAGCAAATAACAGATAAGCTCTGTAGTATACAATGGGATTCTTCAGTGCTTATCTGTTATCTACTATGTGTCCTGTGCTTGACTGGCTGCCCCTACACAGCAGCTTGCTTATATAAACTATATTAGTACTTATCTGTTATCTATTGTGTATCCAGTGTTTTAATGGCTGCACCCATGGCTACACAGCAGCCTGTTCATATAAACTATAGTAGTACTTATCTGTTATCTATTGTGTATCCTGTGCTTGAATGGCTGCACCCATGGCTACATTTCTGAAGCAAACACCCCAGTTGTACCAATGCAGGGAAACGGTACATTATATTGTCATTCTATGTCCTGCCAACAGGTGGCAGTATTTTACCTGTGTCTTTATAGATAATGCCTCCTTGCAATGGCCTGTAACTGTTGCAGCATGGCTCCTGCCTCTGTCAGCAGGGCCGGAAGTAGGGGTAGGTAGAGTAAGCGCCCACATAGGGCGCAGTCATAGGGGGCACACTTTTGAGGGTAAAGAAAAACATTTCTTTTTTTTTCCGTTATTTTTTAAAAAATTTCTTTAAGTTTTAAGGTTCGTCCCAGGCTCCAGCAGCATTCCGCTCTACTCTCCACCTCCCTCTTACTTGCCCAGCATCTGACTACTGACTGCGCCTCTCTCCAGTAGTACAGATTTCTTCTAACGCGATGTGGAAGTGGATTCGCATGCGATGTAGTAAGCGGCGCGTGGTGGCGTCACTCCGCATAGTGAGGCAGAGAGCTATGCTAGCCTAGTGCATTGGTGTGCCGCACATTGAAGAGAGCCAGGCAGTGCAAGGTACAGATCTGGGGCAATATTTTTGCTGCTCTGGCACAGACTTGGCGGGCAATGCTGGCACAACAGGTACAGACTTGGGGGCAATGCTGGCACAGGTGCAAACAAAGGGGTGCAATGCTGACACAACAGGCACAGACTTAGGGGGCAATGCTGGCACAATAGTCACAGACTTAGGGGGGCAATGCTGGCACAACAGGCACAGACTTAGGGGGCAATGCTGGCACAATAGTCACAGACTTAGGGGGGCAATGCTGGCACAATAGTCACAGACTCAGGGGCAATATGGAGGCACAACAGGTACAAACTTGGGGGGCAATATGGAGGCACAACAGGTACAGACTTGGGGCAATATGGAGGCACAACAGGTACAGCTTTGGGTGCAATATGCTGGCACAACAGGTACAGATTTGGGGGGCAATATGGTGGCACAACACAGACTTGGGGGCAATACAGCTGCACAATGGGTACAGATTTGGGGGGGCAATATGCTGGCACAACAGGTACAGATTTGGGGCAATACGGCTGGCACAACAGGTACAGATTTGGGGGGCAATACGGCTGGCACAACAGGTACAGATTTGTGGGGCAATATGGCTGGCACAACAGGGACAGATTTGGGGGGCAATATGGTGGCACAACAGGTACAGATTTGGTGGGCAATATGGCTGGCAAAACACAGATTTGGGGGCAATACAGCTTCACAACGGGTACAGATTTGGGAGGCAATATTGCTGGAACAACAGGTACAGATTTGGGGGCAATATTTTGGCTGGCTGGCACAGGCAAAGATTTGGGGCAATATTTTGGGGGCTGCTGACACAGGTATAGATTGGGGGCAATATTTTGGCTGCAGGCTGAAACAGGTACAGATTAGGGGCAATATTTTGGGTGCTGCTGGCTGGCACAGGTACAGTTTGAATCATTAATGTGTTGTAAGCTTTCTTTATTAAAAAAACTTGATTAGGTGGGAAATGGTCATACATAACGGGGGCGGGGGCGCTGATTGAAGCCCTTGCCGAGGGTGCCAAACTACCTTGGCCCAGCCCTGTCTGTCAGTCCTTGGCTTTTACAAAAGTGCAGCAGAATTACATTCTCCTCTATGTGTGTGTTAATCAGCTGGCTATTGGCTACACTGTTTTAGGAGCCAGAGCCTGCAGTGCATGAACAGCCAGACAGATACTGCTTTCAACAGCAAGCGTGTTTCCACATAACAATAAAATCAGTCGAAATATGTAACAAATGTGTAATGTAAAGTTGCTTAGAAGGATCAATTCTTTTTGTAGGCAAAATCAATAGACGGTGACAAGCACGCTGGGCAATAGACTCCCCACATGAAAGCAAAGAAAAGGGGTTATTTTGTAACTATAGCACACATTATATTCAGGTACAAGTTAAAAGAAAAATACATTTTATTCCTTTAATAGAACAGTTGTATCAAGCAAAGTGCATCTGCCATTTGCGCCAGGGCCGGCCTTAGGCCTATTGGACCAATTCGGCCCAATAGGGCCCCGCACCTCTGGGGGCCCGCACCACAGTGCAGCACAGATAATATTTCCCTCAGCACATGATGCTGCCTGGCTTGCCCCCAACTTTGAGGGTTCAGCCCATCCCCAAATCCATAGGTCCAGCCCACCCCCAACTCTGATAAGCCAGACTATCCCCCAACTCCATACTGTAGGTCTAGCCTGCCCCCAACTCTCATAAGCCCAGCTTTCCTCCAACCTTGATAGGCTCTGCCTGCCCCCAATCCAACCAAGCCTGCTCCCAAGCTGAATCGGCCCAGCCTGCCCCAAACTAATTGGCCCAGTCCACTCTCCTATTTCCTCCCTCTCTCACTTACCCTGTGTGCCCCTATTATGTGCCCCTATTTCATCCCTCTCACTCTCTTACCTTGTCTGCCCCTTTCCTATCTATTTTGTGCCTGTATGCCCTTATTTTCCTAAATACTTTGTTTAGGGGCCCCGCCAACATGGTCCCAATTGGGCCCCACATTTGATAGGATCAGCCCTGATTTGCGCAATGAACTGTAATGAAGCTTCTAATGAGTAGGCACATTGTGTATTTACACCCAGCACAACCCTTTGTGGCTCCAACCCTTTGTCCAAATCGCGCAGAAAGGTCACTGAGGTTGGGAACTCCTTATATACAACTGAGAAAAATAACAGTCACACATCCAATGGCGCAACTCCCAGCTCGCCGTAGCCAACTGGCTTTGTTGCTATAATGATATGTACGAGTGTCGAGCAATGTTTCCACCTAATTTGGCCTTTATTTCTCCAACATATGACACCCTGTGGGTGCAACGCTGTATTGTTTGGCTAATAATAAGGACACTTCTTCTAGCTGTTGGTCTGTTCATTTGATATTGCTCATAAATTACAGGTATTGTGTGAGTTTCCAGTTACAGTAACTCTAAGTAATGACGCTCAGGGTTCTCTCTGGGCCGATCTTGGTACTGCTTGTGTGGAGATGGACCCCACTTTCCTATTTTATTGTCCATAGGTGGTTTATGGGTCCCACTTTCTTCTCATATTATCCATTAGGTGGGTCCCAATTTCATCAGATATGTTCTTGCTGAGTTGCATATTTTAGTGTATCTCCATCCACCTTTGACATTAGGCCCACAATTTGGACTGGCTTTCTACTGGATAAGCTGATTGTGCTGGGCCAGGGGACGGGGGACGCCAGTACCTGCATATCCTACTAAAGCCAAAGTGCCCTTCTGAATATTTTCTGGGAGGCACCCTCGTATCCTGAAATCAGAAGAGAACCCAGAGTTATTAAAGGGCACAAAAGCTAGATTTCAGCACACTTTCGTTAAGTGGAAGATTTCCCATCAGTTTTCATCAGAACATTCCTTCTCTGTATATTTGTATTTATACATATGGGAGGAGCCATATTGATTCCCTTAGACCAGGGGTCCCCAACCTTTTTTACCCATGAGCCACATGCAAATGTAAACCCGAGTTTGGGAGCAACACAAGCATGAAAAGAGTCCCTGGGGATACCAAATAAGGGCTGTGATTGGCTATTTGGTAGTCATTTTGTGGCAAGCCTATTCAAAAACAAGCACCTGCTTTGAGGCCACTGGGAGCAACATCCAAGGGGTTGGTGAGGAGCAAGTAGCTTGCGAGCCACTGGTTGGGGACCACCCCCTTAGACAGTACAGTATGAGGGTATAGCTTATTGTGTGCCCAGATCATTCCTTCTCTGTATATTTGTATTTATACATATGGGAGGAGGTGCCATATTGATTCCCTTAGACAGTACAGTATGAGGCTATAGCTTATTGCGTTCCCAGAACATTCCTTCTCTGTATATTTGTATTTATACATATGGGAGGAGGGATGTGTCATATTGATTCTCTTAGAGTCTAAGAGAATCAATATGACACATCCCTCCTCCCATATGTATAAATACAAATATACAGAGTAGGAATGTTCTGGGCACACAATAAGCTATACCCTCAAACTGTACAGTCTAAGAGGGAATCAATATGGCACCTCCTCCCATATGTATAAATACAAATATACAGAGAAGGAATTTTCTGGGCACACAATAAGCTACTGTATGTCCTCATACTGTACTGTCTAAGAGTCTTAGACAGTACAGTATGAGGACATACAGTAGCTTATTGTGTGCCCAGAAAATTCCTTCTCTGTATAATTGTATTTATACTAATGGGTAGGAGCTGCCTTAGACAGTACAAAATGAGGGTGTAACATGTGAGAGTTACCTGTAGCCTTTGACTGACTTCACTGGTTTTCTCCCCAAGTTTTGCTGCTGATCAGGTTCCTGAGAGAGCCGAGAGAAGGCGGGATGACTGCTGTTCAGTAACCCTGTAAAGCAGATAATCTCAATGACTTATATTTTATCTGTGCATATATATTTATAACATATTACAGTTTTACACCGAAAACCTGAACAGTATTTAAAATAACAGTTGACATCACAATGGGAAACACTCAGAGGGCTCGTGTAAAAAATGTAACGATATACAGCACTTTGGCACATCCATCTAACTACGAGATACTCACCATCCAACTGTGCAACGAGTACATCTTTACTCATCGGGCTTTTAGCCTCCAGCTTCTGGCGACTCTTTTCTTCTGTGTTGGTAGTGGGAGCACCAGATCTGTGCAGCGTTCCTTCTCCAGCCTTCAGAGATCCAGTACTTTCCCAAGAATTATGTGCCTGGTTTCTGTTCCTAAATCTGAGCAGCGGATCTGCTAAGGTCACAATATGTATCTGTTAAGCTCAATGCAATGGTTTTAAGGACTTATTAATGCCATGTTTTGTAAAGGGATTGTCATTAGGCATGGTACATTAGTTGCGTTCACCCTGTAACTAGTCCTGTATTCTAATTCTCTGATTGGCAAGAGGTTGGTCAAACCTTGGGGGTTATCTAATGCTCTGATTGGCTAGAGGTTGGTCAAGCCCTGGGGGTGTTTTAATGCTCTGATTGGCTAAAGGTGGCCATACACGGGGAGATTAAATCTGCCAATATCAGTCCTTTAGACTGATTCGGCAGCTTATCTGCCCATGTGTGGGGGCGTCCGACGGGTCTCCCCGATGGATATATGGCTAAAAATTGGGCTGATATTGATCAAGCAGGTTTAATTTTTCCCTCTACCGAGGACTGCATTGGATGTGGTCCTACGATACATTGGTGCCCATTTCCTTCGGATAATCGGATCGTTTGGCCATAGGGCTGAACATTTAGATTAATCCGATAAAGTAAAGATCTGCTCATTTGGCGACCTCACCAAGCGAGCAGATCTTATCATGTATGGTCACCTTAAGGCATTGGTAACATAATAATTTATTTTGTACTATGATTTCCAAAAACATATAAATAAACTTTATATCCAATCCAAGCAGCTTTGTGATTGGTCTTAATAATAGTCTTTCCATTTCCCTTCTTGTCATCAATTGTGACTTTCTGAACCAGCTGTGCCTTACCTCTTATGGCCTGTAATGTCTTCCTCTGGCTCATATCCTTATTCACTTCTCCCAGATCCTCTCGCCTGCCACAGAGAACAGAATGGGGCTTTTATCTATAGGTTATTAAAGGCACTGCGGTGAGTGTTGAGCAGGCAAGACACGTTGTACCTACATTCCCTTATCTTGAGCATTTGTCAGTGGATGCCACGTGAGATCAATATCCGTCTTGGCTCGCTGCAGCAGGAGTGACTCTGGCGTCAGGCTGCAAAGCGAAGCTACAGGTACGGGACGCAAACCCATTTCACTCTGCAGCTTTCTATTGTCTGACGAAACTGAGGAAGCTACTGCCGTATCGGATCCTTTTGCCAGGCTCTGTTTGGCCAGCTACACAGAAAATGGAAGTAAGAAAGGGTGTGGCTGCCTTAATTGCCATAGGTTATTTAGTCTAAAGTGGCCAATGTCTGAAAATGATTGCTTTTTGGAATAGAGGTTGCCATACTGTTGTACCTCATACAGTTTCACTAAAACAATGCTCTCTAGTGGCCAAAGTGGCAGGATGCGGCCTGTTTAACTGTATTATAGCAATGTACCCCAAAGCATTACCTTAATGGAGCACCGAACATTCCCCTTGGCATATACTTGGGCTCTTTTGCCTTGACTTGATGCAGATCTCTCAGGGCCAAACTTGTTCTGTTGGATCTTTTTCCCTGGCTGCGGACTGATGGCATCATCATGAGCATCGGGCTAAACAATGAGAATATCAAAGTGGGTTGGTGCAGCCTTCAAGATGTTTCTTTGTGAATCTTTAACAGCTGCCCACCCCTTGGTTTCTCACCTCTATGTAGTGACTCACCTTGGTTGAACTTTCTGCACCATCGCTGGATTCTGTAGTCCATGAGAGGATGGAGTCTCTTCTAGATTGGAAAATGAACACCAATGGTGACAGGTGGTTTAGGACCCACAAATGCACATTGGCACAGGTGGCAGAGTGGCTATATGGCAGAATGTGACAGAACTTTTGTTTGTACCTGGATTTTGAAGCGTTGACCTTCTTGTCTTTAGTTCTGCTGGTTTGCCGGCTCCCAAGCTGTGTTTTTATAGGCCAAGCCTTGGTTAGGCAGTCACTTGCTGCCGAATGGATACTGACATGATTGGTTCCATTTGTAGTGTGGCCCCTGGAGAAGGGATACCATTATTACACCCATTTTGCTGTATTCATCAAACTAGATTATTTGTCCCTCTTCTGTAGCTAAAGCAGTCCTAGACATCTCCAACCAGCAGCATCGTAAATCAGATAAAGGGTAAGTCATGTTGCCATGCATATATGTATTTCTAAAGTATCTGCAAAAGGAGACAGTCACAGCCAAAAAAAAATACCCCTTAGGTGCAAATAATTGTCTCAGATTCATGTACCTGCAAAGTCTGATGTATTCATCTTTGGCAGTGCGCTTAGTGACCGGACGGCTCTCATATCGTCCTTCGCTGGTGATGGCGCAGACAGTGCAGGTGTACTCCATGTTGGGAACCAGGCGACGGGCAGTATAAGAGCGCTCTGTGCCCAAGTAAACCGGTTTCCCATTCAAACACAGTTCATAGTTGAAGAACCTACCAAGAGGAACTTTGGGACCATCCCAAGTGATGAAAATCTCACTTCGGCCAATGACACACAGATTGAGTTTGCATGGAGCATGGTCTCCATTGTCCATTGTTTTCACAACCAAACATACCTTTTGGCTATGGCCTGTTGATGTGCAAGCACTTACACTGAATTTGTACTTGGTGCTCGGGGACAGGCCTCCTGCTATGCAGCTTAGCTCAGAGGTTGTCTCAATCACCACATCCTCCCGATACACTATGTAGTATTTTATGGTGGCACCACAGTCTACTGGAGGGGACCAGCATAGCTTTATTTGTGTGGCTGTTCGGCCAATAACTTTGAAGTCTTGTGGGCTGCTGGGTAGCGGGTCTTCCATCAACAATACAGTAACAGGACTGTCTTGGCTCTGGTCCACTTCAGTCTCCATGACAACCACCAGGTGATACTCTTGGCCAGGTTTGCCCTGAGGGGCTTGAAAGGAGCAGGCTGGGCCACAGTATAGAAGCCTTTCTCCATCGTACAGTCTGCAAGATATAAGAGAATGGAGAAACCAACAAACTTAAAAATCAATCAATGACACAACAATGTGTTGGTGCTTTGTGTACTCACCTGTATGTAACTGGAAAGCTGCTTTCTGCCTTATGACCCTCCCAGCTGACCCACACCGATCCTGAGTCTAGGAGCTTCGCTTGGGGGGCAGCAGGTTGGGGGAGACACTGAAGATTCTTTAACGTCTGCTCTGCCTCTTCCAGCACTTCCTTCCCCGTGTCATGGGAGCAGACTACTTTCTGGGAAGGCAGCAATGGGCTATAATTATTATTATTATTATTGATATTCTGAATATTCTTGAACATTTTATGCAAACTATTGAGAATGTGTTATATTGCTACTGGTAATGGTAGGTATGAATTAGATGAATACACCTGGTAAAGTTAGGGACTAATTAGATGGGTGCTTCTGGTAATGTTGGGGACTAATTAGATGGATGCCCCTGGTAATGTTGGGGGCTAATTAGATGAATGTGCCAGGTAAGTTTAGGGACTTTTTAGATGGGTGCTCCTGGTAATGTTGGGGACTGATTAGATTTATGCTCCTGGTAATGTTGGGTGCTAATTAGGTGGGTGCATCTGGTAATGTTGGGGAGTGATTAGATGGGTGCTCCTGGTAATATTGAAGACTGATTAGATGAATGTTCTAGTAATGTTGGGGACTAATTGGATGAATGCACCTGGTAGTGGAAGGGACTGATTAGATGAATGTTTCTAGTAATGTTGGGGACTGATTAGATGAATGCACATGGTAGTGGTGGGGACTGATTAGATTAATGCACCTGGTAATATTGGGAAATTATTAGACGAATGTTGTGTGTGTGCAGTAAGAACACATTTATTTGCCTTGTATCTGCTAGATATATCCCAAATCTCTCACGACTCACTGAGTATCCATAGTGACAGTCTCTGTGGTGACATGGACACCATTAATCACAGCGGTGTCCCAGCCAGCATTCCCAGAATCTGCCCCCTCAGCCCCCTAGTAAAACATTTACGAGGAATTCTTTGGTGGAGAATAGGGACCCGGAGCTCAGAGATAATGACAATCCCATGGAGAGGCATAATTAATCTGCACTCATAGAAATGTTTAGCGAAATGTTTATGTGACTTGTAGCCTTTGGCCCAGTTTCTTTTCATTCCCATATTGCTGAATTGATACCCGGGGCAGTGTAGGGGGCATTGCAAGGCCTGAACTGAAGGGGTAACTAAAGCAACGCTATGAAGGAATCATTGTTTTATGTTATTGCTATTGATACAATGTAACACTGGGGAGAGTCGTAGAATATACAGGGAATTGCAAACATTAAAGTTTTGTTTGCTACATTGTTTCAGTGTTCTGTTCCGGATTACTTGGTATCAGAATACCTTCAGCACTGCTTCCAATAGCTGATGCTGGCGCAGTCTAATAACCCCCTTTGGCCGGCTGGATAAAACCTTCAGTGTCCTGCAAGGAAGAAGGAAAGTTTCTGTTGTGCTCTCACCAGGAACCCCATCCCCATGAAAACCCACTACTTCACCTTCCCAATACAGCTCAAGCAGAAAAGATTATATGTAATTACTGTGAAAAGCAGTGTTTGTCATTGAGCATGTGCAAATCCCCGGTGGGTAGGATTAGGGGCACAAGCCTAAGTACATACATAGCTGCAAACCAGCAGGATTCCTGCTCTTCTGACTGCAGCAGGCGGCACAGCGTGTCGAGAATCTGGGAGAAGTTTCGGTTTAGTAGAATGTACTGGTGCCCAACTTTGTCAGTGGCGAGGCAAGTCAGTGCAAAGCAGGCATTGCTGCTGCCCCCTTCATCCTCTGCCGACATCATTTCCCCCAGGGCAGCCACCTGGAGTGGGTGTAAAAATGTGGCTATGTCAGCTCAGATTGCAAAGTAAATGGGCTGCTCTCTTTTCCATGATCAAACAATAAACCCTCACCCTGGATAATGAATCCAGTCTCTGCCCAATGGTTACCCAGGTATAGAACTCTGATTCTCTAAACGTGGGTGACTACTCGATTTAGTGATCCATAGAAGCATAATGCTTAAGGGCAGAGACACACGCTGCTATTTAGGGAGATTTGTCGCCCAGCGACAAATCACTTCTTCCGGCGACTAATTTACCTGAAAAACCTTCCCAACTGCTAGAATCTAAATCGCCGGCAGGATGGCACTCGTGTCGCTGAAGTTTCCTAGTGAGGCAACTTCGAAAAACAAAGCATTCTGAGTGCCATCTCACCGGTGATTTTCATTCTAGCTGGCGGGAAGGCAGATCGAGGAGATTAGTCACCTGAAGAAGAAGCGATTTGTCGCTGGGAGACTAATCTCCCGAAATAGCAGCTCTCTGCCGTAAATATAATGCCTGGCAGCAGGGGGTTAATACAATTAAATCCCATTTTAAGGTCCTTATGTGTTTCTCACCATCGCATTGGCCTCTGGCAGACTCAGCACCCTCATCCTCCCCACGTCTGTATCACAGAGGCGCCCCAGGGCAAATGCTGCATTCAGGCCACATCCTGGGGGGGGGGGGAAGAATAGTAAAACCTGTTGGTCCAGGGACTTATTTTATTGCATCTTATTGTAGGTTAATTTAAAGGTGACTATATGAAGATTCCCTTGCACTTACCTGCCTCATCTGCACGCAGGGATGATATCAGCCTCTGCAGGATACTGTCTGATTGGGGGTGACCGAGGAGCCGGGAGCAGCCCTCCTGACTCATGGAGATCCGGGCCAGCACCAGGGCACAGTTACTTGCTGTCCAGTCATTGGGAGAGCTCAGCAGGGCTGTAATATTCTCAATGATAAAATCTGACTTGGAGGAGCAGAGGAGCCAGCGGCGCCCATTGCTTGTCTCTGCCTAGTGGGCACAGAGCAAATTGACCAATCACACATGAGACCTGTTAGATGGGGACCCACCCACCATTGTTACCTTGTTGCTCTGGAATTGGAACCCTCAAGTTGTTGCCGAACATGAGGGAATTTAAGTTCACCAAATTCTCCCGGGCGATCAGAATCACCCAACACATAATTTTACGGACACTAATATCCTTATCATTTACAGTAGGGGGTACATTATCCCTTATAATACATGAGTGATACTAAAAGTTCCCTGTATAATTTAGCCTGCAGCCTTGTGCCTTTATATGGTCACAGAACCCCTCAGTGACTTTTAATATCCTTATAATTTACAGTAGGGTGTACATCATCCTTTATAATACATGAGTGATACTCAGAGTTCCCTGTATAACTCAGCCTGCAGCCTTGTGCCTTTATATGGTCACAGAACCCCTTTGTGACTTTTAATATCCTTATAATTTACAGTAGGGGGGTACATTATCCCTTATAATACATAAGTGAAACTCAGAGTTCCCTATATAACTCAATCTGCAGCCTTATGCCTTTATATGGTCACAGAAGAACCCCTCAGTGACTTCTAATATCCTTATCATTTACAGTAGGGGGTACATTATCCCTTATAATACATAACTCAGCCTGCAGGCTTGTGCCTTTAAGTCAGAGACACAAGGTCAGATTCGGGGAGATGAGTCGCCCATCGACAAATCTCCTCTCCTTTGGAGCGATTAATCTCCCCGAACTGCCTTCCCCCCGGCTAGAATGAAAATCGCAGACGAGATGGCAATCGGAGCGCTTCGTTTTTCGAAGTCGCCCGAAGTTTCCTCGTGAGGCAACTTCACCCCTCAGTGACTTCTAATACCCTTATCATTTCCAGTAGGGGGCACATTACACAAAACAGGGATAAAAGGAACTTAGGGAAATGTACTGATCATCACTTGTTTGCTCAGTTGTGTGTATTTAAACATTATAAAGTAGAACAATCCCAGGAGACACAATGTTTCGGTAGCAATATGTGTTGGTTTATTAGACAATCAATTATATATGGATTAAATACAAACAGTAACTATTCTCTCCTGCCAAAAAAACAAAAACAATTCAGCCTCTTTCATTGGTTACAGTTTCCCCTGTAGAGTGTTTGCCGTAACCCCACAAACCAGTCACGTTCTGCTTCCTTGTATAAAATATTATGCTCCTGCCAGTAGTGCACTCATGCTGTCCAGGCAAGCTTTATCTAATGTATAGTCACAATGCTAGTGAAACAATATGTATATATAGAGGTATGGGATCCGTTATTCACAAACCCGTTATCCAGAAAGCTCTAAATTACAGAAAGGCTGTCTCCCATAGACTCCATTTTATGCAAATAATCCAGATTTTTAAAAATGATTTACATTTTCTGTGTAATAATAAAACAGTGGCTTGTACTTGATCCCAACTAAGATAGAATGGATCCTTCAACCAGCCTATTGAGTTTATTCAAGGTTTATAGCATTGTCTAGGATTTTATGATATGAAGGTCCAAATTAGAGAAAGATCAGTTATCCAGAAAGCCCCAGGTCCCAAACATTCTGTATGAAGGGTACATACCTGTATATAGAAAGAAAATGTTCTGTATACCCTGATACTATACTGTCTAAGGCTGGGATCCCCAACCTTTTGGACCCGTGAGCAACATTCAGAAGTAAAAGGAGTTGGGGAGCAACACTAGCATGAAAAATGTTCTTGCCAAATAAGTGCTGTGATTGGCCATTTGGTAGCCCCTATGTGGATTGTCAACCTACATTAAGGCTCTGTTTGGCAGTGCACCTGGTTTTTATACAACAAAAGTTTGGCTCCAAGCCTGGAATTTAAAAATAAACACCTGCTTTGAGGCCACTGGGAGCAACACCCAAGGGGTTGAAGAGCAACATGTTACTCATGAGCCACAAGTTGGGGATCACTGGTCCAAGGGAACCAATATGGCAGCTCCATGGCTTAAATAGATATGAGCTCAGTAAAGGACTTACTAGAGTTCCCAGGGCTCCGGCAGAATTCATTACGGCTTCTGTATCGTCCCACAGCAGCATGGCTCCAAGTCTTGCCAACAAATCCCAGTTCTGTGAGGCTTCTGCCAGTTCCACCAAGGTTACAGCAATGGCTTGGTCTTCAGCGACAGTGCCCAGGATGTATGATACATTACTGCACAGCCTACAGGGGGCAATGTTACAGTGAGCAACTGAAAAACAGAACCTTGGGATATATGCGCAGGAGCTGCCGTACTGCTTCAGGTAATCCCCATGTGGCTGCTCTATCTGTGTATGGGGCTGTAGGACATATTCATTGGGACTGCAAGCCTGCAGACTGAACTTTGTAGGTACAATGTAATGAGAATTCATAGGGCCCTTTTTAAAGGGTAAGTATCCCACATTTTTAAGAAATTTACTATGTATCTGAAATACATGTAGGGACACAGTTATTCAAAGCATTTGTCCCAAACTGTAATTAAGATCCATCTCTACTGCACTTCAGCTGCGCTCACCTCCTATTGTGCCCCTAAACTTGGCACACACTGCGGCAGAGCCTTGATTGTAAACAGAGCAGTCCAGCTTGGCTAATCAGTTGCTGGGGAACCACTTGTAAGAAAACACATTTATCCACAACGTGGGGTTGAAATCTGCCAGCGGCTTCTATGGAGTGTGACATTTAAAGGGACACAATACTTACAGTGAAGGTGTTTTGGGGTTAAATACTACTACTACTATGGCAGCTGAGATTCTAGCGATCTGTATAACAGAGCATTCTGTCCCAGTGGCTGTACAGATCATATCTGATCCCCATTGGAAGCAGCAGTCCTGTCCTGCTTTATGGCAGCTGATATTCTAGCTATCTGTATAACAGAGCATTCTGACCCAGTGACTGCACAGATCCTGCCTGGAGCTAGTTGTTTACAGCAAAGCATGAATTGATGATTGAATGATGAATATAAAACAGGTTAGCAAGGCAACTGAAATAGATAAGTGTATAAGTGAATGAATAGTGGATATATTTAGCAATGGGGTTATACAAGAACCGCACCCCTGTTACTTGCTATTCTGGGCAAGCAGAGATAAGCAGAGAAAGGAAAATAAAATCCAGCCCCTTCTGTAAATGCGCCGGGTTTGGCCACTAATGACCTTCTCTCTATGTACAATCCCCATGGCAGCGCCGGCCTGTGCAAGGCTGATAAATACAAGAATTGCTTTTTGAAAACTTTACTTATTACCCTATTCAAACTCATATGGGCACATCATCTGTGTTGCTTAGCATTGGCAGCCAATAGCTGATCAGAAAAGGCCTCCTGTCTTTTTAACTTTAGCTGCTACCTGATTGGCCCCTATATTAGATTTACCCATGTTTCCTAGTGTTTCATGGAAAATCTGCCCTAGAAGACCCCCCATTAAGTCGGAGATGCAGGGCAAGAAAGTGTTAGGTTCAGAAGGGGAAGCGAATTGCATCTTGTTACAAACATGCCTCACATGGCCTCCTCTTGTTTATAAACTGGTTCCTTGGTGTTCTCTCTATCCCCATAACCCAATGCACTCAGGTTCAGGAAATACTGGGTCAGTCCGATGTTTGCTCGGATTAGTCTCGCCTTGGTTGCTGAGTATCAGTCATGCGATAGCGGGATGTGTTTACTCTGTGCAGCTCTCCCTCTTGGCTACTCCATGCCCCCCACCCTTGTGTCAACTCAATTCTTTATATGTGTTTGTGGAGTTTTTGCCTTAATATTATCGCTATAATTGTACCTGTCAACAGCATGACCACTCTGCACTCACTCACGCCATGTGCTCTCCTGCTAACTGTCACCTCTTATATCTATTTATATGTCTTATTTGCACCACCAGCAGCAACTAATTGTATGAGAATTGTTACTCACCCGGCACTCCAGTTCATCCCAGTTTGTCCCCACCCGCTTCTCTTGGGATTTCACCTTGTTAGAAGCTACTATAGCAGGGTGAACGTTACCCCAATGTTTCTATATATCTGTAACCTTGTTATGATCTAAGGGGGCCCAGCCTGAAGGCCAGTTAGGGGGAGATTTGGGTGAGTGCTTATTTGTACCCTGGGTACCCCTGAAACTATAGCAGGGTGACTGTTACCCCAATGTTTCTATATATCTGTAACCTTGCTATGAACTAAGGGGGCCCAGCCTGAAGGCCAGTTAGGGGGAGATTTGAGGTGAACACTTATGTGTGCTCTGGGTACCCCTGAGATTACAGCAGGGTGACTGTTACCCCAAAAATGTTTTGCTGGGTACCCCAGAAGGACAGAATGAATGAATCATTAGAAAGCTCAACTGTCCAGAGTGCAACATTTTTGGATTTTGGTTGTGCAATAATAAAACATAAAATGTAGTAAAACACTACAATGAGAGTTCAGACCCCTCACCTGATATCAGAAGAGTCCAGCAGGCGGCACAGGGTGTCCATGTATTCCTTACATCTTTCACCCTTCATTAGCATGTCAGCCAGCTCCTTGCGGTTGGTCTGCACTGCACACATTATCTGCTCCACCGCATGCTGAACCACATGGGGCTGAGGGGAGAGCAAAGCAGACAGTATCTTCTCCATGCCGGTGTCTTGACTCTCCAGCTTTTCTGCCACCATTCCCAGGGAGGCCGGTTACCTGTTGATAAAACCCAGTTCACCAGTTAAAGACGCCTCAACTGCTCATAACAAATTGACTACTCTCAGTTTTTTTGAGATTCTAGTGGTTGGTTCATGAACTGCACTCTGTTTGTTATAGAACTACAGCTCCCAGCATTCTCTCTATTAGCTTCAAATCCTTCATGTTCAGGTGAAACAAGTCTGGTAAACCGGTAAAGGGTTTCTTTGTTTGTCAATAAATGATATTGATTTATTATGTATTGTAGGCATAGTTTGTTGCTTATTACCTGTCTCTTGAATGCAGCATGGCATGGGACAGGGGATATATAAACACAGAAAACACAGACATGCCCAGTAGAGAAGTGGGTAGAAGCTTGACAGGACTGATACATTTCTGTTACATTGTTTTACATTTTGCCCATTCTGTCCTGCCAAGAAGCAGCTTCTCCTGTGGCTCATACCTGTTAGGTTGCAGCTTTCAGCTCTGGACTGGCCAGCGTCCGGCTCTGTTATCCTTCTCTCTCCTGCCTGCACAGAAAGATAAACATCCTTTCTCTTTACTGCCTCCAATCACAGCAGGTCCTGTGTGCAAGAGGCAGGGACTGGCTACGGAGTCCTGTTGCATGGCACTCAGGAATGCCCTAGTCAAAAGAACAGTTCTGCGCATTCCTGCAGGGACTCCTCTCCTCCTATATAAACACACAGCTAATCTCAGCCTCTCTATATTACCTGCCCAGGCCCCGATTTGTGGAAAGGCCACCAAGTCCCGGGCCTAGGGCGGCAGGATTTCAGGGGGCGACATGCTGCCCAACCACACCCACATTGGATCAGAAACACTGAGGAGGTGCAGGAGATAACAAAGCTTTTTAACCAATCCCCATTGCTCCAGTTCCGATTATGAAAGTTTGCGTGAACAAAAGAGAGGGGATGGGGGTGACGAACGTCAGTGGGCCTAGGGGTGCCCGCTATGTAAATCCAGCCCTGTACCTGCCTCTTGTACAATGTACACTAATAACAGGGACTCCACCCAAAAATTGTAATGATAAGCACCTTCCCAATATGTACCTTTTTACTAGCATTCCTAGTGCCTGGCTGTTTCTATTCTCTG
Source organism: Xenopus laevis (assembly GCF_017654675.1). NCBI lineage: Eukaryota > Metazoa > Chordata > Amphibia > Anura > Pipidae > Xenopus > Xenopus laevis. The sequence continues at coordinate 27,546,532 of NC_054386.1, forward strand.
CACTGCTGATTCTGACACTTGAAGGAATGCAGCAGAAGCCAGTGGACTATCAGCTTTGAAGTAGAACTGAATTCTGCTACGTTATGGCAGCAGTACAAAAATGGACAGACTAATGCTGCTTTCAATAACAATGACAGTTACCCAGTGCCACCCTCTGGCAGCCTGGTGACTATACAGCTTCTTCTAATGTAAGGACTGCAGCACCTTAACATGAGCTTCCCTAGAGACCTGCCCACTAGTAGTGCTATATCGCCTCCTTCGCCAGATAGTACCAGCCCCCTGTTTGTACAGTAAGGATGGCATTTACCAACCCATAATGCATTTATAATATAGGCAGCCTTGCACTGGTTCCTATCAGGACTCTGCCTTTTCCAGAGAAGGAGTGTGCAGTCTGCAGGCACCTCAATTTGTTTTCTTGCCTTTCAAAGGATCATGGAAGTTGTAGTTTTGTCTGTATCAGTAAAAAGGTTAACACCCTCCCCCATTCCCCAGTTCTTTAACTCAACTTTCTTCCCCTTCCCTTTGCACTTCCAGCCCAGTACTCACAGGGTTATGAAAGGTATGGTGGACTTTTTAAAGGACAAGTAACGTTGAGCAAAAAATAAATGCAATTGGCTTTATTAGTGTTTGTATAAAGGTTTGCAGGTTTTTTTGTTTTTTTGCCTTTGGGCTTCTGGTGACTGTGTGTAGTGGAACAGAGGACAGTGTAGCATTCCAACTGTGTTGTTGCTATGGTTGTCTATCCATGTACACAGTGACCCTCTCCCTCTTATGCAACACAGGAGCTAACATTCTATTTACTAGCACTGCAGAGAGAGAGGAATGGCAGCAGGCACACAATCAATTCTCATGTGGTGGGGGTGGGGTGGTATTTGCCAGCGGGTTCCAGGGTGAATTACTGAATGTTCCCCAAAAATGTGCAGCACCCTTTCTTGGCTCCTCCTCTTATACACTTGGAAGCCAAGCCATGATAGAATGTGTATAGGATGCCTAGAGTGCCTGCTCCCTAGATTTCATTTCTGACAATCCTAAATATGTCTCTCTGTCTTTCCAAGCTGCCAGTGTCAGTCCAGGGGGGAACGTGCAGTCTCTCATCTTCGATTTAACGGATCGTGTGTGGGAACTGGAAAGGTTGGGATGGTCCATATACGTTTTATGAAAGCAGTATGGTGAATAAGTTAGAATTTCACCCTGGGGTTCTAGGTTTGATTGTAGCCGATGGCACTCTCTGCAAGGTGTGTGCATGTCTTGCCTGTGTCTCTGTGGGGTGCCGGTACTCCAGTTTCCTCCCACACCCCAAATACATACATAGAGGCAGGTTAATTAGTTCCTGATAAAATTGACCCTATTGTGTGTGTGAATGAAATAGGGCCCTTAGACTGTAAGCTCACTGGGGCAGGAAAACATGAGAATGTGATAGGGCCCTTAGATTGTAACCTTCTCTAGGACAGGGGCTGATGGAAATGTAATAGGGAGTTTAGATTGTAAACTCACTGGAGCAGGGACTGATGGCAATGTGTGAATATGTACAGTAGGTGTAATACCTTTGCAGAGCCACAGAAATGCAACTTTCTTTATTACCATTAGAGGGCAGTGCACCCATATCAACCAGCCCAGTGAAAGTGTCCCAGAGTCCTCAGTCGCTCCTCTTTCCAAGTAAGTTGAATTGGTTTGTGTAGTGGAGAGATTAACCCATTCATTTAACTGCCCCAAGTACACATACCTTATCTGCTGCATGATGTTGGACTGCACCTCCTAGGGCCCACCAGAGAGCCTGACATGCAGGGCCCAGTCTTAGGGTAAGGTCACACTGAGCGTTTCGGGGAGATTTAGTCGCCTGGCGACTAATCGCCTCATTTGCGGCGACCAATCTCCCCTCACTCTGCGCTGGCTAAAAAGAAAAATCGCCCCAGCGATTCGTTTTCCGAAATCGCCCGAAGTGGAAAACGAATCGCAGAGATTTTTCATTTTAGCCAGCGCAGAGTGAGGGAAGGCGTTCGGGGAGATTGGTCGCCGCAAAGATGAGGCGATTAGTCGCCAGGCGACTAAATCTCCCCGAAACACTTCGATATTCGAAGTCGAAGGATTTAACTTCGAGGGTCGAAAATCGAGGGTTAATTAACCCTTGATATTCAACCATTAGTAAATGTGCCCCTAAATGTTCTGTACTACTTATACTTCCTGCTCATGGCCTGTTCTCTTTCCTATGGTCAGGCTGCCGCGTGCCTATACGAAAGAGAACAGCCTAGAAACAGAAAGTACAGAGAATCAGAGCTCTGTATTGGGATATCCCCTAAAATCAGCAGGGAACAGTTGCACTCTACAATCAATGGAATATCAGGAAAAAAAACGTTATCATGGAATTAATTATATTTTCATAATTAGCCTGTCGTTTGCATAAATTCATTTCATCTTTCCAAGCAATATCTCTCTCTCTCTCTCTCTCTCTCTCTCTCTCTCTCTCTCTCGATATAGATATACAGCTCATATGGAAACATTGCTTGAGGAGAGCTGGGTACTATTATGGAATGCATGCTGCAGACTGTACAAGCTTCTGTAAATTCATTGCTCATAAGCTATAGGACAGCACCCTCATGCAAAATCAGAATATATATGCAAAACAAAAAAAAACACCACCAAAGAAAACTTGTATTAGGACATGGTATGCATGACTGCAGTTTCTGTCCCCATTGGGACCTTTCTGAAACACAATAAACAGAGACTCCTTCATAGTGGAAATTGTGTATTTTGTATTTCTAGCTTATGGCTGTTGCACTAAATACAGTAGATTTAAATAGAATGAATTAAATATTGGGATCCCAGACATCTATACTCAGATCAATATTGTAGCCAGTCATAGTACCGGTGCTGGCTGTGCAGGTACAGATTCGTGAGATATAAATTATGATGTTCAGGAAGTCTAAGTTGCCACTTAATGTCTTATCAGAGTCCTACTGTGCCCGGGTATAAGCTTGTTTGCAGTGTCGTTGCCAGAGAGGTGGGAAGGCACTTGGAAAAGATGGCAGCTCTCTTGCATTGGAAAGTCTGGGCAAACAAGAAAGCTCTGACTTTTATCTTGTGCTCAGTCTTAACAGGGGATGCGCTGGGAATCCTTTACTTCATTGGCTTAACCACATTACGGTAGAAAAGTAGGATCTCCTCTGTGTTGGGGCAGGTGTACTTGAACTCCTTCATCTGTGACGCATTCTCCAAATAGCGGGTCACCCCTTCAAGGTCTCTGGGAATCTCAAACTTTCGGTAATATTTGCAAACGGTCTGCCAAAGAAACAGTATGAGGGTATAGCTTATTGTGTGCCCAGAACATTCCTTCTCTGTATATTTGTATTTATACATATGGGAGGAGGTGCCATATTGATTCCCTTAGACAGTACAGTATGAGGGTATAGCTTATTGTGTGCCCAGAACATTCCTTCTCTTTATATTTATATTTATACATATGGGAGGAGGGAGATGCCATATTGATTCCCTTAGACAGTACAGTATGAAGGTATAGCTTAATGTGTGCCCAGGACATTCCTTCTCTGTATATTTGTATTTATATATATTTTTTATTGATAGGAATGCTGTGGCACTCAGCAGGTGGAAGCAGGTTGGTACTCACATTGATGATATTGAGCTTGGGCAGTAGGTTGCAGTCAGGCAGGGTCAGATTGTCACCGTCCAGGAATTTCCTGTGTGAGACAATTTGGTTTGGGTTGTTTTTCACTTCGTGTGGAAGGGGCGCCAGCAGGTATCGGTCCAAGAACAGTAGTGACTTCAGGAGGTTCCTCTGTAGATCTTAAGAGGGAGAGAGAAAATAGCTCTGATATCTGGCAGTGTTTTCAAAACTTGATTTAACAACTTATTTTTGTTATGGATTGGGAGGAGTGCATTAATTTTTAGGCAGTGCCTACTTTTCAGGGTGGGTTGGTAGAGCTCAAAGCGGTCACTGAGCTCTAAAACCACAAAGAACTGAATGGTATTCAACAACTCAGCACAGTCAGGGCATGGGAATCCAAACCTTAATTACTTACTCCTTTTGCCTGCTTCTGGGCTGCTCTCTTTCCCATGGTCACAGAGAATACACACCTTCCTGCCCTGACCCACACATACACTATAATCAGTATTTCTCACTCTGTTCCCCTGGGTGGCTGTTCCCTGTACTTACTCTCTTCCAGGGCCGGCAGTTGGTTCTTGATATAAGCCGAGAATTTATGGAATATGTCGTTTCCCACCGTGTTTGATTCCTTATTTTTGGGATTCATCCTGGGATAACTGGGGGGGATTAAAAAAAGCAGTCAGCACCTGGTGCTTTATGAACAAATACGAAATCTAAAAATTTGTAATTCAAATTGTGGGAGAACCTGAAGTTGCACCCAACTTACAATGACATTTTCTGCTATAAAGGAACTGGACTCTCGTTGTCTGTAAGATAGTTTTAGTATACCTGCCATAAAGCATAACTGAAGTGCTGTTGCATTTATTTATACAGAAAGGAAGTAGAGACAGTCTCATAGAAGTGACTAACGGTTTTCAGTATGGCACTAAAGACTGTAAAGGAAGAGAGAGTGTCATCATTTTCCCACGGACACTGGGAAACTGTCCATCACTTACTTGGGGGGTTGGAGAAGCTCCTCCAAAAACTCTTCGATCTTGTTGGTGTCTGTTTTGACTTCACTGTTATAGAGGAGAAACGGTGGTTGGGAACCCGGGGCCAAATCTTTCAGCACTTCTGGGGCCCTGAGTGGAAGACAGTTGGACAATGGGTGAACCCCTACCATGCCTGGCCCTTCCCAATTGCACCCTATTGATTTCACTACATGCTGAAGCAATATGGCAGCTCCTGCCCCAATGTCTGTAAATAATAAACTTAGAGGAGGAATGATGTGGGCTATTCTTTTGCGCTGCAGTTCAATGGAAGAGAAACAGAGAACTGTTGCCCTCTAATGACTCTCGTATAACTGAACCCTTCACACGGCTTTGTTGTGAAACAAGACTCTGTACGTCAGCTCCTCACCTGGCTGCCTGACTATATATATATTTTTATATTTAGCAGCAGGAGATTAGCAGAGCATTGTGATGCAGGGAAGAGCTCGGTTGTGGTGCGCGTGAGTGCCGGTGAGTAAACAGACGCAGTATAGAAATGCAGCAGGAGATACAATACCCCTGTCAGGCCTCACTATAGACAATGGCTGCTTGTTTGTTAGGAGGCAGCAGCCAGAAAGGATTCTTATTTACCTCTGCAACTAAGAACTGAAAAGGGACAAATAGCGCCAAGATTGTCCCACGCAGAAACATTGCACTTAAAAAAAGGTATTCGACCCTTCCTTAAAATGAACTAATGTATCTCCCAGTATAACTGCTTCCAATTGCCTATTGTATCTTGGGAAATGTTATGCTATACTGCTATAATGATGGCGCATGCAGGTGGCAAAGCTACTAAAGCTTTAAGCGCCCTCATTTCTGTCGCAGCATAGCTGGGCGGCGGCCTTATGTGCAAGATTGGCATTGATTCGAGCGCTTACCTTTTCATGTCGACGGTGGTGAGGGTGAAGGGGACCCCTTTGTGGATTAATATCATGAAAAGGCGCTGGCAGAAAGGGCAGTTGCCAATACTCTCGCCATCATCGCTGGCCTGGAGGGGACAAAATGTGTGGTATAAACAATTGAAACACCAAACTGCCAGGACAGAGGATCATTGACTTTTCCATGGATCATGTGACTAAGCAGCTGATATCTTTTGCCTTACAGTGAGGTAGATGGATTGATGGGCGCATCTAGCACCCCTGCCATAGGACCGCCCTGCAGGATTTTGGCCAGGAAGGAAGAGGAGAAGCACAGTTGCGACACTCTGCGGTTACACAACAATTTGGGTTCGGAGCAGAGTGCAGTTGATTCTGCCTTTGGGCACTTTGCCTGCTCCCAACTAAATTGGGAAATATTGATGAGCAGCTGGGGACCTGTTGGACTAGAAAGTCTGGCCTGCTGGGAGGGCGACTCATCCTGATGCTCATCTATGGAACACGGGGGCTGCGGAGAACAATGGCACCTGTCGGATTTTTCTAGAAGGCTTTTCATGCTGAGGGTGCTACGCCCTGTCTGTGTGTGTTACGGCTCACAGAGCACAGATGCCATCCGGAACGGTTTAGCCCAGGTGCAGATCTACAGAATGCCCTAGGGCAAAAGTTCCCAAAGTGCCCACTCTGGCCCCCTGGAGTGGTCATTAGTGTGAAACCTGTAGTGCTCAGCTCAGAGGAACCATGGGGCATAACAATATAAAGTGTCATATCTTTCCTTCCTTCCTGTGCTAAAATAGCAGTCCTGCCTTGCTTTATAGCTATGATTGCAGTTGTCTGTATAACAGAGCAGCCAGTCACTATTGCTGCTGCCAAATGTAGACACCTCATTAAGGATTCATAAAAGGCAAATGCACCAAAACCATGTGTAAGGGCCAAATGGGTCCCAGGTGGTGGCTAAACATGGCTGACTTTAAGGCCTAAAATAGAGTGAAACATTTCTGAACTGCATAAAGCAGCAAACTTGGCATTGGGATCTACAGGAAAATGGACTGGAACCACCCAGATGAGTCAGGGAATGCGCCATTATTTCCATTATATCTCAATGGCCTCGCCTCAACCTGTCCCTGGCACCAGACATTACTCCTATGGGAAGCCTGTGCAGTAATAAGCTTAATTACCACCAATTAGAACCATAGGCATTGGCTTTGTCTTACTAATCTGCTGTCTAAATAAATGATGGGACAGCCTAACAACAAACATAGGCAAAGTTGCCCTTGTAACCCTTAGCAACCCATCAGCCCTTTGCTGGACCAATACTGCTAGATTCATCAATCCTGGTGTTGCTAAGGGTTACAGACTTGTTGCTACCAGTTGGCTCATGGTGTATAGAGAACAGACAGCATGAACTAATTGGTTGCACCTAGGGTTGCTACCTTTTCAGGAAAAAAATACCGGCCTTCCTTTCTATTTATCTTTTTCCCTATTAATAACATTGGGATCAACAATCATTTTTACAGGCCAGGCTGGTAAAATACCGGCCAGGTGGCAACCATAGTTGCACCAGCCATAGTGGCTCATTTACTGGGTTTATGTAATTGTCTTTTATCCTTTCTTTACTGGCTTTTTATTGTCTCAGATCAGATATAAAAACACGGTGCCTTTGTTTGCTCTGCCTGTGCAGTAAGTGGCTGCAGGTGGCAGTAGTGGAAACAAAAGAAAGCCATTGAATATCTGTGGCTCATGCCTCCAGGTACTTTCCAACAGAAGGATGCTTTTAATATTAATTAATTAATTAATAAGGAAATTAGTGCCCCCATCTCCGTGTTTGGATCATAAGGGCTACTTGCTTGACAAGAGCTGTCCTTGGTTGAAATCACTTGTCTTTCAGATTTACTGGTATTTTAATTTAAAAAAAAGTGTGCTATTACTGTGAGCTGTCATAACTGCCTCTGGGGGGTTTACCCCATGCCTGTGCATGCTCCCTGCTGCAGATGATCACAATGAACAAAGGTGCATTTATCTGGTGAAGACTGGATAATTATACCCTGCCCAGGAGCAACAAGGCTAACAGTATGGCAGCACCTGCAGCCCAGAGACACCAGAATGGCATACAGAAGAAGACGAGGGATAGCTATCCCTGCAAATGCTGGTGTTTCCTATTGCTGCAGGGATTAAATCATGAACTGGAGGGATTTGCAAAGGATTGTGCACCAGGCATGCCTGCAGCTAGGAATTCTGGCTCATCCCTTTCAAATGGGGGCACATAGGATGGAAAAGTTCATGGCCGCACAGCATGCACCTATCTAGGGCCTTGTTTCCTCTGCTGTCAGGGAAGGTGCTTAGGGCAGGAGACTGGAGCAGAGAATCAAGTGAATGTCAGGTTTTTGGCTTCCTAGTGACTCAGGCTGATAAAGCACCCAATGTGGATCAGGATCTGCACTGCCCAGAGCAAAGACACATAACAGACCAGTTACCTTTACGAAGAGTTCCAAGGTGAAATTTCCCTGCTCGGCCATAACTGCGGGTCTTGGTGAGTCAACTTTCTGCTCGGTTCTTTGGGGGGGTTGTAGGCAGGTTGCTGATCTTGCTGCTCCCTCCTGCGCTGGCTCAGTCTGAATGTTCAGCTGCTTCTCTGGAGTGTCAGACACAGAACTTGGCACTCCCAGCAAGCTGCTCCGACTACATTCCTGTGTCACACACGTCACTCAGCCCCTATCCTTCTCCCTGCCGTGCATCCCCAACGTTGGTTCTCCTTGTCTCAAGGTGTGCGCCAAAACCACCGTCAATGGGGCTGGGACAGAAACCCCCAAATTGCTCGTGTGTATCACCCACACCCCAGACTTTCAAGGTCTTCCCAATCCCAGCGTGACTGGAGCGGGGATAATTAGTCACTGGCTTAAGGGACAATTCCACTCTTGAAACAATCTAGCAGAAGTTGGTTCTGCTCCAGGTGCGTAAATCAGACGGCTTCTGCTACATTGTTTCAGGAATCCAATACAGCGGTCAATAGCAATAACTAGAAAGCCAGTAAGAGTGAGGAATGAATGCTTATTGGGAAGAATGCTATTCTCTTTCATTAGAAAAATTTTAATGGTTCACTCATGCTTTAAAAATGGGGAACCAATTGGACCCATCAGTGTCTCATATAATTTCTGATTGGTTCACCTGTGTTAGAGCATGAACCAGTTTTAGGCCAGGTTGTGTGAGTTGCAGGATACTGGACTGCTCCAGGAGGAACTGCTGGTGTCCTCACTGGGCTGAGACTGACCACTTCCAGCACCAAAGTGCCCCAACCACATACACCTGCTTCTTAAATCCCGCTGGGGCCCCTAATGAATTGCACCAGCAACTTTCTGTATTTCTGTACACTGGCTCAGCTATAAATATGATATTCTAGCGGGGCAGCTCATTTGGGCTGAGCCATTGGTGCAGGAGGAAGGTGGGCTCCACTTGCAGCCAATCAACAGCATTTTGCCACCAAGATCCATTATTCTTGATTCACCAGATACTGGATCAGGACCCAAACGGCTCCCAGCTATACATGTCAGATTGTATGATCAACCAGTATCAACAGTATGGCACTGCCCAGCCAACCATATGTATAAATACAGATTATACATGGAGACTGTGAAGGCATAAAGCATACATGGAGGAGACTGAAGCCTGTGACCCAGTTCCAAAATGAGGAGCAATTATTGGGCTGTGGAACCGGAGCAACATTCCACGTAATGACGAGCTCTGACCCAGCACTATAACAGACACAGAGTTCCCATTTGTGTGTCATCGGCCCACTAATGACTCGGTCAGTACATTCTGGGTGTGGGTCCTACAACATTCTTACACTCTGCTTAGCCGACTTGCTGTGCTGCATACACGGGGGTGGGTGTTTATTCTCTGACAGTGTCTGGGTACCCTCCTCCCTCATACTACTACTATTGCAATTGTTGCCAAATATGCACTGCTCATACTTCTAGCAACACATCATAGTGTCACTATTACTCTAGTCCTCACTGCAGCATAACTACGAGTACTACTCCACCCACCTACTAGGGTTGGCCAGTAAAAATTATGCTTGATGCCAATGTTATTAATAGGAAAAAACAGCAAGAATATAGGAAGGCCGGTATTTTTTTCCAGAAAAGGTGGCAACCCTACCACCTACAGAGAGAAAAGGAGCAAGTACTACTCTATCCACCTACAGAGAAAAAAGGACTAATTACACTACTTGCCTAGAATTCTACTTTATCCTCTTAGAAAAGCTGTATCGCTCCTCACCCCCGGACAGACAGCTCCTCACCCCCAATTGGGAAGAAAGAGAGGCTACACAGGGGCCACAATATAAAGTGCTTGGATCTGGTCATTTCATTTGCAATTCTGTAAAAGGAAAGACAAAGTTACAGGATGGGTAGGGGGGGGGTTATTTACACAAACATTTCCTTTCTCTGTCTTTTTGTCATTGTTGGGTTTGGCAGTGCAGATCTTCAAATGCCCCAAAACTGTGAGGTTAGTTTCCCCACTAATGCGAGCCCCCCGTGGCATGGCACACAGATATTGCACAAGGAAACAGTAGGGGCAGCACTGAAACAGGAACCACAAAATAAAGACGTCACATGGGGGGGGGGTTATGTATATAAGTCAGTGAAAACAAAATGTCGGGGAAAAAGAACCTCCAGCTTAGAATTCAGAGGGTGCTGGAGCTTTAAAGTCTGATATTTCATAAGTGTGGAGATGTTCAGTGGTACAGTGCTAACATTCCCTTTAATTCTCCGACAGCTTCTGCCCAAACCACAGCTCTTTGGAGTCCAGTGGTGGCAGTGCCATCCTGCCAGGCAGAGGCGGAGCCTAAAGCGTAACCCAGGCCAGAGACCCTTTTGTCTTTCACAAATGCAGCAGCTTGGGATGAATTTATTAAGCAGCGCTGAGACCGAATTGGAGACTTCATTCTGAAGCAGCGACTACATTATGCGCAAAACAACATGGAGTCTCTTGTGTTACCCAGAAGGCATTGGGACTGGACACCTTAAATGCACCGTAGCAGCAGTATGATCCTTGAACACATGGAGGTCAGAGTCCCAGCGTTGGAGGACAAAGACATTCTTGGGAAAAAATGAGGCTGTGCTCCGGCAGCCAAAGAGCTTAAAGGGATCCTGTCATCAGAAAACATGTTTTTTTCAAAACACATCAGCTAATAGTGCTACTCCAGCAGACTTCTGCACTGAAATCATTTCTCAAAAGAGCAAACAGATTTTTTTATATTCAATAAAAAATCTGACATGGTGCTAGACATTTTGTCAATTTCCCAGCTGCCCCCAGTCATGTGACTTGTGCCTGCACTTTAGGAGAGAAATGCTTTCTGGCAGGCTGTTTTTCCTTCTCAATGTAACTGAATGTGTCTCAGTGGGACATGGGTTTTTACTATTGAGTGTTGTTCTTGGATCTACCAGGCAGCTGTTATCTTGTGTTAGGGAGCTGTTATCTGGTTACCTTCCCATTGTTCTTTTGTTTGGCTGCTGGGGGGGAAAGGGAGGGGGGTGATATCACTCCAACTTGCAGTACTGCAGTAAAGAGTGATTGAAGTTTATCAGAGCACAAGTCACATGACTTGGGGCAGCTGGGAAATTGACAATATGTCTAGCCCCATGTCAGATTTCAAAATAGAATATAAAAAAATCAGTTTGCTCCTTTGAGAAATGGATTTCAGTGCAGAATTCTGCTGGATCCGTACTATTAACTGATTCATTTTGAAAAAAATTTTTTTTCCCATGACAGTATCCCTTTAATGGGAGAAGAGCCATTCAGAAATTGCTGGTGCGTGAGCGTGTCTGTATTGAACAACAACTGGGCCTGTAGGAACAAGGACAGGGGCAGGAAAGTTCGTTAGTGGGTCAGAACCCAGCAAGGCCTGGTTTTAGATCTTGGTTCTTCCCTTTGATACTCCTTGATATCTCCTTGATACTCCTTTGATATCATGTGGAGAAGAGAGAAAATGATGAGAAAAAGTTGGTCAATTAGAGAAATGAAGAACAGTGTCAGAAAGATGAAAAAAAAAAGGGAAACTCGTTAATTAAATACAACACAGAGCAGAGAAAGAAAGAGGTTAATTATGTATATAAGTCAGTAACTGAACATTAGGCTAATATCTCCAGCAGTGAGTAGGAGGCAAGAACCGAGGAAAGCACGGCAGAACACTAGCAGGGTTAACCAGGACATATCTTCTAGAGGGGCCCATACACATGCTTCTTTGAGGGTAAGACAAGAAACCTGTTCTTGGTGCCTTTGAGGTCATTTGGATTAGGAGTGAACACTGTGAAAAGCTACTCTTATGGCAATGGCTGAATGACCGATATGGCAAATGGGGTTCTTGACCAAATGTTGGAGCCCAAAATGAGGGCTCATCCTAACTATACAATAGTACAACTTGCTGTTCCAAAGGACTTTTAAGGTAAAGAATATATTCCTTGATTCAAACCTGTGTTGTCTGACAGTAAAATGGAGCAATTGTCCAAAAGTAGGACACATTGTGACCTTCCATGGTCTGTAGAACATAGCTAGACCCTGCAACCTGCCCTGAGAATGTCCCCTAATTGAAGACATACTTGAAAGATAATCTCTCCTCAGAGTGATACCCAGGTAATAGTATGCTATATGTTATACACATACATATGATATTGACTGGATCACATGCTGGCCCTCAGAAAAGACTACTACCTTATGTCCTTCAAGAGAATGTCCCAGCTGAACATATACAAGAGGGAAAAAGAAGGATTGTTATTCAGGTCTGGAAAGTAGAAGACATTTAAACCCTTAACCATTAAAGACAGACGATATTAAACAGCGACCCATCACCTCCACGATAGCCAGATATTGTGAACGAACGCCAGCCATAGCTATAAAGACATTGACTTAAAGAATGGCCAACCAAGGTATTTTTGTTCCAAAAGTAGCCTAACTAGATTGAGGTTGTGTGGCTATTGGGGTATTTGGTGGGACCATTTAGAGATCATCTCAAATACAATTCTAATGAAGTTTGTAGAAACTCAATGAGATGAGTTGTGTGACCCATCATGGCAAAAATTATTTGTTGGAGTAATTGTCTACAACCTCCCCTATAAACGACACTATATGCTCATGTTATGAGGGCAATTAACCCTGGAGATGTGTTGGCACATACAGGTCAGAAACACTCCCTAATGTGGAGATGGGTGAAAGAGCCCAACCTTCTGCCCTCTAGCTGAGGTCAAATGGCAGCACCAGCTGGAGGACTGCAGGTTGGACAAACATGGAGTAGAGCAGCCATGTTGATGGGATGGGGTGACGCAACAGAAAGAAGATGCCAATGCCACCCTTCTACTTGATTCACATGAAAATGGAAACCAAAATGGGCCACTTACAGACTGGAGCATGTGATGCAGAATCAGGCAGTGATGGATGCGAAAATAAAATATAATCATGGAAAAAAAGAAAACAAAGATTAAAACAAACAGGAACGACCACAAAATATAGACGCCCAAAGATAACTCAACATGGCAGTTTGCACAAGTGCCAAAATAGTTCTCTCTCACTTATTTGACCATAGCATGTGATACATGGATGGGTAAGATGACACATTGCATGGGACAGCATAGATCAAAGATGAAACCCAGGAACATAAAAGTCATGGCATCATGGTATTTTTATGGAGGCACTTTAGGTTCTATTTTCCACAAGATTTATATTTTTACAGATTATAACTGAATTGCCCATATCCAAGACAATGGATTTTCCCTCAACTGGTATTTCAGGGTAGTTACATATGAGCAGGTTATACATTTAACCTTGGAAGTTCCAGCTCCACTTTTGGAAAGTCTTCTTGTGCTAACAATAACGCGTGGCAATGAGTGTAGGATGGAAAATTTCAACCAAGGGGTGTGCTTGGGGCATTGCTTTGGAGGGCGTAGTTATCCAGATCAACAACTTATAATAGAAGAACATAGTGTAGTCAGTAGCTGCTTCTGGATGTTGACTAGGGCTCAAGATCAAAGGCTTGAACTGGAGTAGAAAAGGAATGAACTGGCACTGCCCACAATAATCATAAGATCCTTTCCTTTGGTGAGCTTGCCTTACCCAATTGGGCACCAACGTACTGGACCAATCTGAGTAGAGATGCCACCAAAGGAATGGATCTGTCACATATGCTTTTGGTCATGAGACAACTGGTGTTTTCCACCCAAGCAAGACTGTTGCTTACTGAGGCCAGGGGGTTTAGGTTGACATCAGTAGGGGGGTTTCATGTCTTGATTATGAGTTTTATAAATATCTATAGAAATAAGTCAAATCAACTGGATTCTGGAAACACAGCAAGACCAGTTGATTTGAGTTATTTCTATAGATATACCATGGCCTGGATGAATAAGAACTTTCACAAACATATTGAATTCTATAAAGTTGTATGGTTGCTTGTGGACTCTGTAAAGCCCACAAGTTGCACAAATTGTTTGTGAAACAAAGGTTTCCAGGCCAGAGTGTCCCAAAGAGCACAGAGTTCTGTTACCCTGAAGGCAGTTTCAGCAGCAAGAGACGATATACACGCTGATCCGATACATGTAGATCTGTGTCACTGTGATATCATGTTCTTTTGTTACAATTTAATAGGTACAAACTTCTCTGTGCTGTTTCTCTGCCAGACTGGGGGGGATATTGGGCCACAAAAATTACCCCCCCAACCTGTTCCCTAACACCCTTCCCTGTTCCCTAAGTCCCTTTCAGCACCAACGGCTCAGTCGGTCACACAGACGCCTTCTGCTCTCTGAAGGATAAATCTTTCTGCTTCACACGTCAATATTCTGTATCCCTAAACAGCAATACGTCTCTGCCAATTATTAACCAGAGTATCCAGAAGCCGCCTGGATTTATTTTCCTGCCATCAATAATCTGCATTCCATATCTTCACCAGTCACCAGTCTCATTCCCTAGCAAACAACTGAATGCTTTCTTATAGATAGCTAGAACCTCAGCTGCCATAAAGCATGGCAGGACTGCTGCTTCCAATGGGGATGAGATAGGATCTGTGCAGCCACTGGGACAGAATGCTATGTTATACAGATAGCTAGAATCTCAGCTGCCATAAAGCAGGGCAGGACTGCTGCTTAGAGTGGGTGCAGGACAGGTTTGGATACAGTATATGGTTTTGCAACAAACATTATGAATAAAAATGTATATCCCCCATAGTTTCATAGTCCCAACAGTATATAGAGAAGTTCAGGCTGGACTCACCTTCCTTAACTGGGATGGTTGGTTTCTTCTGCCTCAGGCCAAGGAGGATAAAGAACAGCACCAAAGGGATAAAGATTTCAAACGTCAGCACCCACTGCGAATAAAGTAAAGGGCTATTAGATTTATTAGATGAGTTTATTACATTATTCAGTCTTATATAGTAATATTGAAACAATGTAGCGCAAGTCAGTTCTCCTTCAGGTCTGTATATCAGTTGTTACACAGAACTATAATCCCAGTGAGCCTGAGGAATGAATGGATATTGGGAAGTTGTATCAGGAGTCAGAGGCAGCAGTGCAGAGAAAGGGACAGACACAATGACAGTTACACAGGAGTCAGAGGCAGCAGTGCAGAGCCGAGAATGAGGAATGAATGGATATTGGGAAGTATCAGGAGTCAGAGGCAGCAGTGCAGAGAAAGGGACAGACACAATGACAGTCACACAGAACTATAAACCCAGTGAGAATGAGAAAGTAATTGATATTGGAAAGTTGTCAGGAGTCAGAGGCAGCAGTGCAGAGAAGAGAATGAGGAATGAATGGATATTGGGCAGTAGTTTAGACAATCCCCTTGGAAAGGAAGTGACTGTTTTATCGTTGTTCCGTGCCAGAATCCAGTGTCTCTCCTGGTTTATGAATGTAAATCTCACTGGACTCCGGATCCCAATAGTTTTATTAATAAACAGAGGTTGTGATTACAGAACAGTCACACATGGGGTAAGAAGCATGCTGCAGGCTGCACTGGGTTTTGGGTGCCGTGTAGAATTAAACCAATGAGCCACTCTGAATGTGGAATATATATGTGTCAGTCTGGCATTGCCTGCGTGCCCAGAACATTTCTGCTTTGTTTAGCTGTATGGCAGCTCCTTCCCTGCACAACAGGTGCACACAGGAAACAGACTGTAAGCTCACTAATGTGTCATATTAACAACAGACCAAGCAAGAGCTGCACAGGTGTCAAAGTAGACAACAATTAACCCACAACTCCCAGATACCTTTCCTACTGCCATGATTTCTCAGCAAAGCTCCCAAATTTACTCAGTTTGTATTTTCCATATTCTGCCCTGCAGAGCTTGCAATCTAAGCTGAAGAGAGACAGGGTTGGCATGTAGCAGGGCACAGACTGGGCAGAAAGGTGGAAGGAAGAGCACGGGTTGAGAACAGGAGGAGCGGATGGGAGACAGAGGATTGTAACGAGGCAGCCATCATTCCTTCCTGACGGAACCAATTCACACAAAACAGAGGACCCTTGAATGTGGCCCTCGGCCATATCCACATGTGCCTAATACTCCCGACCCAGAAAAACAATAGGGACTTGCGAGTAAGTACTCACTCTGCACAAGAAATGGCCTACCCCACAAGAGGTTCTGCAGCAGGTAAGGGATTTTTGGGTGCAGCCCCCCACACACATACACAGCTTCAGTTATATTGTCTTTTCTCCCCCTTATTTTTGGCATCATTTCCCCATAAAAATATAAAAATATGACTAATCTGCTGGATGTGAGGCACTACAACTCCCATCATCCTCTTGCAGCCAAGCACTTACAGCAACGGCCGGACAACACTGACTTTAATCATAATGTTGGATGGTGCAATAGCCTACATATATCTATCCTTGTCAGAGAGCACCTATTCACCCCACCACTCCTGTTCCATGGACCCCCACTCTCCACTAATGACTATGGGCTATTTAACTCTTTACAGTGCAGATAAAACAGATTAGCAGCAAAATCAATTAACCTCAATGCTGCCAACATAGTCACCAACAATCCTCATATATCCCTCCCCCACCAACACAAGCGGGTTAAATAGAGAGAGAGATTCCCCCCAACCCTAAAGCATATTTCAGGGGTACTCACAGGGCTCCTGCGATTCAGGGTGATGTTCTTCCATAGCAGTTGGTGTAGGAATCCCATGGCCAAGGTGCTTCTTTACCTCCAACACCAGCTTCTTGCCCCCTGTCACCCTCCAGCTGCTGCTGCGCTAAAGGGTTAAAGTGCAGAAGAGAGGGGGGGGGGATTGAGGTGCCAAGCTGCACAGGGAGACATGGCCTCTTGCTCATTCAGGGGGGGGTAGCTCCACACTTCATGCATTGCACCTGGGTCCCTTTACACACAGGAAAGCAGCAGTGGATTGTGGGAGGAGGAAAGGGGGCTGGTAATGTGCAAAGTGTTACCCCCACCTTGAGCGCTGAGGTCTCTAGTTCAACAGCAACCTGTTGTGCATTGGCCAGAGTGGGGCTTTCTATAGCAATCAGCTGTGTTTTCATCTGCTCTTGCCTGGCTCTCTTAGCCACCTCCCCTTAAAGGTACGGCTACACTTGAAAGTTTGAACATATTTCTGTTTTTTTTTACTTATTTCCTTATCTCAAAATTGTTACAAAAGTATCTTATCTGAACCTTGTGGCTGTTCTGGGCTCTCTGCCAAAAGCTAATTAAGCTAGAAACGTTGTTTCTTTTTTTTAGCTGTTCAGTGCAAAGAAAATCTGGACTTTGCAGTACAAACGTGGGTCTGCGGGTTGAGCTGTCAAAAGTGTGACTGTCCCTCTGAAAACAGCTGGGAGGTATGCTCACCTACCCGTCCTCTGACCAGCTCTGGGGTTGGGGTTTCCGTTTTTTGCATATACAGTCTGTGCTCACACTCATTGGATGTTGAACTGTCAATCATGAGTGTTTCACTGAACCAGGGTTGCTAGGTGACCTACACTTGCTTTAGAGTGGTCCTGTACTGTCCCCCCACTATGCCATGCAGCATATGTATTTTATAGATGTCTGAAGATACTGATGGGAAGTAACAAAACAGAAGGTTTAGGGGATCGCACATTACAGTCAGTTGCATAACTTCACTTACCTTGGTCTCTCTGCAAAGAACATTTCGGGGACCCATTGTTACCATTTCCCACAAGCAAATGGATCTGACAGCATGAGTGCAATAGTGAGGGCGTCTGGGTCCTATCTGTGCTCCCCTGGAGTTAGTAGTGGGCAGTTACAGAGAGTTTAGGGGGGCAGGAGGTTACAATTAAGGTTACCACCTTTTCTGGAAAAAAATACCGGCCTTCCTATATGTTTATCTTTTTTCCCTATTAATAACAGTGGGATCAACCTTAATTTTTACCAGCCAGGCCAGTAAAATAGCAGCCAGGTGGCAACCCTAGTTACAATACGGGGGTTTTTAGCGGATGCAACAATTTTAAAGATGGAAGAAGAGTCATGAGTCTAAATGCAGATTTCACATTTACTGTGGCAAATAGAGAAGATATTCCACCATCTAGTGGCCATACTACGTATAGCGCACACATTTACCTTCCCAGCCACAGAAAAGAATATTCTAGCACACCCCAAGATTCTCTTTCCACCCTCAGCCCCCACAATAGTTGCTGTTGCTCTTCAGCCTCATATTTGCCAGGGTAGGTTCACTTTTCCAAGCTGGGCCAAAATGACACTGTAAACAAACCGCGTGTAAATGTTTTGCCTTCACCGATTCTGTTATACCATGTGCCACATACAACGGAATGCTGGGTAAATGGGAGGGGCCAAGTTGTTTATGTGATATTTCTCCCATGCCTAGGAGGGTTTTTGCTTGTTCAATGATACCATGTAACCTAACAAATTCCCCCTAGCAAACAGGCATTGATGTGAATAAGAGACTGGAATATATAGAACATTTGTTTGTTTTTTTAAGATGGGGTCAGTGACCCCCCCAAAAAGAAAAAGAGAGTAAAAAGAACAAGGGATTTGATGTATTTCAAGTAATTGGATTACATGGGGAAGACTATGGTCCTTTCTGGGACACACAGAGCATCCTCTGCCCCAGGGAGGAGTTTGACTATGGCACAAGGGGCACAATGAGCAGGGCCATTCTTGGGCAGAAAGGGCCGTAGCAGTAGATGAAAACGGGGCGATCCTGGGGCTGTTTACTTAAAACATCAGATCGGGTCAAAGGGGTAATGGTGTAATAGTTTAATAGTGTACTAGTTTAATAGTGTTCTCTGTTTCATTGAGCTAAATTTTTGGGTTAAACCCCAGAAATTTGCCTCTTAAAGTTACAAGAGATTGTTTTTGCTGACTTTGTAACTGGCTGTTTGCTGCCGCCTTTGGCAATGTTCTCAACTTCCCTCAAGGCAGGAGCCCCCCTGGGTGAAAGTGCATTCCACTTATTCGGTCACAGCACCCAGGCCTGCAGTGCCATGGGTCTCACCTGGTTTCAGAATTTGCCTCCAACCCCGGGTTTGTGCTGCTTCCTTTTCAAATGAATATAAGTTACTGGATCTCACAGCAAAATCGTTTTGGGGCCCACCTAAACTCAATCACATACTTATCCATTAACTGTAGCTTCTGTTGTGGGCCCCCAGCACTTGGGACTATAGTTACACCCCTGCTCCCCTTATCCCCAGTGTTTTGCTTGCATAAACCCAGATATACTACCAAACATAGTCTCCTGTAGGCTGCCAGTTCACATATGGGATGCAAAATAGCCAATCATAGCCCATATCTGGCACCCCAGTGACCTTTTTTCCATGCTTGTGTTGCTCCCCAACTCTTTTTACTTTGGAATGTGGCTCACAGGTAAAAAATAAAAAAAGGTTGGGGGCCCCAGCTGTACTGTCTAAGTGAATCAATATGGCACCTCCCTCCTCCCATATGTATAAATACAAATATACAGAGAAGGAATGTACTGGGCACACAATAAGCTATACCCTTATACTGTACTGTCTAAGGGAATCAATATGGCACCTCCCTCCTCCCATATGTATAAATACAAATATACAGAGAAGGAATGTACTGGGCACACAATAAGCTATACCCTCATACTTTACTGTCTAAGGGAAACAATATGTCAGGGCGGATTGTACGACACTGGTTTATTTAGCACTGAGTCAAATCTTGGGTGTCCAGCCTTGCAATGCCCATATGCAGGAAGCAGAGAGGTTGGTGGGTGCAGGTTGAGTGGGACTGTGGGAGAGAATCGTGCCAAGTGAAATCCTGTTAAATTTGATTTTTGTTTTGTTTTTGATGTGAGAGATGAGTAATGAGAAATAACTGGCAACTAAATGTCATCTCTAAGATTTTATTGCATTGTATTAAAGGGGAACTACACCCAAAAATTATTTTTCATGGGGCAAAAAAATCGTTTTTGGATGGATTTCTCCTTTAAATTACCCAAAAGACCAGGGATTTATCACTAATACTTACATGGGCTTTCCAGAAACCCCAGCCTCTAAACCTAAATGCATCTGTGTCTTATTGCTCTGTCCGTCTGGGCCAGCAGTCATAATGGTACAGCCAGGAACCATTGTTTAATAGAAAACTTCTTCTGAGTTACTTAGTACCAAATCCTCACACCCAGAGCACAGGAGCAGAAAGTACAGAGAATCAGAGCTCTGTACCTGGGTAAGTACTCTGGGAGATTGGATTCACTTACCCAGAGGAGGGCCCTGTCTGACCATGGGAAAGAGAGCAGTCAAGGAGCAAGATGTACAGAGAATCAGAGCTCTATACCTGGGTAAGTACAGAGGGAGATTGGATTCACTTACCCAGAGGAGGGCCCTGTCTGACCATGGGAAAGAGAGCAGTCAAGGAGCAAGATGTACAGAGAATCAGAGCTCTATACCTGGGTAAGTACAGAGGGAGATTGTATTCACTTACCCATGGGGGAGGTTCCTGTCTTACCATAGGAAAGAGAGCAGCCCATGAGCATGACGTACATAGAGCCAGGGCCCTGTACCTGGTTAAGAACTGGGGTAGGTTCACTAGAAACATACAATAACTTAATAATAATAGTAATAATAGTGAAATATTTGTTCAGTGGGAGGGCCAAACCAACCAGGTGCCCTAGCCCGGCAGGCCAACTCGTTCCCCCAGTGCACATGCCCGATGACGTTGTACGGGGGTACGTGTTGAAAAGAAGGGAGAGCAGAGCAGAAGGAGCAGAAGTGAATTTGGACTAGGGGTCGGCAGAAGACCCCCTGATTTTTAGCAGCTGATATTCTGTATAACAGATGCAAGACAGGGGGACACACCCATTGTACCAGCCAGGATATGATTTCATCGAATAACATCAGTTACCAGTATTCAGTACGTCCGGGCCGGTAGTGATGACAAATCCCGTATCTTTGGTTAATCAATTTCTAAGGGAAAACAAAAGACATTTCAGACCTATATTTAAATAAACAGCACTTTAGACACTCTAATAAAGGCAAATATAGCACATATAAATGGTTTAACATAAAAAGTTTGGAATGAGGCCAACATCTAATTGGGGGGGGGCTTACGGGCCCTGAGTTGATGGTTTTTAAATGGCTTTTCCCCAGAAGACAGAATATAAAATACAGTATAAATATATGGAGAGTATAAAGTGCTCGGCAGGAACAGAGTCATGCAGAAAACGTCGGTACGGAAGCAGAATGCATCTACATTTACACACAAAGAGAACGATGCACTAACACTAATTCTCTATTATATTGTAATATATTTTTACAATCATCAGATGGTTTGAATCTGCCTGATACCGACCAATCACCAATGGCCTTCCTGTAGGTAAGTGAACTGGGAGAAAATGGGTCCAATGAAAGAAACCATGCAGCAGAAACCAGGGCTGGCACAGATAGCCTTTGCCTCTATATTATCAGACACAAACGTTGATGGGTCTGGGGCAGTTAGAAAGTTTAAAGAAAATATAATTTTTGGTTGCCTGGGTAACTGCACTTGAAGCCATCTGTGCCACTGAGAGGACCAGCATGAACTTGGGCCACAGACTGTGCTGCTGGTTAGCCCTGGGGACCATGGTTCTGATAGGCACGCTCTTCTGGAGCAACAGCCTTGTATTCATCTCTCTCCCTGGGGTTGGACCGGACTCCCTGGATCCATTTACCATCCTGATTTGGCACTGGCCTATCCATATGGAACTTCCCAGGAACATTTGTCTGGATCTGTATGGTATCCGAGGCTGCAGACTGTTCCACCAGGCCCACGCTGTGGTGTTTCACCATAAGGAGCTGGGGGAGAAGGGCTTTAAATTCCCAGCCGTGGGTTGGCATTGGGGCAGAAATGCTCGTGGGCCTCGTTGGAGTCTCCCAGCCACATGCACAGAGACTCTGAATTGAACAACATCTTCAACTGGACCATAAATTATCGAAGCAACATATTTGTGTTTTATGGGATGATGGTCCCTCAATCGGCCAAGGTGTCCAACTTCTGCAACAAGACCAGGGTGGTGTCCTGGGTGGTCAGAGTTGCCACCTTTTGCTGAACAAAGGGGGTGGGGCTTATGGCATCAGGGGCGGGCCAGTGGTGCTGGGTGTGGCCATTATGACATCTGTGGAGGGCACAATGATATTAGTTGGGGTTATGATGAGAGATTACTGAAAGATGATTACTGAAAAGGGGTTTATGGGCAATACATTAAAAAGTTACAGATAGACAGATTATATAAGTAATTAGGGTAGGTTGGAAATAGTCCAGGGGTCTGGATTCAGTCAGGTCACATAGTTTGAACTAGACCAAGACAGAATAGGGTAAGGTTAACACAACAGTGCAAATTAGGAATTGGGCAAAAAAAAAAGTAAAGATACAGGTAAGGGTTCCACTGAGTGGGATAACATATGGAATCAGTATTTATCCACTTCACACGTCCATTGTACAAATAGGAATTGTGACCTGTAAATATAAGACAAAATTTCAGCCCAGATTTTAATGATCTCCCTACCTAGGGTATGTTAGCTCTAGTCAAGGAAGCAAACACTAGTACAGTCAGCACCTTGTTGTGAGGTGAAGTCAACCTAAGGAAAATGGTTTTCAAGTTGTAGATTGTCTTTAGCTGTGTTTTTTTCTAAGTGTCATATCCCTTAGTTAAAGGAGAATTCTACGCATGCGTGGAATTACACAGAAATTGCAGATCATAAAACTCCTGTCTCTGTTCAGGCCACATTCTAAAGGTGGCCATAGACGTAAGAATTACGATCTTTCTTGGAAAAGATCTTTCCAAGAAAGATCGTTCGTTTCAACACACACGTGTAGAGCTTAATCGTCAGATATACAGGTAGATATACGGGAAGAAACAATAGAATTCTACCTGTATCTGACGATTCAGCACTAACAATGGGCGATGTTTGGGTCCCTTCAAATGCACCCGATCAAAATTTTCCGTCCAGCCCGATCGACGAGCCGACCGATATCCAAGTCTTCTGCCGATATCGGTCTGCTCTTTTTCCACCATACACGCAACGAATATCGGACGAAAATTCGTTTCGTACGATATTATCTGTGCGTCTATGGCCACCTTAAGATGTTTAACTTTCTCATGAGTTTGAATTCCCACTCCTTCTGCTCCTGTTGTGTCTTGAAGTTACCCGAAGATCATTGATGCTGTGGGTATTGCTGCAGAAGTGTGCTGCCATTGGGCATCTGTGTTATCATGCTTGATGTTAAACCTGTTTAAACAGGCCTGTGATGCTTGCAAAAACACTTATGCCCCATGATTTCATAGGGGGCCTAGAAACTTTTCTTTTGCAAGGGGGGCAGGCTCAAAAATTATTCCAATAATCTAAAGGGATATAAAAATGAGCTGGAGAGAGTGCAGAGAAGTGCAACTAAACTGGTTAGAAGGATGGAAGACTTAAATTATGAGAGTAGACTGTTAAGGTAGGGGTTGTTTTCTCTGGAAAAAAAGGCCCTTGTGAGGGGACATGATTACACTTTACAAGTACATTAGAGGACATTATAGACAAATAGCAGGGGACCTTTTTACCCATAAAGAGGATCACCGTACCAGAGGCCACCCCTTCAGACAAGAAGAAAAGAAATTTCATTTGAAGCAACGTAGGTGGTTCTTCACAGTGAGGACAGTGAGGTTGTGGAATGCACTGCCGGGTGATGTTGTGATCAGGCCCAGACTGGCAATCTGTGGGTTCTGGCAAATGCCAGAGGCGCTGCTATAAGTTCCCATAGAAGTCAGTATTTAGTGGGCTGGTGGAGGCTGTTTGGGCCTCTATGTGGGCTGATTGGGCCTCTGTGTACCTGAAATGCCAGGACCTATTTTATTTCTCAGTTCGGACCTGGTTGTGATGGCCGATTCAGTTAATGCCTTTAAGAGTGGCTTGGATGATTTCTTGAAAAGTTCAGTTTAAGGGGTAAAAGGCTATGGCACTGGCCTAGCCCAATGCCAGCAATTAATCCAAATGCAGAAAAAAACACCAATACCTTAGTATGCTGCAATAGGGGTGATCCCAATTTATTCCATAGTACTACCAGACACTGCAGTTACAATCAAACAGTTCGGGAACACCTGTCCCTTCCTCGCGTTTTTTTTCTACATTTGGATGATTTCTTGGACAGATAATATCAAAGGCTGTTGTTATACCAAGTTCTATAGTTAGTATAGATATGGGTATATATACTTTATCTGAGTTTAGGGAGGTGTGTGTATGGATGCTGGTTTTTTATTTGGAGGGTTTGAACTTGATGGACTGTTTTTTTTTTCAACCCTACTAACTATGTAACTGCCTGGTTGCTAGGGTAAATGGGACCATAGCAATCACTTACATTCCAATCCAGATATCCACAAAACCTAAGTAGAATAACGACAGGCTATGCAACTGCAAACTGGAGAGCTGCTAAATAACTCAAAAACCACAAATAAATGAAAACCAATTGCAAATTGTCGCAGACTTTCCCTCTCTACAACATACTAAAAATGAATTTAAGGAGGGGGAGGAGTTAAACCACGTAGCGTGATGGCCGTGGAGTAGGGGAGCTCCGCTAGCATGGGAGCAAACCAAGCGGCGCAAACCATTACAACCAAGCCGGGTACTCACCTATGGGAGAGTAGGCACTCGGCAAAACATGGGAAGGACGCGTAAGAAGGTCTCCCCGGCAAAAATGACAGCCTTCTATCCTAAGACGGTGTCACTCCCAGGTGCACAGATCCCTTCCCAAAATGGCGGCGACTCTGTTAGCGGCAGCCCAACGCATCAGGCGCAATGCACAGGGAGGAAGCGACACACAGAGGAGCCGTCAATACAGGCGGAGGATACGCATTCACCGCTCACAGTGTCCTTGCTTAAGGAACTGTTGGCAAACCTGAGAACGGAGCTCCAGGGAGATTTTCGGTCGGCCATAACATCGCTGCGCACAGACCTCCAGCAGGTGGGTGAACGCACTGACCATTTAGAGAGTAAAATGGCAGAAATTGTCACGGCCCACAATGAACTTACAGACGCTAATTGTGCACTAGAAAAAGAAGTCCATAGCTTAACTGCTAAATTGGCCAATATGGAAGACAGAGAAAGGCGTAATAACGTCAGGATAAGGGGCATCCCAGAGTCTATTTTAACATCAGACTTAAATACATACGTGTGCGCTTTGATGGAGGAGCTATTGCCAGATATACCTCAAGAACAGATTATGTTGGACAGGATTCACAGATTGCCCCGAGTCAAAACGGCACCTCCAGGAGCCCCCAGGGATACCATTATGCGAATCCATTATTACCATGTGAAAGATAAGTTGCAACAGTGCTTCCGGAATAAGAAGGGTCTTCCAGCTAAATATAATCACTTGCAATGCTATGTAGACCTCTCTAGTTACACTCAGCGGAAAAGAAAGGAATTTAGTAATGTTACGGCTATATTGAGGGCAAATAATATACCATACCGGTGGCTTTTTCCCGTGAGACTGTGGGTTAATAAAGATGATGTTTCAGTCACAATGAACACACCACAGCACGGGAAGCAACTCCTGGAGCAATGGGGCCTTCTATCAGAAGAAGTACTAGGCCTCCCTGGAGATAAACCGCAGAAGAGGACAAGGCTTCAACCGGAATGGGAAACAAAGACAAGAAAAAGTAGGAAAAGCCACAAAATCCAAGGAGCAGTAGAAGAAGTGGACCCAGACACTCAATGTGACAGCAGATCCGCTTGACCAGTTTGCACATCGATCAAAGATGGCTTGAGAAGTTATGTTCATAACTTTATCTAGTTGTTTTTTAATTTTTTTTTTTTTTTTGCTCCCGAGACTGTTTGGAGCCCCCTATGATATGGGTGCCATCCCATAAATCTATTCTTTTCACAAGCCATTTTTTTAGTTCCATCCCGTTAGATTGGTGTTAACTTGAACTATAGGAACCACTTCCCTAATTAGGGTATAGTGGGTATCTCCCCCCGTTTAGTCAATACCATTGGTGTATTGTTGTAAACTAGCTTTGAACATATTGTTGTACTTAACATGTATGTTATTCTTATTTTTCTAGTTTTTCTTTTCTCTATTTCTTCTATTCCCTCTACTCTTACGATTAGATTCACCCAGAAAGAGCAAAGTTCTCCATCGGTTCAACGACAGACGATAAATCAAGCTCCAATCCTTATATGGCCATTAGAGGCAGCTATCCATAGTAACATCAATCGGTATCTGAGTAAGTTCATATTAACTAATAACTACATTGACATATAAACATGGGGATCCATATAATATCGCAAAATGTAAATGGGCTAAATAGCCCACAAAAAAGAATAAAGCTGGCACACTGGAGTAAGCAACAGAGTGGAGATATTTTTCTCCTACAAGAAACACATTTAACTGAACAACAACAAATGAGGCTTAATTCTAAATATTTTTCTACACAGTTATATGCCTCAAATACGGTTAAAAAAAATGGAGTAGCAATATGGATTAATGCTAGACTGCCACATCAATTACTAACCCACTTTGGAGATCCTTTAGGTAGATACCTTATTATTATTGTTAAAATATATGAACAAATATATACTATCGCATCTATCTATAGTCCTAATAGATGCCAGGCAAAATTCTATAATATGCTGTTTAGGAAAATTGACAAGGTACAGAGGGGGTTTCTTATTATCGGGGGAGATTTTAATATCCCATTGCAATATCATATGGATACTAGTGGGCCGGAAAAGATTAGGAGACCTAGAGATTCTAAGCAACAGATTAAAACTCTCAGAAAACTTCTACTTTATAGAGCACTTTATGATGTATGGAGAGTACAGCATGCTATGGAAAGGGATTACACTTTCTTTTCCCATGCTCACTTTAAATACTCCCGTATAGACTATTTTTTTGTCGATAAAAACTTATTACAACTGGTTAAAAAATCGGAAATTGGGACTAGCACATGGGTGGACCACTCCCCGGTAGATATCTTTATTGAAAATAACCAGAATGTGAGGCCGCAAGCGCAGTGGCGCCTTAATGAATCCCTTTTAAATAATCAACTATATGTGAAACAATGTAAGCAAACCCTGAGAGATTATTTTCAAATAAATGCAGCTCCCCATATAACTCAAGCAACATTATGGTGTGCGCACAAAGCGGTGATTAGGGGGCAATTTATAAAACTAGCTTCCAATATGAAGAAAAATAATGATGCTATTAAGAATCAACTATTACAGCAACTGAATGTCCTGGAGGGGCAAAACAAGGAACACTCAACTCGAAAGAGAAGAAAACAGATACAAGAGCTGAGGCACCAACTACAGAGCTTAGAAAATAAACGAGTTGAATGGCAACTACGGCGATTAAATCTCAATAAATACACCAAAGGTAATAGGGCGACCAAGCTATTGGCAAACACAGTCAAACAAAGACAAGCTGCCCAAGCAATAACGTGTATAATATCGACATCTGGTCAGCCAATCACGAATCCTAAAGACATAGCAAATCGGTTTGCAGAATACTATTCCTCTCTGTATAATTTAAAACAGGACAGTACAACTCCACCGCCTACTAGAGAGGCTATTAGCAAATTCTTGACAGCAGCTGATATTCCGCAACTCCATCCGCAACAACTTCAAAGATTAAATTCGGATATTACCATGGAAGAAATAAAAGCGGCCATATAGATATTACCACAAAGGAAGTCCCCGGGCCCAGATGGGTTAACTAACAGCTATTACAAAAAGTTCCAGGATATATTGCTCCCATATCTTACCACACTCTTCAACCAGGTGTTACACGGAGGAGCATTTCCTACAGAAATGTTAGCGGCAACTATAATCACGATTCCGAAACCAGGGAAAAGTCCGGTGGAATGTGCCAACTACAGACCCATCTCATTATTGAATACCGATTTAAAAATTTATGCTAAAATACTTGCGACCAGATTGATGACCTTGTTGCCTTCCATGCTACATGCAGATCAAGTAGGTTTTGTGAAAGGACGACAAGGCCCAGACAACACCAGGAAAATCCTGGCATTAATAGAGGTTACCAAGAGAAGGAAAGATCCTACTATTTTGCTTAGCCTCGATGCTGAGAAAGCTTTCGACAGAGTGGAGTGGGCCTATATAGATCTCACATTGCAATCGTTTGGTCTATGGGGTTCCATTAAACATGCCATATTATCGCTATATTCAACTCCTACCGCTAGAGTTTACAACATGGGTTTTATGTCAGAATCCTTCCGAATTTCCAATGGCACCAGGCAGGGTTGCCCTTTGTCACCCCTTATCTTTAATCTTGCATTGGAACCTCTGGCCAGAAACATACGCAAGACAGAAGAGGTATCCGGGATTCAAGTGGGCAACTCTCACTACAAACTTGCCATGTTTGCGGATGATGTTATTCTTACTCTAACAAACCCAGAAAAATCACTCCTGGCAGTTACAAAGATCATTCAGGACTTTAGTAGGGTGTCTTACTACAAGCTAAATGAAGGAAAATCAGATTCTTCCACTTGAGATGCTACAAGATTCGGTAAACCGCTTAAAAGCGAAATATGCATTCCAATGGAAAACACAAACTATCACCTATTTGGGAGTAGAATTGGGCAGTTCCGTTCCAAAAACTTTTGAGGCCAATTACCCCAAGTTGCTAACTAGCATACAGGAACTTTTGAACAGATGGGCACCATTATATATATCATGGTTGGGCAGAATTGCCACTATCAAAATGATGGTTTTACCTAAATTCCTTTATATTTTTCGAACTCTGCCATTGACAGTCCCACACTCTTATTTCTGTAGAGCACAAAGGATGATTCAAAACTTTATATGGGCTAATCAGAAACCAAGAATTAAACAGAAATATTTGCAGAGGTCGAAAGAAAAAGGAGGTTTTGGGGTTCATAATTTGGAAACATACTACCAAGCTACGATCATAGATCAAATGAGAGCCTGGAACTTGCCGTCTCCGTCTCTGCATTGAATACAACTGGAGCAAGACTCCATACAACCGCTGCATCTTAGAGGCTTAATGTGGGTGCGCTCACCAGTTCGGCTTAGCCAGGACTCAAAAGCCCACCATACGACGGTCACAACTATTAATCTTTGGATGAAAATCAATGCAAAGAGGCAGTTAATAGTCTTTCCGGCACGAACTGCGAATTTGGAAGTATTAGAAATTTCTATTCCCCACCTCAACTTATCGAAATGGCGGAATAATCACCTAACGACCATAGCTCAGCTATATGAGAATACATCCTTAAAAACCTTCGACCAACTAATGAAGGAATACAACTTACCAAAACAAGATTTTTACAAATATCTACAAATAAAACATTTGCTGGGTAGTAAATGCGAGAAGCAACTATCACAATTGACTAAATTTGAGACTTTAGCCTCACAAACCCCACGAAACCCTAAAGGGATAGCAACAATATACAAGCTGCTAATAGACGAAGAAATTATGGAGAAACCGACTCACATACTGAAATGGGAGCAGGAGCTGAATATCGACCTGGATCCTTACCAATGGATAAAGATGTCAAACCTGTCTTATAAACACTCGAAGTGTACAAATCACATCGAGAATGCTAGAAAATTGTTTTACAGGTGGTATAAAACACCTAATGTACTACATAAGTATTACCCAAATGTGTCTACATTGTGCTGGAGAGATTGTAATCTTGTTGGGGATCTATGCCACATCTGGTGGCACTGCCCGAAAATAAAAACACTGTGGAGATATACTGAAGTTATCTTAACACAAACCACTCATCTTCCAATAAAGTTAACTTTGCCTCTGGCACTATTGAACAAAGGTTTGGAGGACTATCCGAAAACACTACACCATCTTATATTTCATATCTTAACAGCAACTAGACTCTTGATCCCACGTTATTGGAAATTGACACAAACCCCTAAAAAACAAGAACTAATTCTGTTAATCGACTCCAATCTCATGCTCGAACAAATGTCGATAGGTTCACAGAAACCAGGTAGAAATAGTGAACACTATGTCCCTATGTAAAAGCTGGAAAAAGGGATACTATCTAACCGAGTAAGAATCTAGATTGTAATCGAGAGCCCAAAGAGCATAATGGTGTGGCATTATGGGTTCTATATATATATGGAAAAAAGAGTAGAGGGAAAATAATCTTATCTTATTCTTATCTATATTCGTACTTTCACTGTTTTTAGTTTTTCCTAATTATTTTTAGTTAATTAATGGATTTTTTTCTTTAAAACCCCCCTTTTTTTTTCTTTTTCTTTTTTTTTTTCTCTCTTTCTCTTCTTCCTTTCTTTTCACACCTTTATAGGGCGCCTACTTTAAATAGATATACTACTCACAGTTTTAGACACATTCTGCAACACTAGCTTGCTTTTCTACATGCACTATTCACAGGAATAGCCCGCCCCTGACACCAGCTCGCCTTACTATATGCACTACTCACACTTACAGTGTGGACACTAGCTTGCCTTACCACATGTTTTATTCACAGTAATAGCCCTATACCCTTGCCTTACTAGAGGCATTATTCACAGTGACAGCTCGTCCTTGACACCAATCTGTCTCACTACATGCATTACTCAGTTACAGCGCTGACACCAGCTTGTTTCATCACATGCACTAATCACAGTGACAGCCCGCCCCTTGACACTAGCTTGCCTTTTTACATGCACTAATAAGAGCTACTGCGCTGACATTAGTCTGTTCTATTATATGCATTATTCATAGTTATAGCTCTGTACCCTCACCTTACTACAGGCACTACTCAGATACAATTTTTTATTCTTGTCTTACTACATGCACTAGTCACAGTCGCAGCTCTGTACACTTGCCTTACTATATGCACCAATTACAGTAACAGTCTCACTCCCTGACACCTGTTTGTCCTATTACATGCACTACTCACAGTAATAGCCCTGTTCCCTGACAACAGCTAACCCCCCTCCCCCCCTTTTTTTTTTTTTCTTCTTCTCTCTTCTTTGTCTCTTTTCTATCTAAAAATGTTGTGTATAACGAATGTTGTTTTTCTGTGTTTGTCCTTTCTCAAAAATAATAAAAAGTAAAATATAAAAAAAAAAAAAATGAATTTAAGACAATGGGGAGGGGGGGGGAGGGTTACTGCTCACAAGAGCTTACATCCTGTAAGGGAGAATAAAAGCCACAGATGGAGCAATGGAAGAACAAGGCAGTTTTATTAGAGAAAATCAGTTGACATCAGGTTATAGGAACAAAAGCTTTGGGGATTGTACGGCCCAATTCCCAGTTGTCGTCACTTAAATTGAAACATAAATCATCGTTTCCCCCCCCCCCCCCCCCAAGAGAATGCTCTGGGCACCTACACACATAGAACAGGCTCAATGTACAGATCACAGGCTGTTACTGCCTCCTAATCATCAATAACTGCAATATCAATTCAATATGGATCAGAGGATCCCTTCGTCTCCTGTAGAAAAGTCTGGCTTTAGATGGTACTGCCCCAGGCCTTTAGCACAATTTGAAAAGGATAAGAGCAGTGCAGCGATAAATACAGGAGATATAGGCTTCTCTGTGTGCCAATGCAAGGAGCTGAAACTCCCACAGTGCCAGGCAGGGAAAGATGCCCATTGCTCCCAACGTTTTCATCTCCCCGGGGACTGTCAGGGTACACTGCAAATATAAATCCAGGAAGGTGAAAATTCTTAACATTTACAGCTACAACAGATATTCTTGAAAGCAGAAGAGCCACAAGAGCTTGCAATCCATGCAATCATGCATTAGAGGAACAAAAAGGTATTTTTCCTTTATTGGACCCCATAGCCGGGCAATGTCAGTGGCTTATAAGCAGTTCTGTCTGGCTGTGTTTCCGGAGTGAGACCCAGCAGTGCAGACAGATAATCCTGGAACAATGTAGCAAATGAGCGGATAAACAGAACCAACTGCTGCCAAATTGTATCAAATACAAGTTACACTATAAACCTATGCCAGTCTCTTTGGTAGAAATAACCCCTCATCCCATGATGCAGTGCAAATTAACAAGTGCTGGTTATATCAGAATAGCCCTGTTCTGGGCACTATTAAAGAACCCCCTCCCAGCCCTATACAGTAGAGGAGCCCAAGTCCACACCCCTTAAACCAGAGACTCCAGCTGTTACTGAACCAGAACAGATTGCTGTAATCTCAACTGCCCTTACCTTCTCCTCATGTAAAATAATAAAAGCAGTGTCCCCAGTAAGTCCAGTTTTGTGGATTCTTAAATAAAATCAGTGGCTCAACCGGTCAGTACCCCCATAGATATCCCTGGAGCCATATGAGGGAACAGGTCGTTCCTGGGGAAGGGTGGTGCATAGAAGGGGGCATGGTTGGGGAGCAGAGAGGTTAAGCCATAGTCCTGGGAATTAGCTGGAATGGGTGCAAAAGTGATGTGATCAGATGGAAAAGGTCCAGGACTGGCACCACCCACAAGCTCAAGACCCTTGGACATTCTGTATTTGCTCTTCTCCTTCTGCCGCCGGTTGCAGAACCAGACTCTCACCACCTAATGGGAAACAGGATAGTGACTTGGTTACTACTGCTGGGTCCTGGGGTTGTTCTGCTAATAATGGCAATTTAGCCTCCAATCCCAAACTCACATCTTTCTCCAGATTCAATTCTTTGGCAATTTCGGTCAGTTCCCTGGTGCCGGGCTTCTGATTGCACATGAAGTGGCCCTCTAACCGGCCCTTTAGATCGCTATCGAAGCAGGTTCTCATTTTCCGCTTACGGTTCTGCTCCTCAATCTGGGCCTTGTGGATCATCTATAACAGAACACAAACCTTGTCATTAAAATTCTGTTATTGGGTCAAGAATGAAACAGACCCATAATGAGGAGCCACAGAAGGATCCTGTCCAGACAGAGGAGAAGGCGAGTGTTACATACAGAATGAGAAACCACAGATGGACCCTGCCCAGACAGAAGGAAAGGGAGGAGCACATACATAATGAGGAACCACAGATGGAGCCTGTCCAGGCAGAGGGAAGGTGAGTGGTACATACAGAATGAGGAACCACAGATGGACCCTGCCCAGACAGAGGGAAGGTGAGGGACACATACAGATTGAGGAACCACAGATGGAACCTGCCTGGACAGAGCAGAAAGTGAGGGGCACATACAGAATGAGTCCTTATGTTTTGAGCCAATAACTCACCTCCTGCAGATTGTCGTTATTCTCCGCCTCTCCCAGCCATTGCTCCAATAGGGGTTTGAGTTTACACATATTTTTGAAGGTCAGTTGCAGGGACTCAAAGCGGCATATAGTTGTCTGGCTGAACATCTTCCCTACAGGACAAGTAAAGCCGGGTGTCAACATATGGGCCGGGTGTCAACATATGGGGTATTGCCCCTCAATGATGGGAGTGTAAGACTTCAGCCAAACATACAAGCACTACTGGAACATTCTTCAGAAGAAACCTGCTTCCTGATATCCAGCCTTTTCAGATCAGGTATGGGGGAGCAGGGCTGTTCTAAGGAGTTGTCTTAAAGGAGAAGTAAACCCATAATATAAGTAAAGCCACTCGACTGCAGCAAACACACAAGAAAAAACAAACAAAACAAAAACACATTATGGAAGAGGATTTACCTCCACTACAGCCAACCCACCGTATAATATTCCCAGAGCATGACCAATATCCCCTTGGGTATAACCCAGTGCCACCCGCTTCTGTTTCAGCTCTTTGGCAAACTCTTCCATCTCCTCGAGGGTCATTCCATCCTGAGTGAGAAACAAAGATACAAGTCACTCCCCCACAAACCGTAACCGCACTGCTCCATATAGGAACCAACATGCAGCTCCCACCACATATAAATAAAAGATTTTAGAGACTTAAATTCTAGAATTTTAAAGGCTAAAATATTAGTGAAAGTAACGCGGCTCATACAATAGACGTCCTGTATCATGAGGCATGAGTAGCCCAGGTCACTTCTGTTATTGGGTCAAGATAGAAATAGACCCATAATGAGGAGCCACAGATGGACCCAGCCCAGACAGAAGGGAAGGGGAGTGGTATATACAGAATGAGTGTGTATAGAAAACGGATCTGCACACACACTGGTTAATGCAGTCGGGGAGTATCCCCTTTTTTTCAGCCACCAAACATTCAACGTTTTGGGGGGGGGGACACACCCACCCTTCATCAGGGCGAAGGGTGGGTGTTTTCCCCCCCGAAACATTGAAGGTTTGGTGGCTGAATAAAAGGGGATACTCCCCGACTGCATTAACCAGTGTGTGTGCGGATCCGTTTTCTATACACATGCGTTACTAAGGGACCCGGCTGGGTCAACAGAAGAAACGCACCACCAGTTGCAGGATTGGTGAACTACAGGTGTGCGGTAGGAGAAATTACATTATATAAAGAATGAGGACCCACAGATGGAGCCTGCCCAGACAGAGGGAAGGTGAGGGGCACTTACAGAGTTCCCAATCCCACGAACCCAAAAATCTATGACCCCCTCCAAGGAAGACTGACTTATTTAGAAAGATCCACCCGCTTTTCATGGCCCCAGCTGAGCACCTCTGAAACCCAGGGGGGAAGGTTAATTAGGGTAATGCGGAAGCTCAGAATAATTGGAATAAACACAAAGTAGCAAAAAGTGAGATTTCAGCAGCTGAGACTGCAAAGTTCCTACAGTCACATTTTAGCACCTGGTACTGCCTGCGACGCAGTCTGTGCACTAAGCAGACTCACTTTTCTGCACGGTCAGAATAAATGATCAGACTCACTTCCACGCAGGAGCAGCTCTGTGGCCCATGATGCAACCTGACTTTAGGGGAATTCCCCCCCCCCCAACATGTGTCATCAGCTTAAAGGGGAGATATGGCAGCTCACACACACATAAAAACCCATTACTCTATGATTATAGACCCAAGAGGGTCACTTACCTCTTCAGTTCCAGGGCCAATGGAAGCATTAGTGAGAGAGGGACTAGTAAGGCCTCTTTCTGCCTGACTGGAGATGGCACTGGGGACCTCCTCATCCTCAGTGTTGGACACCCCACTCTCTAGCGAGGCAGTTGGACTGTGATGAGACTGTTGGGGTTTCTCATCACCCCCATCAGAAGGAGTCTGGCTTGGAAGAGTGTGAGCTTGGTTGGTTGGGTTCCCCTGCTGCCAAGAGGGATGATGCCAGTATTGGCCATAGGAAGGCATCATGGGAGAATTGGGGGAAGGGGTACTGGAGGGCCTCCCTTCACTGACAGAGACATCCTCCTCCTCAGTTCTTCCCTCTGGGCTTGGATCTCCAGAACTGTGGGCGCCCACCTGGTTAGAGAACTGTATGTGGGGGTACCGGTTCCAGTCAAACAGGGCAGTATGGCAGCTCCCCAGTCTTGCCTCCTCCCGGGCACCATTTTCTGATTTTATAGCAGGGACATGGAAGGACTGCGGGTAGGACAGGGCATTGTAGTTGCCAAAGTACTGGTAATTGCCAGTGCCATCTTGCACCATGCCTGGGCTGTAGCTGAAGTTGGGGAAGGCACTTTGGCTGTACAATATGGATTGGTCCATTTCCAGCACTTGGTCAGGCCCAAAGCACCAACCCCTTCAATCCAAGGCCTGGGAGTAAGTGAACAACTGGGGAAGTTCCCAAAACCAAAGAAGAACCAGGAGGGAAAATAAACTGATCAAAAGCAACTTCTGATATAGGAAATATGGGGGTGAACCAGGGACGCACAAAACAAGCAAGTGCCTTGGATTCTGTGTGTGATATAAATTCCACACATGCCCCCTAGGAACACTTATAGGTTCTGTTCTTAATGGGCCATTGCAGTCACATGGACCCACTCATTAATCTTCTCCCTCATTGGAAAATTTAACTCTTTTCATCCCCCCTGCAGCTGCAGGCAATGCATTTAACCCATTCAGTCCCTGGGGTTCAGGAGTCCAATGCATTGTAACCCCTTATTATCTACAATAAAACAAACAGCTACACTGCCTGCATCAACTGCAATTGTAGGAGGATTCTGGGAAGTGTAGTCCAAAGGCTGTCTGACCCTGCCAGCCTGTAGAGGGCAGAAGCATGCCCAGATCATTCTATTAACTGGGGATAACCATGAAGAATGCATTTAAAAGGGCATTGCTATTCTCTGACCTGCCGTGAGTATCAGGAGCCGGAGTAACAATAATGGGCTGGTACCTCTAAGGATTAACAATAAGGGCTTTGCACCTTGAGATGCCTTGGCTGTGATTAAACTACAGCTCCCAGCATACCCTACCGAACTTGAGGGAATGTAACAGAACTGCATATCCCAGAATCATCCATGAAGAGACGGGGTTAAGTTGGTCCCAGTCACATAGAGAAACCATGAGTGCATGGAGCATGTGCAAAAGAGAGTTCATCAAAATTATTGTACAGCCAATCCATTGTCAGTAGGGGGAGCTCTAGTCAGCTTTGTGTTTGGAGAAGAACTCCGAAACATCATTGTGCCACAGACTTATATAATTAGGGCTTTCCAGCATTCTGGTGTTGCTGAACCGCAGCACAACAAAATATGTGCCCTTGAAAACTGTTCTAATTTTTACTGTCCAGCACTGCTTTACTTTGGTCTCTGTGGGTCAGTCTGCAGGTCAACAGTTAATTTCTGCCTCCCCCCCAACACTGCCCTTGGGACTATAGAATCATCAAGGTAACAGTCACCCTGCTATAGCACTCACCCCAAATCTCCCCCTAACTGGCCTTCAGGCTGGGCCCCCTTAGCTCATAAGGTTCCAGATATATGGAAACATTGGGGTAACAGTCACCCTGTTATAGTTCCAGGGGTACCCAGGGCACAAATAAGCACTCACCCCAAATCTCCCCATAACTGGCCTTCAGGTTGGGCCCCCTTAGCTTATAACAAGATTACAGATATATAGGAACAGTGGGATAACAGTCACCCTGCTATAAATATTAATGGCGGAACAGAGGCAACTTTCTGCCAATTTGTAACACATATCGCAGCTCTTCCTTATAGAAAACATTGTATATTATATATTTAAGATATAGATGGTGTTGGGCTGCTGCTCAGTATTGGAGGGTGTCCCCCCACTGTGTAGTGTCGGGGCTCTGGTCCACTGTGAATAAAAAGGAAATAGAGTCTAAATAAACAGCCTCCCATAATAATGACCAAGTATCACACCCATTTACTGCTGGACTCTCTTGTCTCACTTTTGCACAATAGAAGTGTTGCACTAGTGGAAAAACAATGGAGTGTCATGTTGTGGTTTCACACTTTTCAACAATGATGTCAAGTCACACCCAGAACAGTGAATTTTCACTCTTTTGCAATCACAAACTCATACCCCATGATTTGCTTTGTCTCACCTGAAATGGTCACAGAACCCCTCAGTGATTTCTAATATCCTTATCATTTACAGTAGGGGGTACATTATCCCTTATAATACATGAGTGATACTCAGAGTTCCCTGTATAACTCAGCCTTGTGCCTTTATATGGTCACAGAACCCCTCAGTGACTTCTAATATCCTTATCATTTACAGTAGAGGGTACATTATCCCTTATAATACACAACAACATAAAACAGAAGATAAAGAAGGTTGGGAATGTGAGTTCATTGCATTGTGGATAATATACATAAATAGACGCTTACAACCAGGAAGCATAAAATCTCTTTAAAAAAAAAAAGTGTTAGGGAATACTGGGAAGTGGGAATATTTACATTGGATCTATAATACAATGAGCAGCCTCCAACTTCTGGGGTCCCACAGGCCCTGCAGATTGAATGCCTACAAGTTCGGGGGGCTGCAACTCTCACATAATTGGATACAGGGAGTCTGGTTGCATATGCAACACCCCAAAAACTTAGGGCTAATGAAGGAAAAGTTAAACCAGTTAATAAGTTAATTGGATGTCTGTCAGACAGAGTATTAGGGTGCAGGCAGGGGCATATCCCAGCACCAGCAGCTGTTGGACATGTGGAGGGGGAATAAAAAAGCTAATTTTCTGTTCATGGAGATAAAGGGTTTTATAAAAAAAAAAGTATTTTTAAAAAGTGGGAGATGGAGGGCGCAGAGGTTGACGCTGAAGAGCCCCCCGCTGTTACAAGCAAAACAAAAAGGTGAAATATGGAATCTTAAGTCTCTAAGAAAGTTTCATTTTCAGCAGATGTGGCCCCCCATGGCCATTGCGTGCGGAACCCCTTGGGGGAACAGTTCGTTCTTGTGAAAAGCCGACGCATAAATTGGTGCCGTTGAAGAGAGCGGAGTGGTCATGTAACCTTGTGAGCTCACCACCTGCTGCAGCGCATAGTGTCCAACAGGGGGCGACACCATGGTCTGTGCAACATCGTAGCCTTCGCCGTCATTTTCCTCTATGGTGGGCATTCCCTGGCGCTTGCCCTTCTGCCGCCGATTGCAAAACCAGACCCGGACCACCTGATAGGAAAAGAGAGGGAAAGGGTTAATTACAGAGCTCAAATATACCCTCATGTCTGTCACTTTCCCATCCCTAGTTCTGAAACAATGCAGCCAAGTTATGTCTTTTCACCAGCTGGTACATTATTTCATGAGTCAGAAGCAGCAGAGCAGACAAACGCAGTACTTACATCTTTGTCCATGTTGAGTTCCTTGGCGATCTGCACCATCTCCTGGGCACCCGGCTTGGAACATTTCATGAAGTAACTCTCCAGGGTCCCTTTCACTATATTCTCTATGTTGGTCCTCCTTTTTCTTTTCCGTGTTTGGGCAATGACCTGCTCCCGGTTGATCAACTGATATGCAATTAAATAGAAATGTATTAGCAACTGACCAACTGCATGTATTATTCTGAGATGACTCTGTGTGTAGCAAATAGCCTTCCCTGGAAGCTGCCATACTGCTGCCACTGTTATGGTAATTTAAACTCTACTGCAGTCAGGGGCCTGGTCTGCTTCCTCTATAGCTAACAAGGAAAACCCCCTTTCCCAGCCGCTCTCTTTACCTGCGGCAGGGATGTTGGGGTGCAAGTCGGTACGGGGGTGTGGGGGGTAGGATGTAGATTTTTTTGAAGGGGGGGGAGAGGAAGTAGATTTTCTTTTGCAGGGGGGGCAACGCACTCTATTTACACCACTGGGTACCTCTTCTTAGTTAAATAAGGTACAAGCAATATAGAGGGGCCTACTATACACTATTCCCCATATATAACTATCTAGGATATAAGCACTATGGCAGCTCCCATCCATACTTTCTATATAAAGGTTTGCGCTCTCACCTCCTGCAGGTTGTCGTTGTTCTCTGCCTCTACCAGCCAGCGTTCCAGGAAAGGTTTGAGTTGACACATGTTCTTAAAGCTGAGCTGCAGCGACTCGAAGCGACAGATAGTTGTCTGACTGAACATCTTTCCTGCGGGACAAGGGTACATAGAAACATTAATGACCGCTCCACCCATATCATAGGGACAGAGAGACCCTGAGTTTAGGTTGGGAGTGACACTTACCATACAGGACCCCCAGGGCGTAGCCAACATCTGCCTGTGTGTATCCCATGGACACTCGCTTGTGCTTTAAATCCTTGGCAAACTGCTCCATTTCTGATTCGCTGGGAATTTCCTGTAAGAGGAGGAAAAAGTTACAAAAATGTGCCAACTGGGTCTTGTCCACCCCATTCACCACACAAAAGCTGCTAATTATGCACTTTTACAGTGGCACTGCATGGCTGTATAGAACGCAGTACAGTCTGCAGCATGTGTATAATAATCGTGAATAAGCTAAACAGGGGTTCCAGCGGTGAACTGGTCCCCTGTTCAAAGAAAACATCTTACTGGTTGCTATGGGTTACTGCATTTGGGAAGGTAGGAGTGTCTCTTATGCAACAGCCACTTCCTTTTTGGGGGGTTTCAAACTAGCATCACAAGT
This sequence comes from Xenopus laevis, assembly GCF_017654675.1. Taxonomy (NCBI): domain Eukaryota; kingdom Metazoa; phylum Chordata; class Amphibia; order Anura; family Pipidae; genus Xenopus; species Xenopus laevis. The sequence continues at coordinate 27,586,325 of NC_054386.1, forward strand.
AATTTATTTACCCCCAACTATATCATCCACAATATCATTACAGAAAAGGTGGACACACACAACAGAGAAGCTGAGCGAGGTCATAAAATAAAGCACATTAGGGTAAATGCAGCAAGACAAACGGGAGACACTCGCAGCGTCGTTAAGAATCACTGAATAATTCCATAGAAGTCGAAACCCATTACAAACCACTATGCACTTCCCATATTGTTGTTTCAAAAGAGATTCTTGGGCGCACTTACCTCCTCATTGTCGCTGGATTGTCCTCCATCAACTATCCCACCATTAGGGATAGTGGTGGCCCGTTCATTAATTGCCCCATTGGAAGAGTTGGTGCTACTGCACCGGCTGCTCTCCATACTGGAGACCACACAGTCTACTGGAGTATTGGGGCTTTGGTTGGCTGGGGTGGGGAAGGTGGTGTTTCCCGGTAGGCTGCAGTTTTTCAGAAGGGTCTGGCTGGGCATGGGGTTGGTGGAGCAGGAGTTACTGCTTGGCGCTGGGTTCACTTGCCAGAAAGGGGTGCCAGTCCATGCGTTGGGGTAGTAGAGAGATGGATTAGGGGGGCTGGGGTATTTGGGTTCTGGGGACTCTTCCCCGCTGTCAGATTCTTGGACGACCTCCTCTTTCACCTTAATCCTGGAGTCGCTGAGGCTCGGGCTTTGAGCTCTGGTCGGATTCTCTTGCTGGTTGTTCTCCATCTGGCCTTGGTGATCAAAAGATGCCAGGGGGTTCCAGGGCATAACAGGAGTCGTGCAGTCCCCCATACCATGTACTCCGGAGTCTCCATTTTCCGATTTCAGCGTAGAGAAGGCGAATGAGAAGGGCTGGGGGTGTCCTAGGCCTGTGTAACCCCCAAAATGGCAATTAGCGGGGTCCTGCACGAGTCCGGCGTTAAAGGCAAACGTTGGGAAGGGCTGTTGGCTGTACATGGTGTCGAGGGGTGCGCAGTCAGATGGTGCTGAACCCTAGAATGACCAGCACTGACCTTGTCACTAGAGTGAAGTCCCAGTCGTTGAGGTGGAACAAATGCAACAAGTGTATCAATCTGCCATCCGTGCAACGGCGCTACAACCTTCGAATCTGGATCGGAGGTGGGTCAATTTAAGTGAAAAGTTCCATAAAAGTCTCTTTTTAGCCAAATAAGCTGAAGTTGTGAAGATGTTGTGGGGGGGCTTCTTTCTAGTACAGTCGCATCTCAGGAGGCTTCGCAGAGAAGATGGATTTCAGCAGGATGGACAAGGACAAGTGCGATGAGTCTGATCCTGTGAGATCAAGTCTACTCCATACCTCTGGATAAGGGAGTATTTACCCTGAGTTCGGCCCAGCCTAGCCCCGCCCCCTGATGGTCATGCTAATTGCCCTCCACATTCATTGGCCTCTTTGAAACAAATAAAGCCACCCCTCCAGCTGTAGGAGGTAAATACACTTTTTCATTTATTTTTTTTAAGATCAAACTTTGTAAAAATGAAATTTTAAAGAAGAAAAAAACTGAGAAAGTGAAAGTTTTATTTGGCTAATGAATCCAACATCCTAGTGGAAGTGGACCCAAAACACACATGAGCCTGGGCATTAGCAAGTGATTACATTATGCACATGCATAAATAATGTTCCTCTGCCAAAAACATGCATGGGTGCTGCTGTTGGGCCATTATATCACCATATTAAACACTCAGCAGGTCTTTCATTCAGCCTCTGATTGCTCCAAACTCTCCCTTGTTGACCAGGGGCATGTGCAGGGGCCATTTCCTAACTGTCACATGCAATAAAACCATTTGCAAAGCGAACTCAGGCATGTGGCCTTATTCCAGATAAGGGGGAGCGAATGCTTCAGTTTAACATCAATCTGCTCATTAATAGCAAACTCATTGCCTCGTAAAAGCCCCTGCCAGGCACCTGATTGGTTGTTACAGAGAGCACCAATAATAGGTTTAAGTATTGTCTATGGGGCAGGCTACATTGGCAGCAAACTGTAGCACAGTGTCCCCATGAGTTTTTTTGTTACAATGTATCACAGACTGATTACTATGCCTTTGAGTTCCGAATACAGGTACAATGTATCTATACTGAATGTATCTATAGATACCTACACTAAAAGCATTAGATTAAATGGTTGCAGAGGTACAGAGGTGACCCCCCCAGGAAAGCCAAAGCACTCATCTCTAGGGACCCCTTGGGATTTAGTGCCCCTATAACCCCATGTGAAGCCTTCCTTGCTTTTATGGTCCATAAACACGCCGGCCTCTATGGCACTTTGTGTATTGTACCTTGATTCTAAGAATTGGGCTTCATAAACCCCTAAAACCTTTATGTGCGCACAATGCAGCCCCGTAATGTCTGTGCAGTAAAAGCTCTGCTATAAACCCAGGCCAGACTGCTGTTATTTGATTGGGTGGGGAGGCAGGTAATTATTAGGCACAGAGCCCCCACCAAGCCATTATTACTACAAGGATATAGAGCTTTAAATGCTGCAAAACACCTGTTACGTGTACAGGCAGGGGCGATCCTGGCCCCTCCGCTGCCTGAGGCAGCAGCAGTAGCTGCTGCCCCCCCCCCTGGAAATTCGCTCTTAAAGTACCAGGAGCAGCATTTTTGCTGCCCCTGGTACCTAGTGGGGCGCTGCCGTCTGAGGCGACAGCCTCAACTCGCCTCATTGGCGAAGCACCCCTGTGTACAGGGAGATGGGCCAGATGTCTTTACAGCACATCACTTTACTGCAGCTGCCTGGTGCTGTGCCCCCCCCCCCCACTCTGTCTGTAACTGTGGCGAACTGGGCGAAATAGTAAAGGAGCAGCATACAGTCTAAATAACCGGCACGTGGGGGTCTGACCCCCTTTATTGTACATCAATAATTTTTGAAGGGGGTGCCATCCCCTACTGTGTAATCAGTGTCATAAATAGGTGTGACTGGGCCCAACAGCGAATTTTTATAGGGCCCCCAAAATATCCAGAGTATGCCCAATATATATTTAAATTGCTGATTAATTTGGGCCTCATGGTGCCCCCTATACCTCCTGGGCCCCCCTGCTTCCTCTATAGTTACTCACCTGTGTGTAAGTACAAGAGACCCCCCAGACCCAGATCTCAAGTTGGAATCGAATAAATGTAGATACATTCAGTGTCAGACTTGCCCACAGGGATACCAGGAAAATTCCCGGTGGGCCCAGGTGTCAGTGCTAAATATTTAGCCTATTTCATGTTCATTCCTTATTTCTATGAGAACGAAGAGGCTAAATAGATGGAATAATAGATTATAGTATGTAAAGAAAAGAGACTAGGAGAGGTTGAGTGAGGAGAGGAAGAATAATAGTACTGAGAGTGGGCCCCTGGTCTAATGTTTTTGGGTGGGCCCCTGGTGTCCCAGTCCGACACTGGATACATTGTATCAATCAGTTGTTCCAATCCTTGCCCCCCTTACACACACACTTTGGGCCCCCTTTGTCATTATGCGCCATACTCTGTGTAGCAACTTCCCGCATCACAATGGGCATCTGGTCAGGTGACACGGGGCACAATCAGTGAAAGTGGGGTGTGTTTTTGTGAAACTCCCGAATAGCCCTGTGTCACCATGCTGGGCCCTCCTGTGTTTGTGTATAAATAGTTGCCTTTTGTTTGGCACAGCGACCCCAACACCCCCCCACCTCATTTCTTTTCTGTGGGGCCACAGTTTTTTTGTGGGGAGGGGGGAATGTGGTATATTAACAGTCATATGAAAAAGTTTGGGAACCCCTCTCAGCCTGGATGATAATTGACTCCACTTTCAACAAAAAAGATAACAGTGGTATGTCTTTCATTTCCCAGGAACATCTGAGTACTGTGGTGTTTTCTGAACAAAGATTTTTAGTGAAGCAGTATTCAGTGATATGTAATTAAATCAAATGTGAAAAACTGGCTGTGTAAAAATGTTGGTACCCTCGTTAAGCCTTGAACTTCATAGGCAGGTGTGTCCAATCATGAGAAAAGGTATTTAAGGTGACCAATTGCAAGTTGTGCTTCTGTTTTACTCTCCTCTGAAGAGTGACAGCAAGGGATCCTCAAAGCAACTCTGAAAAGATCTGAAAACAAAGATTGTTAAGTATCACTGTCAGTTTCAACTGTAAGGAATGTAATCAGGAAATGGAAGACCACAGGAACAGTTGCTGTAAAACCCAGGTCTGGCAGGCCAAGAAAAATACAGAAGGACATATTGTGAGAATGGTTACAGAGAACCCAAAGATCACCTCCAAAGACCTGCAAGAACATCTTGCTGCACATGGTGTATCTGTATATTGTTCTACAATTCAGTGCAATTTGCGCAAAGAACATCTGTATGGCAGGGTGATGAGAAGCTCGTTTAGACAAACCACAGTCATTTTGGAACAAAGTGCTTTGGACTGATGAGACATTATGGAGTTATTTGGGCATAACAAAAAGGGCTTTGCATGGCAGAAGAAGAACACGGCATTCTAAGAAAAACACCTGCTACCTACTGTCAGATTTGGTGGAGGTTCCATCATGCTGTGGGGGCTGTGCGGCTAGTTCAGGGACTGGGACCCTTGTTATAGTCAAGGGTTGGATGAATTCAACTCAATATCAACAAATTCTTCAGGATAATGTTCAAGCATCAGTCACAAAGTTGAAGTTACACAGGGGTTGGATATTCCAACAAGACAATGACACTAAACACACTTCAAAATCTACAAAGGCATTTATGCAGAGGGAGAAGTACAATATTCTGGAATGGCCGCACAAGGTATGTTGAATATTAAAAGGAAGTTGCTACTTTGAAAGCTCAGCCAATGATAAACAAAACTTCAAAGTATTAAGAGGGGTTCCCAAACTTTTTCATATGACTGTACATATAGCCATAGGGTCACATTCAAATGTTGTCCATATAATTGTCACTGTTATTAGCCTAAGCACTAATTTGTACAAATGCTGCCCCCCCAGATCTTTATAACAAAGCAGGTAAGTTGTGAAAATACTCAGATCCTGTAATATTCCCTGTTGAAGGCATCTGTTACCTGTGTTTTACCTGCAAAGCCAAGGTTAGTTACATAGTTACATAGTTACATAGTTACATAGTTACATAGTTAAATTGGGTTGAAAAAAGACAAAGTCCATCAAGTTCAACCCCTCCAAATGAAAACCCAGCATCCATACACACACCCTCCCTACTTTTAATTAAATTCTATATACCCATACCTATACTAACTATAGAGCTTAGTATCACAATAGCCTTTGATATTATGTCTGTCCAAAAAATCATCCAAGCCATTCTTAAAGGCACTAAGTGAATCAGCCATCACAACATCACCCGGCAGTGCATTCCACAACCTCACTGTCCTGACTGTGAAGAACCCCCTACGTTGCTTCAAATGAAAGTTCTTTTCTTCTAGTCTAAAGGGGTGGCCTCTGGTACAGTGATCCACTTTATGGGTAAAAAGGTCCCCTGCTATTTGTCTATAATGTCCTCTAATGTACTTGTAAAGTGTAATCATGTCCCCTCGCAAGCGCCTTTTTCAAGAGAAAACAACCCCAACCGTGACAGTCTACCCTCATAATTTAAGTCCTCCATCCCTCTAACCAATTTAGTTGCACGTCTCTGCACTCTCTCCAGCACATTTATATCCCTCTTAAGGACTGGAGTCCAAAACTGCACTGCATACTCCAGATGAGGCCTCACCAGGGACCTATAAAGAGGGATAATTATGTTTTCATCTCTTGAGTTAATGCCCTTTTTTATGCAAGACAGAACTTTATTTGCTTCAGTAGCCACAGAATGACACTGCCCAGAATTAGACAACGTGTTATCTACAAAGACCCCTAGATCCTTCTCATTTAAGGAAACTCCCAACACACTGCCATTTAGTGTATAACTATAACAAACAAGGGAAAGTTGTGCTCACCACTATTTTTTAAAACCATTAGGCGGGGGTGCAATGAGGGTGTGACCACAAAATACATATAGACAACTACAAGAGTCCTCTGCACTCAACCCATTATCAATATATTTAAGACAGCGACATTTTGTGCATACTGATACTAAAAAATGCCTTAACCTTTAAACAACACAGGGAGCAGTGACCAGCTCCATGTTGTAGCTCCCACCCTTCCCAGCTATAGTCAGGTGATCCCACTGGTGTCTAATAAAAGGGCAGCCAAGTTTGGGAGTTTTACTTTGAAAGCAGCTAGTAAGTTGCAGGTAAAACTTAGTCCCTTTGTAAAATGTATAATTAAGCAATTTAATTCTTAATGAATCAGATGAAAATTAAGCGTAGGACTGGCCAGATATGGGATGACTTTGACGTAGTTGGCCAGCTTAAATATATTGCAATATATGGACAAACAATCCCTGTGTTGTTTAAAGGGTAAGGCATTTTTTGGTAGCAGTATGCACAAAATGTCTCTGTCTTAAATATATTGATAATGGGACCTCTTGTAGTTGACTATTTAGTGTATAACTTGCATTTATATTATGTTTGCCAAAGTGCATAACCTTGCATTTATCAACATTGAACCTCATTTTCCAGTTTGCTGCCCAGTTTTCCAATTTAGACAAATCACTCTGCAAAGTGGCAGCATCCTGCATGGAACCTATAGTTCTGCACAATTTAGTATCATCTGCAAAAATAGAAACAGTACTTTCAATGCCCACCTCCAGGTCATTAATAAACAAGTTGAAAAGCATGGGACCTAGTACAGAGTACTGCGGTACTCCACTAACAACAGTGGTCCAATTAGAAAATGTTCCATTTACCACCACTCTTTGTAGTCTATCTTTTAGCCAGTTCTCTATCCAGATACAAATACTATGTTCCAGGCCAACATTCCTTAACCCTTTAAGTGCCACAGAACGTAGAATCTACGTTCTGTGGCAAAGTAACTTGAAATGCCACAGAACGTAGATTCTACGTTCTGCAGCATTTGCAGGTTTGGGAACGGAGAAGCGGCTTCTAAAGCCGCTCTCTCCGTTTCCGACTTGTTCCCCAGCCCCTAGGCAACGAGCCTAGGCGGGGAACAATTGGCCCCTGGGTCGCGATCGCCCAGGGGCCCCAAGGCAGCAGCAGGCACGTGCAGCATATGTGCCCTGCTGCTGCCTGCATTTACTGAACGGAGGAGCGGCTTCTAAAGCCGCTCTCTCCGTTTCCGACTTGTTCCCCAGCCCCTAGGCAACGAGCCTAGGCGGGGAACAAGTGGCCCCTGGGTCGCGATCGCCCAGGGGCCCCAAGGCAGCAGCAGGCACGTGCAGCATATGTGCCCTGCTGCTGCCTGCACTTTCAGAACGGAGGAGTGGCTTTACAAGCCGCTCGCTCCGTTCTTAGTGTCCCTGCCAGCTTCCCCGTCCCCTAGGCAACGAGCCTAGGTGGGGAAAGATGGGCCCCTGGGTCGCGATCGCCCAGGGGCCCCAAAGCAGCAGCAGACATGCGAAATGTGCGTGCTCTGCTGCTGCCTGCATTTACTGAACGGAGGAGCGGCTTGTAAAGCCGCTCGCTCCGTTCCAACTCGTCCCCCAGCCCCTAGGCAACGAGCGGAAGTGGGGAACGAGTGGCCCCTGGGGCGAGATCGCCCAGGGGCCCCAAGGCAGCAGCAGGCAAGGAAAATCGAGGTGCCCTGCTGCTGCCTGCGCTTCCTGATCATCAAGCCCCGCCTACTCACCAGGGCCAAAAAAGAAGACGGTCTCCAAATGTTCCAAGTTAGCCTCCTGGACTACCTACAGCCTGCCACCCCAGGTTAGTGCCCCCCCCCCACACACAAACACACACTTATTGCACTAATACACTTACATTCACACTTACACACACATACATTCAATTTTGGGGGATCAGGGGGGGTCACACATATTCGCAGCACTTACACACGCTTGCATACGCATACAACACGCATACAACACGCATACAACACGCATACAACACACATACAACACACATACAACACACAATTTGCATATTGTACGCACACATACATTATTTTGTGTTTTTTTTCTTCTTTTATTGCATTGCCTGTTTTTTTGGCTGTAAAAACTGTTTTATTGCCATTGCGAATAGCGTATTTGCTAATTGCACTGCGCAATACCTTTTGTATGTTATTTCGATGACTATATTGCAATTTCAGTGATATTGGTGATTTTTTAGACATTTTATTGCATGTTTAGCCATTTTATTTCATTTTCAGTTTTGTGTAGGTGTTGTTCGCTTATTTCTATCCGTAAAACCTATTTAGCCATGCTAAAATAATCAAACTTTGATTCTGACTGCTAATTACATTAGGCTAAAAAAAAATCCATAGATTTTTGTGTTTTTGTTGGATTTTACTGATTTTATACCATTTGGCTCTGTTCTTTGTTACTTTGTTTTGCCCATGGAAATTTTGTCTGCTATATATTCATTTGGGGGTCTCTGTGCGCGACATAGTTTGGTTTATCTATGCATACCAGGCATCAACCTGTTCAGTAGACCCCTGGCGTTCATACTTAGGGTGCCTTTTGCTGGTACGTTACAAAATGTGGGGTATATAATGGGGTAAAATGCAAGCTTTGTGACTATTTTTAGAAATTTCATAAAAACTGTTATGTTTAGCATAGCTTTGCAGGTTGGAAGTTTGCAGTAGAAAGATGTAATTACCTGCTTTAGATTCGTCAGAATGTGTACTTTTGGAAAATGTATAGTTTTATAGGGTCTCCATACTGTTAGGGGGTCTTATGGTGCATAATACAAATACCGTGTGCTTGTATTGTAGAAGTCAGAGTGTCATACGTGAAAATTCATATGTACTATTTTCATTTGGGGGTCTCTGTATGCCACCTAGTTTGGTAAATCTTTTCATATCAGGCATCAAACTGTACAGTACACTCCTGGCGTTCATATTTAGGATGCTTTTTGCTGGTACGTTACAAAATGTGGGGTATATAATGGGGTAAAATGCAAGCTTTGTAACTATTTTGAGAAATTTCAAAAAAAGCGTTATGTTTAGCATAGCTTTGCGATTTGGTAGTTTGCAGTAGAAATATGTCATTACCTGCTTTAGATTCATCAGAATGTATACTTTCGGAAAATATATGGTTTTCTAGGGTCTACATACTGGTAGGGGGTCTCATGGCACATAATACACATACCGGGTGCTTATATTGAGTGTCATACATGAAAATTCATATGCCCTATTTGGATCTGGGGGTCTCTGTATGCAACATAGTTTGGTAAATCTATGCATATTGGGCATCAAACTGTTTAGTAGACCCCCCCACATTCATATTTAGGATGCTTTATGCTGGTAATGATACATGCACGGTACGATGCTGGAAAGTTGAAGCTTTGAGGCAATTTTCAGGTATTTCACCAAAACCACCAATTTTGGGAAAGCCTTGCGACTCAGTCGTTTGGAGCAGAAAGCATGGGTACCCAGTTTAGATTCGGTATAATGTGTACTTTCCAAAAATATATGGCTTTGGGGGTAAACATATATTTCTGTGTTTTGACTCCACAAAAAATGCAGTCAATTTGTTGATTTTTCAGTAGCTGAATATGCGCTGACTTCATTTTGGGGCCTCTAAATGCCAGATACTTTGGTAAACCTATGCACCATGGGCACCAAACTGTTCAGTGGACCCCTGGCAATCATATTTAGGGTGCTTTTGCTTGGTACATAATGATTCATGGGCGATATGATGCTGGAAATTTGAAGCTTTGAGGCAATTTTCAGATATTTCACCAAAACCGACAATTTTGGGAAAGCCTTGCGACTCGGTCGTTTGGAGCAGAAAGGCATGGGTACCCATTTTAGATTTGGTAGAATGTGTACTTTCCAAAAATATATGGTTTTGGGGGGTAAACCTATATTTCTGTGTTTTTACCCCACAAAAAATGCAGTCAATGTGTGGATTTTTCATTAGCTGAAGTTACCCACAGGACTATTTGTATGCGCTAACTTCATTTTGGGGCCTCTAAATGCCAGATACTTTGGTAAACCTATGCACCATGGGCACCAAACTGTTCAGTGGACCCCTGGCAATAATATTTAGGGTGCGTTTTCTTGGTAAGTAATGATTCATGGGTGATATGGTGCTGGAAAGTTGAAGCTTTGAGGCAATTTTCAGATATTTCACCAAAACCGACAAATTTGGAAAAGCCTTGCGACTCAGTAGTTTGGAGCAGAAAGGCATGGGTACCCATTTTAGATTCGGTAGAATGTGTACTTTCCAAAAATATATGGTTTTGGGGGGTAAACATATATTTCTGTGTTTTTACCCCACAAAAAATGCAGTCCATGTGTTTATTTTTCATTAGCAGAAGTTACCCACAGGACTATTTGTATGCGCTAACTTCATTTTGGGGCCTCTAAATGCCAGATACTTTGCTGCACCTATGCACCATGGGCACCTAACTGTTCAGTGGACCCCTGGCAATCATATTTAGGGTGCTTTTTCTTGGTACATAATGATTCATGGGCGATATAATGCTGGAAAGTTGAAGCTTTGAGGCAATTTTCAGATATTTCACCAAAACCACCAATTTTGGGAAAGCCTTGCGACTCGGTTGTTTGGAGCAGAAAGGCATGGGTACCCATTTTAGATTCGGTAGAATGTGTACTTTCAAAAAATATATGGTTTTGGGGGGTAAACCTATATTTCTGTGTTTTTACCCCACAAAAAATGCAGTCAATGTGTTGATTTTTCATTAGCTGAAGTTACCCACAGGACTATTTGTATGCGCTAGCTTCATTTTGGGGCCTCTAAATGCCTGATACTTTTGTAAACCTATGCACCATGGGCACCAAATTGTTCAGTGGACCCCTGGCAATAATATTTAGGGTGCGTTTTCTTGGTAAGTAATGATTCATGGGTGATATGGTGCTGGAAAGTTGAAGCTTTGAGGCAATTTTCAGATATTTCACCAAAACCGACAAATTTGGAAAAGTCTTGCGACTCAGTAGTTTGGAGCAGAAAGGCATGGGTACCCATTTTAGATTCGGTAGAATGTGTACTTTCCAAAAATATATGGTTTTTGGGGGTAAACCTATATTTCTGTGTTTTTACCCCACAAAAAATGCAGTCAAAGTGTTGATTTTTCATTAGCTGAAGTTACCCACAGGACTATTTGTATGCGCTAACTTCATTTTGGGGCCTCTAAATGCCTGATACTTTGGTAAACCTATGCACCATGGGCACCAAATTGTTCAGTGGACCCCTGGCAATAATATTTAGGGTGCGTTTTCTTGGTAAGTAATGATTCATGGGCGATAGGGTGCTGGAAAGTTGAAGCTTTGAGGCGATTTTCAGATATTTCACCAAAACCATCAATTTTGGGAAAGCCTTGCGACTTGGTCGTTTGGAGCAGAAAGGCATGGGTACTCATTTTAGATTCGGTAGAATGTGTACTTTCCAAAAATATATGGTTTTTGGGGGTAAACATATATTTTTGTGTTTTTACCCCACAAAAAATGCAGTCAATGTGTTGATTTTTCATTAACTGAAGTTACCCACAGGACTATTTGTATGCGCTAACTTCATTTTGGGGCCTCTAAATGCCTGATACTTTGGTAAACCTATACACCATGGGCACCAAATTGTTCAGTGGACCCCTGGCAATAATATTTAGGGTGCGTTTTCTTGGTAAGTAATGATTCATGGGCGATAGGGTGCTGGAAAGTTAAAGCTTTGAGGCGATTTTCAGATATTTCACCAAAACCGTCAATTTTGGGAAAGCCTTGCGACTCGGTCGTTTGGAGCAGAAAGGCATGGGTACCCATTTTAGATTCGGTAGAATGTGTACTTTCCAAAAATATATGGTTTTTGGGGGTAAACATATATTTTTGTGTTTTTACCCCACAAAAAATGCAGTCAATGTGTTGATTTTTCAGTAGCTGAAGTAAAGTCCTGGACAATTTGTATGTGCTACCTTCATATTGGGGTCTGTAAATGCCAGATAAATTGGTAAAGCTATGCACAATGGGCATCGAACTGTTCAGTGGACCCCTGACAATCATATTCAGGGTGCTTTTTCTTGGTACCTATTACAGTGTGGGATATGCGGAGCAGCAAAATAAAACCTTTGAAGTGATTTTTCAGAATTTTGATAGATTTTTATAAAAACCACTACGCTCAGACAAGCTTTGATGTTTGGTAGTTATGAGTAGAGAGACATAGTTACCCATTTTGGAATCAGCAGAATGTGTACTTTTCAAAAATATATGGGTTTCTGGGGTAAACCTAATGTTTCAGGATTTTGTGGCCTTGGAATCTGAAGTATGCCATTTTCTGCCTTCTGCTTTCAAAATTCGGTAATATACTGCCGACAGTTTTTGCTGTACAGAAGTCCTAAATCTGCCTAAAACTATACATATCTGGTATTGGCACGTTCGAGAGATATGAGGCTTTCCAAATCAGTTGGATTTTCATTCGTAAAATGAAATATTTTTCTGGTATAAATTCATATATTGTGAAAAATAGAAATTTTTCATTTTTTTTTGTATTTAGCGCTAAAAATCTTTTTGCAGAGGTGGAAATAGATGAAAACTCAGGCACATTTAAAAAGCTCAGTTTCTCCCGAAAAAAACAATGTATAGTTTTCCTAGGTAAACTATAGGTTTCCCCTCAGAAAATGCCCCTAAAGTGAGAGAGCACAAATGTTTAAAAAATTGCTGGCATTTCGCGTAACCAAAATGTGAAATTCTGCTGGCACTTAAAGGGTTAATTTATCCAGTAACCTTTTGTGTGGCTCTGTATCAAATGCTTTAGCAAAGTCTAAGTAAATCACATCCACTGCCATCCCAGAATCGAGGTCTCTACTTACCTTCTCATGAAAAGAAATTAAGTTAGTCTGGCAAGATCTATTACGCATAAAACCATGCTGGCACAAACTCATAGTATTATGATTTGCTATGAAGTCCAGTATCTTATCCTTTATTAACCCTTCGAAAAGCTTTCCTATCACTGACGTCAGACTAACTGGCCTATAGTTTGAGGCTGAGAACGGGATCCTTTTTTGAATAGAGGCACCACATTAGCAATTCGCCAGTCTCTCGGCACTATGCCAGATCTCAATGAATCCTGAAAAATTAAGTAAAGAGGTTTGGCAATCACAGAGCTAAGCTTGCTAATTACCCTAGGATGAATACCATCTGGCCTCGGACCTTTGTTAATCTTAACATGTTCTAGTCTCTTTTGAATTTCATCATGTGTGAACCATGCATCATTAGTTGTATTACTAGAATTGGTACTGTTAAGAAGGAAACCTTCACTTACTGGTTCCTCATTTGTGTAGACAGATTAAAAATATGAGTTCAGAATCTGCGCTTTTATTTTGTTTTCATCAACCAGCTGACCCCCCTCTGATAGTAAGGGTCCCACCCCTTCCTGCTTCATTTTTTTACTATTTACTAACATATTTAAAAAATAATTTTGGATTTTTTTTTACTGCTTGCTGCAATATCCTTTTCTATATAAATTTTAGCTTGCCTTATAGCTTCTTTGCATGATTTATTGGCCTCCTTGTACCTTATAAATGTTTCGGCTGTACCAGCTAACTTGAAAGCCTTAAAAGCATGTCTTTTCTTACCCACCTCAACACCAACGCTTCTATTGAACCAAAAAGGTTTTGCTTTGCAACGACGTTCCTTGCTTACAAGTGGAATATACTGACAAGTATATTTATTAAGCAGCATTTTAAAGACTTCCCATTTTTATTCTGTGTTTAACCCTGTGAAAAGCATTTCCCACTTAATATGTTGCAGAGATGCCCTTATACTGTCAAAGTTTGCACGTCTGAAATTTAGTGTTTTAGTTACTCCCTTATAGAATTGCTTCTGTAACAGAATCTCAAAGGAGACCATGTTATGATCACTATTCCCTAAATGCTCACCCACACAAATGTTAGAGATGAGTTCAGTATTTTTAGTTATTACAAGGTCCAAAAGAGAGTTATTCCTAGTAGGTTCTTGAACGAGCTGGAATAAAAAGTTGTCATTCAGCATATTTACAAACCTACTAGCTTTTTCTGTCTTAGCAACCCTATTACCCCAGTCAATGTCTGGATAATTGAAGTCACCCATAGCAACAACTTGACCCAGCTGTGAAGCCGCTTGTATCTGCAAGAGTAGCTGGGCTTCATACTCGACACTTATACGAGGTGGTTTATAGCATACACCAATGATAATTCTTTTTGTTACCCTTTGTCCAGTCAAAATCTCTACCCAGAGTGATTCTACACCCTCAGCAGTGCCAGCTATTGTTATTTCTTTAGCGCATGGTTTTAATTCAGGCTTTACATACAAACACACTCCTCCACCATTTTTAATCCCTCTGTCCCTCCTAAAAAGGGTGTAACCATTTAAATTCACAATCCAGTCACGTTTCATCCCACCAGGTCTCAGTGATACCAATTATATCATAATTTTTAGAGCATGCAATTAATTCTAGGTCTCCCATTTTATCTGACAAACTCCGTGCATTTGCCAGCATACAGCGTAGGTTACTACTTTTACTTTTGAAATTTGCATTACTTAGTGGAGAATTATATGTAAAGTTAGTATTATTCTGAGGGACCTCTTTAGCTGGTAAACTGTATGCCCCCCTCACTCCTCCCCCATGACCCATTACAAACCCCACTGCCCCGTCTAACACTCCTCCAACCTCTTAGCCATTCTTTCCCCCAGCACCGCGGACCCCCTTCCATTGAGGTGCAAACCGTCACGACTGTATAGGTTGTACCCCAATGAAAAATCAGCCCAGTGCTCTAGGAACCCAAACCCTTCCTTCCTGCACCAAGAATTGAGCCACGCATTTAGCTCCCTAAGCTCCCGCTGTTTTCCTAAACTTGCACGTGGCACGGGCAAAATTTCAGAAAAAATTACATTGGAAGACCTTTCCTTGATCTTAGAGCCTAGATCCCTGAAATCACTCTTTAAGGTCTTCCATCTACCATTTATTTTGTTATAAGTACCGATATGCACTAAGACAGCTGGGTCATGCCCAGCCCCACCCAATAATTTGTCTATCTGATCAACCACATGCCGAACCCTGGCACCAGGTAGACAGCAAACTGTTCGGTTGTACCGATCTGGACGACAAATTACCCTATCCACTTTCCTAATAATTGAGTCCCCTACAACCACAATCTGCTTAGGCCTGACTCTACTCTCCTCCCCACCACTACTAGAGAAACTGGTCTCTCGGCTGTTAGAGAGATCAGCCCCATCTAGAATTGCCAATCCAGAGTTCATACTCCCATCATCTTCACACAATCTGGCAAATTTGTTGCGATGTATAATCTCCGGATCAGCCTCCATTTTCCTTTTGCCCACCTTAGATTTTCTGTCACCCAGCTAGCTGCCTCAACATCCTGCTGCTGTTCTGTTCCCCCCAAACTATCTGACCCCGCTAGGTCCTGCTCAGTGAGCAAAAGACTCCTTTCAAGATTGTCAATCGACCGCAGTGTTGCAATTTGTTGCTTAGTGCTCTAACTTGAGCCTAACTAGTGCCTGTTAAAAATGTGTCACCTTGCACTTACTCTCTTCTTGATCCTTTACTCCATTAAAAACATTTAGCCTACCTGTGCCCAGGGCCGGGCCAGGACCGCTGGGTGCCCCAGGCAACCCGGCCAGCTCTTTATTCATGCAAATTTTCATCTGGACCAGAGCAATGGGGATTGGCGCATGGGAAATGTAAACAATTCTTGTATCTCCTGCTCATCCCCAGTGTTTTTGAATCAATGTGGGTGTGGTCGGGCAGCATGCTGCCCCCTAAAATCCTGCAGCCCTAGGCCCAGGCCTGTCCACAAATACTGGCCTGTGGGCCCCCTTAGCTCATAACAAGGTTACAGATATATTGAAACATTCAGTGTTGGACTGGGACACCAGAAACCCACCAAAAAACCTTTGGTTAGGGGCCCACCAAATATTTTTAGACCAGGGTCCCACTGTCAGTACTATTTTATTCCTTTTCTCACTAAACCTATATTCTCTAGTCTCTTTTCTTTACATACTATGATCTATTATTTCTCTATTTAGCCTCTTTGTTCTCATAGAAATAGGGAATGGTCATGAAATAGGCCAAACGGTTAGAAGCAGGAGGGCCAATGACACCTGGGCCCACCGGGAGTTTTCCTGGTGGGCCAGTCTGACATTGGAAACAATGGGGTAACCATCACCCTGCTATAGTTCCAGGGGTACCCAGGGCACAAATAAGCCATCACCCAAAATCTCGCCCTAACTGGCCTTCAGGCTGGGCCCCCTTAGCTCATAACAAGGTTACAGATCTATAGAAACATTGGGGTAACACTCACCCCACATCATAGGATTTCACAGAAACCTTTATGGTTATTAATCAGAAGTAACAGAGTGTAAAACACAGACAAGTTAGAAAACAGGCCATTGTTTATTTTCCTGGAAAATTTGGTCTTATTTAGTGAATATTTCACAGTAACGGAACAACACACATTTTACAGAAAGTAGGAAATTTACAAAAAAAAAAAAATGTGTGTGTGTGGGGTCTGTGCGGGGGGCAGGGGCAATAGGGGGTATCTGTGACATATGAAATCTCAATAGTTATAAGAGATCCAAAATGTAATAAAGTTTGGGGGTGCAACGGGGTAATATAGGACCCCAACAAATGATTTCTGTCCATTTACAAGAGGTGAGGGGATGCTTTCTGGGTTTGCAGCACAGTTTGTGGGTGGGTTAGTGCTGGACCTCCATTAATATTGCTTGCTCCTCGGTGGACAGGTATACCAGGAGGTCAGGTCGTGGGGGGCTCCACTGCTTCCACAGAGCATTTCACAAGCTGGAATGAACACTAGTGCAAATCAAGGGACATATATCAGCTTCTCTGTGAGACGGGGTAAATAAGTTACAGTCTAATGAAGCTGCTTGGGCAGTACATAACATATAAATTTATTAGGGATGCACCGAATCCAGGATTCAGTTCGGTATTTGGCCAGGATTCGGCCATTTTCAGCAGGATTTGGATTCCGCGGAATCCTTGAGCCTGGCCGAACCGAATCCAGATCCTTAAAATCATGTGACTTTTCGTCACAAAACATGGAAGTAAAAATGTTTTTAGCCGCGCACTTAGTGCTGATTTGCATATGCAAATTAGGGTTTGGATTCGGTTCGGTATTCGGCCATATCCAAAAAAGTGGATTCGGTGCATCCCTAATGTTTATAAAAGGGGGATAAAGGCTCAGGAGAACCACAAGGGCCAGGGAAATTTGTGGGTACAGAGCAAACTGATGAGGGAATAGGATGGGGTAACCTAACAGCCTTATATAGAGACATCAGACAGTAAAGTCAACTGAGGGCAAGGGCTGACTGGGCAGATTGAATAAACTATAAGCCTATAGCATTCCTTCTGCCCAAATGGTTCAGAACAGGAAGATATTGTCAGCTTTCTGCTCTGGTTCCTGGTAGTGGTAAAACGGTGAATGAAAAATCATACAACTTAAAGGTGAAGTAAAGCCTGATACTTCGCATCCGTGCATAGAACTCATGTACACTTTGTGATACATATCAGCCCCATGCACCATTGTTTCCTATATTGTTATCAGAGAAAGATCTATACAGTAGTAGTAGTAGTAGTAGTAGTAGTAGTACAGTAACTATACAGTTAAGATGCACAGACTGGAGGGATGGGTAAGCGGCAACCTGGCAAAGCCTAGTTTAGTTGCCTTGATTACCCATGCCTATCCCATGATGCATTGCTTGGGGGAATGTGTCGTTTTTGTGATATGTCGGAACGTAGATCGCAGGGTTGGGACCCAGAGGGACCGTCGGAAAAACCTGCAAAGGCATCACTTGGGGTAGTTGAAAAGGACCTTGGGAGGGAGATGTCAAGAGTTGGGTGGCATCATAAGACTCCCCACTAGTCTCCATATTATAGGGGTACACCTGGCGCTTCCCCTTCTGCCGTCGGTTGCAGAACCAGACTCTCACCACCTGCAGATAAAAGGAGACGAAAGATAAGAAAAGCACAGGAGCTCAATGGCCGACCACTGGTGCAACAGATATCAAAAGCGACCAATCACAAGCCGGTGTTATAATTGGGGATCCCTACCCCACTATCTGTACCCTAGGGGGAGGGGAGTTACTCCCACTGGCTACAAATTTGCACCATTGAAAGTCCTGTTTTGCCCTTACTGGAGTTCAGCACTTACGTCCTTCTCCATGTTCAGCTCTCTCGCAATCTGAGCGATCTCCTGCGCGCTGGGCTTCGAGCACTGCATGAAATAGTTCTCCAAGGTGTGTCTCACGTTGTCCTCAATGCTGGTGCGGTGCTTCCTCTTCTGAACCTGAGGAATTATCTGCCCTCTGCTGATGATCTGTTGGGGAGGGAAACAGTTGGGTTAAAGGACCAGTAACATAAAAAAAATAAATTGTTTTAAAGTAATAAAAAAATAATGCAATGTTGCCCTGCACTGGTACAACTGATGTGTTTGCTTCAGAAACACTACTATTGTTTATATAAATAAGCTGCTGTGTAGCAATGGGGCAGCCATTCAAAGGAGAAAAGACTCAAGTTACAAAGCAGATAGCAGATAAGCTCTGTAGAACATAATGTTATCTGTTATCCATTATTCATCCTGTGCCATATAGCCTTTTTTCAATTTCCACCATTGCTACACAGCAGATTGTTTATATGAGCTATAGTAGTGTTTCTGAAGCAAACAGATCAGTTTTACCAGTGCAGGGCAACACTACATGATATTTTCTTTACTTTAAAGCACTTTTTACTGTTCCTTTAAAGGGTAAATATCCACACTAGCTGGAGACTAAAGGCAAACTGCTCTATACAGCGGGTCGTTTGAACTTGACAATGCAAGCAGAACAGAGACATAAACTTATTTTTCAGGAGGGGAATGTTCTGGCCCAGTGGTGGTGGTGGGGTGGAGTGGAGAGGGGACTTACTTCTTGGAGGTTTTCATTGTTTTCAACCTCATGAAGCCAACTCCGCAGCAGAGGTTTCAGCTTGCACATGTTCTTGAAGGAGAGCTGCAGAGACTCAAAGCGGCAGATGGTGGTCTGGCTGAATGTTTTACCTACGGGAGAGATTGTCACAGAGATAAGTACCAACCCAAAATCCTATGTTGAGAAGAATGTGGACATACTGAGGAGGAAACCTGGCCAGCTGGGGTGCCGTGTATGATCACTTAGAGTCTATAGGTTCTAGATCAGATAGGGAGCACTGAGAACAATTGATGGCAATGAAAATGCCGTGTATGATCGTTTACAGTCTATAAGTTCTAGATCCGATAGAAAGCACATAGTATATAGTATATAGGTTCTTGATTGAATAGGTAGCACCTTGAACAATTCCATCTACGTCTATGAGGTTCTGAGTCAGATGTGGTGCACCTAGAACAATGCATGTCCAGCTAAGGTGATGTGTTTGATCACTTACAGTCTTTACTGTTCTACATCAGATATTGTGCACCAAGGGCAATGCATGTCCAGCTAAGGTGATACTAAGCACCTCCTAGAACAATGGGTGCCACAGGCTGAGATAACTGTGACTCACAAATGTTGGAGGGCTGAGGGTTTAGGGATTGGAGCCCCATCAGCAGTTAGAAGGGGTGACTTAAAGAGATACTGACACCTGAAATTAAACTTTTTTTTACATCTATTATAATATTGGCTTTGCAAGCTACTTCTAACTTTGCCATAAAGTATTTGCATGATGCTTTTACATTACCTGTCTGATCCCCCATGTTCCTGTATGAGGGGGCTGCCATATTTGTGCAGCAGGAGTCTGTTAGCATTAGAAACTGTAACTAACAGGCTGAGATGGGACAGTCAGGTTGGCAAAGTCAGAGTGTCAGAGTGTCAGAGAGTCAGGCTTAGGAACTTCAACTAACAATTACAGTATATACAAAAACAAACCTCTCAGCAAAAAATTATCAACATTACCTATAGGAAACATTTAATGTACATTCATATGCAAAAATTAATTTTTTAGTGTCAGTATCACTATAGGTTGTAGATCATTCAAGGCAAACTGTGGATTACATATAACAGTCTAAAGTTGTTATGGATCACTGAGAGTCATAGAAAGGACACCTAAAGGAGAACACCAGAGAAAATAGAAGATGAAAGGACCATACCAAAAAGCACTCCTAGTGCGTAGCCAACATCCGCCTGAGTGTAGCCCATTGTGATCCTCTTGTGCTTCAGATCTTTGGCAAATTGCTCCATCTCTCCAGAATTTGGGGCTTCCTGAAAGGAATCAGCTTGTAATTTTAGGGTTATCAATCAGAAACCCTTGACCAGTCAGGGGCTGCCTTAAACCTTTTCTAGCCTGGAGACATCATAATAGTATGTGAAGAACAATGGAGGAGAGATAAGAGAAGCTGAAGCAGAGCAAACACAACTTTTTTAAAGTAATTTTAATTGCAGGGAAGATGAATCCCCTGGGTCAGTTTATTAAAGTATTTTATAAATATGTTCATTTTGGAACACGAGCCTTCTATGAAAACAATTGGTGAATTTGGTGGAATGCTAACTGCTGCACTACCATCAGCCTCTGTTAAAGGTTTCCTGTGGCTCCTGTAGTTGAATCACAGCTAGAGGGCACCCACAACATCCAAAAAAAAGATACCTTACCCCTGCCAGTTTCTAGTAACCTCCACCTTCCAAGTTCAGTTCATAGTCCTTGTTTGATAGGGGATGATGGGAGATGGTAAGGTACCTCAAAGCACCATGAACCTGTGGTTGTTACCCCTGTGGAGCTTATTCCCTATTGCTGTAGAATTAATGGTTTGCAGCAGGATCTTATGTCTCAACATAAATGGAACCCAATACCCTTCCATTGCCCCCCAATATCCAAGCCTACTGCGCTCTTGAGCTCCAAAACATGTGATTGTCTAGCCATTGAACTAGAATGTCCCCAATAGTTTTTATAATGGGTACTTACCTCCTCACTGTCACTGGTCAGCCCATCACTAGCTCCCCGGGAAAGGCTTCTCAGGGTCCCCAGGTTGATTCCACCTGATGAGCTGCTGGTGGCGCTGCTACAGCGACTGTTCTCCAAGCTGGAGATCCCGCTCTCTTTTGATTTGTCGGGGCTGGAGGTAAAAATGTTATTTGTCGACTCTGGGTCACATTTATCTCCAGGCTGGTGTGGGATGAGTAAAGGCTTGGACGCAACCGTGGTCCCACCTGAGCAGACCTGAGACCAGAAGGTTGCGTTGGGATTCCATGCGTGGGTGTAGATGGGTGCGGCGGGTGGCAGAGAGGGTGGGCTGCATTTGGGCTCAGGAGATTCCGATTTCTCCTCCTTGTCTTCTCTCTCCCTCTTTAAATTCTTAAATGGGTTCCCTTGGCCAGAGATGCCCAACTGGTTGGCAGAATCCAGAGAAGTTAGGGGGTTCCAGGCAGAAAGATGACCCACGCTAGTCGTTTGCCCCCCAAGATCCCCATAGTCCGATTTCACCCCAGAGAAAGAAAAGAAGGCTTGAGCTTGGTGATGGTCCCCGGCCGTGCCAGTGTAGGTACCCAGGTTATACTGTCCACTGCCATCTGGCACCAGGGCCGGGTTGTGGGTAAAGGAAGGGTAGGCCTGTTGATTAAACATGATCTGTTGTCCGCCTATAGAACTCTGGGTTTGCTCCTACCAAATGTAGTTGGTATTGGTTCTATAGCTGAGATGGTCCTAGAAAGGCCAATGGCATCCATGCAATCAAATTGTCCATAATTGTGTCTCATATGGGTAAAACTTCCATCAAGCGCTTGGTTTGTCCACCACTTCTAGGTTGGGAGATTTTCCATGGCACTCACCTGGGACGCCCCCTACACATCTCTTGTTTGGCCTCCAGCTCTGGGGAGACTGGGAGGAGAGAGTGTGTTTTGGGACAGTGTAACTCACCAAAAAGGTACAATTCACTCCTGCTCTGCTAAAACGATTATGAAGTGTATTCCTCAACGCAGACTGGAGGGTGGGTGGGGTTGTTGACTATGTTAATGAACCTATTTAGGCTATTGGTCTGTACATAACCAGTGACTCAAGTCCAAGCCAGATGTGTTTGTGTGTGTGAGGTGGGTGGGGGGGATGGGGCAATAGGATCTTATCTTGTCTATTGTGGGGAATTTGATACCCCCTTCTACTAGGCACTGCACCTCCAAAATGTTAGTGGGGGACCAGACTCTCCACCCACTCAATTTAAGGGAACCTTTCTTCACAATAAAAAGATTGATGCTTTGGGCCCAGTTACTCTTTTCTTTTTTTCTTATTTAAAGCTTTTGTGCGTTTTGATCTTTTTAGCTTTAAAAACAATTTGGTTGCTAGGTTGATTTAGCATAGTAACCAGGCAGTTGTTTGGAGTATGGAAGAAAAATAGCAGGGGATCAGACTAGACATAACAAATTCCCAAAAATTACAATGGAAAAGTAGCCTCACAGACAGCAGGGCATCATGGCAACAGTAGAATAACATGAAGTAAGTGGGGCAGGATGAAGGGGTACGACGCATGGCATGATGTGCCTGGGGCACCACTGGGACACATGTTCTACTGGCTTCTCTAACTTCTGCTTTGTGGGTATTTCATGTGCAGAAGCTGTGCTATACAATATGGATTGGGAGCAGGTGGGTAAGTATTGGATTTGGATCCGGATTTGGTGGCAAAAGGAACAGGGTCTGGGTGTTTGAGGTTTCAGGTAGTCCTGGTAGGCATCCTTGCCTGAGGCACATGTACCTCTTGGCCAAGCTTTGATATGGAGACTGCAGGGCAAGATGGAGACAGGCAAGAGGGAGACAATGGGACAAGACAGAGATATTAGGGCAAGATGGAGACAATAGGACATAATGGAGACAGTAGGTCAAGATGGAGAAATTAGGGCAAGGCGGAGACAGTAGGACATGATGGAGACAGTAGGACAAGTTGAAAGCAGTAGGGCAAGATGGAGACAGTAGGACATGATGAAGACAGTAGCGCAAGATGTAGACAGCAGGACAGGGTGGAGACAGTAGGACAAGATGGGAATGATTTTGGACTAATGTAGGCAACAGCCTACAAAAAGAAAGAGAATGAGTTTTCCTCTACTCCAAATAACATGGTTGTCCATAATAAGAGCAGTGAGTGGATCAATGGAGCTCAGTCACTAGGGGCAGCTGTGCTGCGTGTCTCTGATTTACCGCCTGAAGTTAAAGGTATGTGTATTGTTGTGGGTCAGATTTATTTTCAGGTTTCATGGCTCCTCTCAGGAGTATTTGAGCCCAATGGCTTTTGTTGTTATCAGACCTGATGATGCCTGTGCTGGTAATGTGGAGGTCTCCCCCTACGAAGGATGGGTATTCCTGGAAGTGAAGCTCATTAACATATGAGAGACAGTCAGGACAAACTAGTTATAAGGTGGAGGAGAGTTTAGAGGTTCAGTGGGGGTGGAGCTCACCAGTGGAACTCCAAGAGTAACAAGGGCAGCAAATAAATATTCACCCCCAATCCTTCCCTAACTGCCCTTCATGCTAAGCTCCCAGGGGTATCTAGGGGATAACTCGCCCTAACTGTCCTCCAACCCCCCCCCCCCATTTTCCCTGGTAAAGCCAGACCCATAGTTTTGGAACCTCTGTTCATGTAATGGGAAGGAGCTTGCAGTCTAGTAGTGTGATAGGAGATGCTGACCTGTGTATATCTATTGTTGTGTTGAGAGATGTGATTAATAGGAAATTAGCGTAGAGGTGTGATGGGAGATGGTGACCTGAGCTTGCAGCAGTGTGTATGGATTGGTTGATCTTTGGAGCTTACAATCCAGTGGCGTTTTCTAAAAAGTTATTTCTAGGTTCTTGCAGACGAAGGGATTGATGACCCTAAAAGTTTACACTGGTCTTTAGAGCAATAGAGCTTGCAATCTAGCAATATCAATAGGGATTATGATTTTTGAATTTTACAATCTGGATTAAAGAGTTTACAATCTATTGGTGTAAGCAATGTAATCTTTTAAAAAAAAGTCACTGTAAGAAACCTGCCTCTTTTGTTGAGTGGAGCAGGGAAGGGGTTAAAGAGATGAGCCACAGCACAACTATTAGCAAGTGTCACCTTGATCCAGACACAGAAAATCTTGTTAGGTGGCAGTTAGACAAACAGGGCAAGTACAACTACTCCAGGCTTCGCCTGCACCCACTCGTTGTTTGCTTTGCTTTTCACTCTTCTGCCTCTGCAGATAAAAATCAGTGATAGGATTGGGGGGCAGGGGAGATAAGCACCCGGCTGATTAACCGTTAATTGGGATTGTCATTCTTTAGGGCGGCTGCATTTAAATTGACAATCAATAGCATGAGCTTTGTGCAGGGTGCCAGACAAAATGGGGTTACATTTATTATATGTAGCAATAGGGTGGATTGAATCTTACTCTCCATTAGGGAATCAACTGCATCAAAAAACACACACACATATTGGGAGGCATCTGTGTGCATCTGGGCAGTTCATCTGGGTACACAATAAGCAATACCCTCATATTGTACTGTCTAAGGGAATCAATATGGCACCCCCTCCCATATGTATAAATACAAATATGCAGAGAAGGAACGTTCTGGGCACACAATAAGCTATACCCTCATACTGTACTGTCTAAGGGAATCAATATGGCACCCCCTCCCATATGTATAAATACAAATATACAGAGATGGAATGTTCCGAGAATCCCTATGGACAGTTGCTTGTTGGGATAGTGCTGGAGTGGATGGAGAGGGGGATCTGAGTGCAATTTGAAAGGCCTGGATTTGGGGAAAAGGCTAATTATTTGGACTAGGGTCCATCTGTGACTGATACCCCCCTGGGCCCAGCAGGACGTGTGTCGGCAGAGATTATTTCAATGGAACAATGGCCCCCACTCACTTTGATACATTGTTACTGTACCTGGTCCCCCCCCCCAGAGAGATCAAATTGCCCAAAACAAGGCTTCTATGTGCTTGAAACCAGCTTAACCACATTGACATGGGTCTCCTTCCTTCAGATCTCAGCTCAGGGTGGCTTTGAACCTCACTGACCAATGGGGAGGCCCCACTGTGACAATGCTCAGCCAAGGGCCCCGCAACTAGGGTTGCCACCTTTTCTGGAAAAAAATACCGGCCTTCCTATACATTTATCTTTTCTCCCTATTAGATTAACCATCATTTTTTACCGGCTATATATATATATATATATATATATATATATATATATATCTATATATATCTATATATATATCTATATATATATATCTATATATATCTATATATATATATATAGATATATAAAAGAAACACAACAAATAGGGGGGGCCTTTTATCTTCACACACATCTCTCCAGATGATTCCAACCCCCCAGGGGACCCCACAGACAGTCTCATTTAACAAGGCTGTTATTGAATTGGCCACCCTCTGCTTTATACTTCCCACTGTATATACTACTGCTGGTATTGAAACCCCCCCCCCCCAGTGTACGGCAGCTGCACAACCAACAGTGACAGAAACCGAGTGGAATTTAATTGCCTCTTCCATCTTTACACTGCACTCCAATTAACGGACAAGTGGACAGGGGGCAGATTGGGCATTGGCTTCTCCACCCTCCCAGGCACATGGGGGCACCATAAAGCCCCCTTATCAGCCTTAGGTCTGTTCCAGATTTCTGGTTGTATAATGGACAGGGCAGGGGAGAAACTATAGAGGAAGCAGACTCTGCGACTTCAGGGGGGCTCAGGAGGCATAGCGGGCCCACAAGGCACAAATAATGAGCAATTTCAAATTTTTTTGGTAAAACTGGGCAATGTATGGATATGTTGGGGGCCCTAAAATTAATTTGCTGTGGGGCCCAGTAACATCTAGTCAAGCCACTGGGCCTGGAGCACATGGGGTGCTTGGGTGGGACACAATGATATTATTTACCCAAGGTAAAAGTGGTGGAGACATAAGAACTTCCACCTCCCCCTAAATGTTATGCTAATGAATTGGGAGCAATTCCAGGTCTTTGTCACCCACCTATAGAGCTATTAATCCCACGGGTGCCAAAAAAATCTTTGCATGTGTCTTTGGCCTGAAGAAAACTTGACTACTTTTATTCCTCATCTTTCAATTCAGGCCTCTCCTATTCCAGTCTCTTATTCAAATCAGTGCATGGCTGCTAGAGTACTCTGGACCCTAGCAACCAGATGGCTGAAATGGCAAACTGGAGGGCTGCTGAATAAAAGTTTAAATACAGCAAAAAACAAAAATAATAAAAATCAATTGCAAATTGTCTCAGAATATCCCTCTCTACATCATACTGTTTGTTTGAAGGTGAATAGCCGCTTTAAGTGTGGCCCAGAGCATGGAAAATCTCATACTGAAACTTCCTATGGCCAATGTGGTGCATCAGCAGATGTAAGCTCCAAACCTGCCCAAATCAGTGACATAGATATCAGAGTGGAATGTCAGCCCATGTGTACACGTGCCGAAAGTTGTACTCAACATTTATGGGTGCAATTGTGGCCAACTTAGGGCGAGTTGAGAGCGAGTGCACTTTACCTGCACCCTGGGATGGATGTTAATGGAAAGAAAAGCAATTACAGAACTATAACAAAAGCCCACGTGTTTATCTGATGTGGGGAAGAAGCATGAGGGGCACTGCTCCCTAAGGAATGCCTTTGAATTCCTGATCAAGGAGGCAAAGGGAGTGGGGAGAGATCAGGCCTTGGGATGGGGTATTTTACAAATGAAAAGGATTTTACTGGAAAACAAGCAGGAGAGAGAGAATGGGGAGGACAAGGAAACACATGCAGATATGGAGGTTACAATGAAAGACACAGGTGTAATTAACTTCCCCTTTACAAATCTGGAAGCAATGTTCAATGATGGAGAAAGCAAGTCTATAAGGCGATTGTCGGACCTAGGTGGGTTTCAACTCTGCTGAATGCGTCATACCATGTGACACTAGGGTTGCCACCTTTTCTGGAAAAAAATACCGGCCTTCCTATATATTTATCTTTTTTCCCTATTAATAACATTGGGATCAACCTTAATTTTTACTGGCCAGGCTGGTAAAATACCAGCCAGGTGGCAACCCTATGTGACACCACCAGATTCACAAGGGGGGGCGGAGCTTAGATAGAATGTTCCTGCATTTAGGCAATTCTAGAGCTATAACAGGACAGATACACACACACACACAAGGCACTTGGGGACAGTATTTGTGTTTTATTAAAAGAAAGTCGAAATGGGGAAGATTTAGAATCGAGGGAAATCTTTACAGACTGGCGTTTGGAAAGTGGCAGTCAGTTCGGCACAAGGAGGAGGCCCCCCGTCTCTGCCCACTCAGCTGGGTCCTGTCCAACATGGGCCAATAGATAAGCAGCAATAGAACAAAACAGGAAACCTCTTGTGTATATTAACGAGGACAATAGTTGGTTAATTATCCAAAAATAGAAGCCCCCCCCCAGTCATGCCAACCACAGAGTCCCACCACTAGGCTTATAAGGAACCAACCAATAACGGTGGTGCAACAACATGAAACTCATTATCAGCTTGCGTCTCTTTAAGCCTCCCCCCCACTTCTAAATGAAAAAAACATCAGCTGATAAGTTACATTATTATAAAGAAGACATGGTGCCATGTTTAATACCATACAATTCCAATATGAAAAGGGGAAGATTATGGGAAACCATAAAGACCCATCAGAAGACTCGAAAAAGACTTAAAGAGGGACCAGCTGGACTTTTATGGCTTAGATATGCCTGGAATAAAATTCATATGACTTGTTTTTTTTTTATAATATCAGAATTAGGCAAAACATTGCCTAAAAATTGTTGCCTGGAAACCACAGGATGAAAAATAAAATTCTTAATGTCCATTCCCTAAAAGAGAAAGTTTCAGAGTCTTATTTGAAGGGAAATGTTACAATCTGAAACCAAATTTCACTGTTGACAATTTTTAATAATTATCCCTTCAAATCTAAAAATATTCATCAATTCTAAAAATGTGATTTTTTTCCCCAGTATTTAGGTGGAATTTTTTTTTGTTCTTACAAAAATTAGCAGAATTAGCCACAAAAAACCCCAAAAACTTCCCTTTTGCCTAAATGCATTATAAAGAAAAATAATGGCTAAATATGTTAAAAAAAAAAAAAAAAAATTCTGAATTTTGTATTTCTAATGAGTAAATGATTTTTGCTTATAAGTATAGATTTAGGGAAAAAAATGCCTAATACTGACATTATAACAAAAAAAAACAAATTTACACACAATACATAAATCACATAAAAAACATTTAAATTAATATTTCAGTAATTTTTGTTGATATCAAAAAAACTCAGCTTTTGGCCAATTTTGATCTCACATGCAAAAATAATTTTTGTTTATAAACAAATAAAATAAACATTCTAGAATTGTAAAAAAAAAACAAAAACAAAAAAAACGTTGAATCTATAAATTGTAGGGAAATATGGCGATGTATTTGACTTTTTTGCTAAATGGAGGTTTAGGTGCTGCAAGTATTTCTTACATCACTGCCATGATGTCACACGGGTGGCTCTGCCCACATGTATAAATATAAATATACAGAGCCACCCAAAATGTACAAATACAAATATACAGATAACAAACATTATACATATTTGCCTTCTTGTGTTTATAAGGGGAAGTTAAACCTCGATTAATTTACAGAAGGAGGCGGCGGCGGGCGCATAATATTAAGCAGCTGGTTTGAGAAGACAACACTTTATTTTGGCGCCCACTTTGGCATTAACCCTTCAAATTCCGCCCCCAAAGAGGAATCACAGGAACAATTAGAGGAGGTTCCCAAAAACATATTAAAGGGGGAAGAAATTAACGGATAAACGGGAAATCCCGCAGACATATTTCAAGAGAAAGTGCAGAGGTTGGGGGAGGCATATATTAGGATTTTGAATTTATATTAAATTTATACACATATATATATATATATATTCTTTTGTACAAATTTCCCTCTCATCACAGGGTCACTACTTTTGGCAAACCCCCCCCCCCCCCAATAAACATAAAGGTGCCACAATTTCTGGTAAATCGTCATTTTCCGTATCATTTAAAAATAAAAAAAATAGAAAATTCAGGAATTACATTTTTGACCCTGAATTGATACAAACTGTGCTGTAACAGTCTTCGCTTGGTCTGTAGACAAATAGGATTTTGGGGTGGGGGGTTCACCGGAAAAGTATTTTTTTGCAAAGAGTGCTAGATTAAGTTCTGGTTCCACCCCAATTTTCCACCCAAGCTTTCTCTGAAATTTTTCGAATTCCATTTTGTTTTGTTTTTTTATACAAGTCTGGAAATGCCAATGCAGTTGGCTAAGGGGTGTTCTGGGTCGGATGGTGTAGGTTGGAGTCATCGAAGAGCGGGTTCTTGACTTCCATTTCACCAGTCTGTGGTTGGGTCGAGCCATTGGGAGGGGGCACCACAGGGAAAGGGGGTAGGAAAAAGAAAACAACAACAAATTAATTCAAGGGCTGGAGAATTTTATACATATAACTAATACAGGGCAAAAAAAAAAAACAACGTGATTATGACATCATAAAAAAAAAAGGATTGCATCACAATAGACTATTCTTGCTGCAAATTTCCAGCAACTGCTGCAAGAGAGTAGGAAATGGTGCCCTGCTGTGGGAAGGGCATGTAAAAGAGTCTTGTGTAATTCTGCTGTAACTAGTTATATAGAAAGAACACCCAAATATTATCTCACCCCATGACCGAACCCAACAAATACCGATACTGACCGGGGCAAGTCCTGGGCATTCATACACCGTGAAGTCGCCATCCTCATTTTCATCTTCCGACGTGAGTGCAGAATCCGGGTGTTTGGTTTCATCTTTATTCCTACAAGGGGGGGGAGGGGTTGAAATATAAGTACATCAACCTGTGACCTGAATATAGTCATTTAGAGTGACATCTCCCTCTTCCCAAAGTGATATACAAATAGTCTGCCTAGTGGCTCTGGAATTTTTTATACTTTTTGGCCTATCAATGTTGGGAAAGAGGATGCTGGGAAATGTAGTTCCAATTAAAAAAAAAAAAAGTACTCACTTTTCCATGGATAACATCTGCTGCTTCTGGTGTTGGTAGTGATACATCTGGGCGCTTTGGGCAAGCTTTTTATCCCCGGGCTGTTAGAAAAAGAGAAGAAGAGCCCAGTGTTTTACTGCCCTTACAATAAAAACACCCCTTTCCTTTGCTGATTGTGAAACCTCCTTTACTCAAGTCTGTAGGAATGGCTGAAGGAAAAAAGCTTACCGAGGTTTTCTCGTATGGAGGCGGCGGGGACGACTTGTATGAAGTGTAATCAACCTTCTGGGCCAGTTTCTTCTCACGGTTCATTCTGTACAATGTCACAAACACAAACCATCTCAAATGATCTATTCACCTCCATTCTCTGCCAGTCTGGGCCAAGGGCAAATATCATAAGGTGTAACCTACCTGCACCAGTAGATCCCTGCCACCACTAATGCCACCAGGCCTGCGATGGCACAGCCAACCACCACCCCTGCCGAGACACAAAGGCAACAATGTTTTAAGGCTGAATAGGAGCAAAGATATTATAAGGGTACAGTGTCCCCATTATGGCAGCTCCTCCCTCCTCCCATATGTATAAATACAAATATACAGAAAAGTAATGTTCTGGGCACACAATAAGCTATACCCTCATACTGTACTGTCTAAGGGAATCAATATGGCACCTCCCTCCTCCCATATGTATAAATACACATATACAGAGAAGGAATGGTCTGGGCACACAATAAGCTATACCCTCATACTGTACTGTCTAAGGGAATCAATATGGTACCTCCTCCCATATGTATAAATACAAATATGCAGAGAATAACAATGAGCTATATTTTCCTACTTTGAGAGAAATGGACGCTAATCCTCTCCTTGCCCTTTAATCCCCACTTCATATAGAGAATACAGGAAGACAGGAATGGATTCCATTGAGCCGTTGGCTATTGATACAGGGCATCCCCTCTGGCCATGGGAGAGGTGAATGGAGAGTCAGAGCTGAGCCAGGGACAGAAGTGCTGAAGTCCTGCGGTTAATGGGCAAATAGGTCTCCACTGGGGACATTGTGTGGTCCTATACAGTGTCCCTCCTTCCCTTCCCAGGTTTAATTGTTAATTTAATTTGTCTTCCCCCGACCCCTCTCCTGAGTCGGCTCCCTTTGACTTGACAGTGAAAAGACAAAACAGGGGGATTGGGGCAGAAAGTGGCCCCTGGTCCCCGGCACAATTGCTGTTTGACGAGCGATTAGCAAATCCTTTATCCTCAGACATGAAAAGGTGCAGGTGGGACTGAATGGTCCCCTTCCTGCGTCCTCCTCCTGGGCCAAATCCACTTACGCTAAGAACTTCCCTCTGCCTCTTCCTACCCGGACAGCGAGGGACAGAAAGGGGTCTGGGGCAAATTTACACTGCCCGAACCCCAAACTGAAAGGCTAGCAATCTAATGTTACAGCATTTCAATAGGGAATTCCCCCTAATCCCATTGTCATTAAATGAACCACCCTCCAACCCACCAACCAAGGCATGGGCGGCTAATGTCCTAAAGCCTGAGCACACCTAAAATTGTGCCAGTTGCACCTTAAATTCAGCCAATTTCTAATCAAACAATATATAAAATAATATTGACGCACCCAAAATGAGGGCGTCAC
This sequence comes from Xenopus laevis, assembly GCF_017654675.1. NCBI lineage: Eukaryota > Metazoa > Chordata > Amphibia > Anura > Pipidae > Xenopus > Xenopus laevis. The sequence goes on from NC_054386.1 coordinate 27,617,904, forward strand.
TTAATGGTTTGGTAGAGCCTCGGCGCGGCAGCTCCGTACTCCCGACTCTGCCCCCGCTTCTTCCTGACGGATCGCTGGGAGGAGCATCTGGTGGCGGCTGAGACTGGGGCTGCATCGTGCTAACTGTCAAAGAGAAAAAAAAGAATTCTTATATAATTTTTGTTAAAAAAAAATTACATTTTTTTTTAATATTTCAAGCAGAAAAAAAATATTAATCTGCAATTACCTTTGAAATGCCCAGAACATTTGATTTATCATAATTACCCAGTTCCAATGCAGCCCGGGCACTGCTTTCATTTACACCCTGTCGCAATGCTACTCACCCTCTTGAGCCAGATTTAGGGATCCAGTTTTTTGATTGGCGAGTATGGAGGCCAGAAAATCTATATCACGGTCTAGCATGGGATCCACATTTTTCCCTGCAGAAGATCAAATGAATTAGATGAAATAGAAACTGGAATACATTGAACACGTTAAAATTCCAGATCTGGCAGAAAATATATATTTTATTTTGAGAATCACAAAAATCCTCTTCATTTTATCATTTGCAAATAAAGAACAAACTTGGGCAAAACTTGAAACTAAAAACTGCAGAAAAAAAAAACCAGTAAACACTTTAATTTTTGCACAAAAGACCAATTAAATTTCAATACAAATTCTAATTTTATGAAAAATTCCTTCAAACGGCAGATTACTATATTTGTTTACATACGCAAATCATTCCCTGTTAAATGCGGAGAGAAAAAAAACGGAATTAAAAAAACTAAAATTTAATCTGAATTTAACAGATTAAAAAAAAATATCTATTTTCTAAATTCTAAATGTTATTATTAATTCCATAAAATCATGTAGCACTGTGATTTTCTAATTGTGCCATTTGCCCTCAAATAAAATCTCAATTAGAATATAAATCTCAATTCAAAAATTCTAAATCTTCATAACAATATATTTTCCCCCATTGAATATGAAAATGAATATTCAAAAATATTAAACAGATAAAAAAAAATATCCCTGGAATTTTGTTAAAATCAGGTAATACTGAAAAATTGCTGTCGATTTTGGGGCCTGGTCCCGTCTGGGAGTTCAGGCTCATCCATCAAACTTGACTGCTGGCAGAAGGATCGCCATGAACCAATGACAAGAGATTTGGACAAGTGACAGATGATTACGGATTGGGGTGGGTGGGTCTCTCTTGTTTCAAAAACACACAGGGTAATGTGGTGGGGCAGTAAAAAAAATAAAATAAAATAAAGGGAGTGATAGGGCGGGGGGAGATTTGAAAGTGAAAGGGTTAATGAAATCATCTCGAGAGAGAGAGAGAGAAAAAAAAGAATCTCTCATTGCAAGAGAACTGGCCTATCAAGTGAATCGCTGTCTCCAGACCGGCCATTACACTTGTAATTACTACTACTAAAGAATCTGCCCCTACAGGGCAAGTGGAAGGGGCAGTTAGAAGGGGTAAGAGGAAAAGGACGGGGGTGGCAGGGGCTGTTACTCACTCTGCTAAAAAAAAAAAAATGAAATATATGAAATATATATATATAATTCACAGATGGCACCGAGTGGGCAAATCCAGGTGATAAGAAGGTGGGGTTTGTAACTTGGGAGCCACAGCACCTACCCCCCTCCCCCACATCTCCTGCAGGAAAGTAGAGATGGGGGGGGCTCCCTACAGAATTGAACCAAGTGCCCATCAGGGAGCGGCAAATGAGTTGCCATGAAATGTTACAGGGCCATTGGCAGGGGTGCAGCTGGTGCAATGGGCACAGGGGCAAGTGTCAGGGGCTGATCAGTAGCAAAGGGCAACAAGCTTTGAAGAGAATCAAACAAAATAAATGTGCCACTAACATTATATAATTCGGTAGCAGGCCCAGACTGGCAATCTGTGGGTTCTGGCAAATGCCAGAGGGGCTGCTATAAGGTCCCATAGAAAGTCAGTATTTAGTGGGGTGGTGGGAGCTGTTTGGGCCTCTATGTGGGCTGATTTGGCCTCTGTGTACCTGAAATGCCAGGGCCTATTTTAATTCTCAGTCCGGACCTGGTCGGTAGGGCAGGTAACAAGTCGTTTATATACTGGGGTCCTGGCATTTATGTCTGTCTGTCTACCTACCTACCTATTGATATATCTACCGATCTATCACCTATAAATCTACTTACCTATTGATCTACAAACCTATCAACCTACCTATCAATTTTCTACCTACCTATAAATCTACCTATTGATCTACCTACCTATCAGTATATCAACCTACATATTGATCAACCTATCATTCAACCTACCTACCGGTCTACTCATCTATTAAACTACCCACCTATCAATTGATCTACCTACCTACATACTGATCAACCTACCAACCTACTTATTGATTTACCTACTTACTTATCAATTTTATACCTACCCAGTGATATACCTACCTATAACTCTACCTACCTATAAGTCTATCAACCTACATACTGTATTGATCTACCTATCATTCTACATACCTATCGGTCTACTTACCTATTAATCTACCCACCTATCAATCCATCTATCTTCCTACATATCGATCTACCTATCTATCCATCCATCTACTGTATATATGACTGGTGGGCTTCTATGAATAAGGAATTGTAATATTTTAATCAGATTCCACCCCCCCCAGCTAATAAAGAGAGACAGAAAGAACCCCCCCCCCGGTACAAGGAGGCAGGAGGGGGAGATACCTGGTTGGTTTTGGTGCCAAAAGCTAATTAATTGTGTGGATTGGAGAGAATGGCTACCCCTGTCCCTTTAAAGGCTGCAGCCCCCCAGGTCTCATTAGCACATCACTCCCTGTCCACCCAGAAATGGGCAAACAGAGCCCCTTCCTCTCTCGGGTCCGGCCTGTACACATGCTAATGATGCTGCCATATTGATTGTCAGCACAGATGCCCCACTCAGCGCAGCACAATAGCCTCTGAGCTGCCCAGCACCCCCTGTGGGGAGGGTAAATAGGGCCTCACCTGTTCAGCAACATGTTTTGTCAACACTTCAGCCCAATAGACCCCGGGCACTCTGCTTTTCATTGAGTACAAAGGGACCAACAGACTTGGGATCATCTGCCCCTTCCTATTTTACAACCCGATGTACCGACCCAACACGGATACGGAGAGTCTCTCTGCTCACTGAACCCAAATGACAACGCACTACCCAATAATCACCATTCATGTCCTGTGTAATCAGTATGGCAGCTCCCACCCATATGTAGCCATTCTCTCTTAATTTAATGTGCCAGTAGGGCGCGTATCGATATACCCAAATGACTGAGGGCAAAGGAGCAGTAGGTGCAGGGAGTAGCAGCTAATAAAAGACTCCCAGTACATCACATTACCAGGCTGTTCCTTATCTAGGGGGGGGGGGATGAATGTCAATCATTGTTTGAAGATCCCATACCTGATTAATCCTGCCCAGCAACATATCCACTGGTCTGCAAGCTCCTGGGGGTTGGGGCTAAATCCATATCCAACCTGTTTAACCCATTCCTGCCACTCCTAATCCATTTGGGAAATGCTGGTTGGGTGGGTAAGTTCATGGCATTATCATTAATAAGACTAGTTGATGGAAGAGGATGCTGGGAAGTGTAGTTCAGGTTATCATAGTCAGATTCAGCCTGTAAATGCAGCGGCTTGTGTAGCTGAGAAGACAGAAGAAACTGCAAGCTCACAGCACCCCTAGTGGCATGGAAGGAATATGCCACCTTTAATGATCATTAAACTAATCCTACCATTCCCCAGTAGCACAGGTTGAATAAATATACAGGGATTAAGGTGAAGCCTTTCCTCAGACACCCAACACCTATTTATTGCAGGGGAGATACTTGCACATATATATTTTATATAAGATATTTCCTTTCCAGCACTAAACTGCCTATGGGTTTGGCCCCTAAGTAATAAGCGGCCCCTTCTGTAACTGCACAAAGAACTTCTGACCCTGCACTGGTGGAATCACAAGCAGAGCAAGTTATAATAATGCCAGACGCCCAATACACATTCTTACTGACTCTCCAACCCCAGTCTGGTCACCAGCCCAGGCCTCTACCCTGATTGGGCAGAAAGGGGCAGGAGGTTGTTTTTCTGTTCTGCCCCCACCTTGAACTTCCTCCAAAGTCACTGGAATCTCCCTTATTCCATTACCAGGGCTTTGATGTCTGTACAGGTAATTGTATTAAAGGACAAGGCAAACTATGAACCTAATTATGATCATTAGAATGTAATTAACCACACACTAAATGATAAGCTACAACAGAAGGAATGTTCTGGGCACACAATAAGCTATAACCTCACACTGTACGTCTAAGGGAATCAATATGGCAACTCACTCCTCCCATATATATAAATACAAATATACAAAGAAGGAATGTTCTGGGCACACAATAAGCTATACCCTCATACTGTACTGTCTAAGGCGGGGGATACCCAACCTTTTGAACCCGTGAGCAACATTCAGAAGACAAAGGAGTTGGGGAGCAACAATAGCATGAAAAATGTTTTTGGGGTTCCAAATAAGTGCTGTGATTTGCCATTTGGTAGCCCCTATGTGGATTGTCAACCTACATCGAGACTCTGTTTGGCAGTAAATCTGGTTTTTATACAACCCCTCCAAGACTGGAATTGAAAAATAAGCACCTGGGAGCAATATCCAAAGGATTGGAGAGCAACATGTTGCCCACAAGCTACTGATTGGGGATCACTGGTCTAAGGGAATCAATATGGCACCTCCCTCCTCCCATATGTATAAATACAAATATACAGAGAAGGAATGTTCTGGGCACACAATAAGCTATACCCTGTACTGTCTAAGGGAAACACTATGACAGCTCCCCCCTATATGAATACAGAGAGAACTGTTGACAGGTACAAAAGCAGTTACAAAAAGAGAAGCCGATATGGGATGTGCCCTGAAGCTTTGGCTCTGGGGGTCTGTACCTGAAAGGACTGGTGTTTAGTGTTGTTGCTATGGACTGAACAGAACAGCACGACGTTTCCTGCGCAAAGACCAAGTATTCAGGTTTCTGTTCATTGCGGCACTCGGGGCTTTGGTCCATAAAATACTCTGTGGCACGTGCCTGCCCTCTAGTGGAGACAGCGAGAGTCACATTGTTATTTGGGGATGTGTAACAGAAGCTCAAGCTCATGATTATTTGCTGAATGTGAACCTATTCTCTTATAAAGGGGAAGTTAAAGAGGACCAGTCACCCAAAAAAATTATTCATAATCCTATTTTATCACATCAGTCATGCAAAATTAACTTCAATTACACTATATAAATTATTTGAATCTTGTTTCCTTTAGTGTGGGAATTCATAATTATAGCAAGCAGGCAGGAGCCATTTTGTGGACACTGTTATTAAGACAAGTCTTGTATCATCTCAGAATCTTGTTTGTGCACCAGAATGGGGGACCTGATGTCCATCCCCATGTCCTGGCTACACAATTAAACAGTGAAGAGAACGGGGGAATGTGTGGAGAGCAGTGATTTCTAGGTAGTGCTGAAGGAAAATGAAAGTAATTGTTTGCCCCGTCTCTATGCCCAGGGCATAGAGGAGGGGCAGACAATATTTGATTGACAGCTGAGATGTTTAAATGACCTTACAGCAGCTATGAATGCTTTAATAAAAAATAGAAATTGGATTTCATGTTTAATTTGAAAAGGACTTTTATTATACAGCTTTTTGTGTCTGGGTGACAGGTCCACTTTAACCTGACAATATCCATTTAGCATGATTCAGACATATACTTTATCATTTGCAGCTGCCCAGTGGATGATTTGACCTGTTGTCGGGTTGCTAAGGATTTATTTATCCTAGCAACCACAGGGTGATGTGAATAACACATTGGAGTGGATAAAACTGATAATGAACAAAATATACCCCCGTAATTAATCTCCTCCCCAAAACAAGTGACATAGTGAATTTAAGGTTAGAGAGAGGCATAATAGTAAAAAATAATAAAGACTAACCGCAAACAACGCCAGGTAGAGATGAACTTCCCGTTCTCTAAGCTCCATACATGAAAGGGGCGCTTCACCTTTAAGTTCACTTTTAGCGTGTTATAGAATGGCTAATTCTAAGCAACGTTCCAACTGGCCTTCCTTGTTTATTTTATAACATTCTGGAGTTATTTTCCTTCATCTTCTGACTCTGTCCAGCTTTCAGTTGGGGGTCAGTGACATCTAGAAACCAAAAGCCTTGTGAGGCTGCAATTTGACTGTTATTCATTGTATTTATTTAGGGGGGTTAATGGCTGCACAAGAATCCCTCCTGTAACCCCAATCCTACCTTGCTGGAGCCCGAGGGGGTCCTTATAGTCCCAGAAGGTGCCTCTATAATGTAGGGGAAGACTCAATCCAAGAGCCCAGAGCAGATGGAAGGGGACGGAGACCTCCAGAGCCCTCATCATCATCATCATTCTGGCCACGGAGAAAGAGTGGGGGGAGCTGGCGGAGCGTCTGTTGGAAGCAGCGGGGGGGGGGATAAGGCACGTGTATGAATGCCGCACAAACCGGCAGTCCCTTCCTCTCTGCCAGCTCAAGGCCGTGTGGGATGAAGTACTCGCTTCCACCCACACACTGTATCTGGGCAGCAGCCAATCAGGGGAGAGCGGAATGATGAAGCATCTTTAGGGCAAGTGTCAGCAGTGAGTACACAGTGGCGCCCTGAAAATGGTGGGTTCCCTGCATGATGGGACCCAAATTACTGCCCAAAGTACATTCAGGCTGTAACAGGGGTCTCCCTCTATATATTATATATACACAGCACCAGTATGTGCCTTTAAATACAATAACAATTCAGGGCTACAGAATGAGACAATAGGATTAGAGGTTCCTGCTCACAAGAGCTTACAATCTAAAGGAACAGGCTTAAAGTTTAGAGCCTCCCTCAAATGTCCAATTTTAAACCTTAAGTGCTGGACTACACGTCCCAGAATCCTCGATCATATTATCAGAGTACAAGCAAGCAGCCAGTCCTGGGACATCTGGGGAATAAAGGTTAAAACACAGGACTCTATAGTATTTAGAAGGGGATTTGCCTGTAGCAGGAGAATAATAGTACAGCCAAGTCATTCAGATGAATCATGAATAGTACAAATCTCCCATATTCTGCAATAGAATAAGAGCTAAATTCTGTTAATTGCCCCCTTTGCTGAACTTTACGCAATACATCAAAGCACCACAAGATGGCAAGCAAGGGGCAACCCTGCAGTGTAACAGCTGAATATTCGAACTATAATAACCTGCATTGTGGGTTTAATTCCCTGCTCCCATTTCTGCTCATTCTAAAATGTGTGTTTTATCCTTAAAATTCTACAAAAAGAGCATTTGAGCGCTACAATGATCTCCTGTCCCTACTCAACAGCTTCAGTCTTTTACATCACCAGCAATCGGGGCCCCTCGATTTCTTTAGTATAGTTCTTCTACAGAAATACATGAATGGAAACACTGAACCCGTCTTGACCTCCTGTTCCCACCTTGTCCTCCTGTCCCCTTCTTGTCCTTATGTCTCCATCTTGTCCTCGTGTCTCCATCTTGTCCTCGTGCCTCCACCTTGCCCTCCTGTCTCCACCTTGCCCTTCTGTCTCCACCTTGCCCTCCTGTCTTCACCTTGTCCTCCTGTCTCCATCATGTCCTCCCGCCTCCACACTTTGTCCTACTGTCTCCCACCTTGTCCTCCTGTCTCCATCATGTCCTACTGTCTCCACCATGTCCTACTGTCTCCACCTTGTCCTCCCGCCTCCACTTTGTCCTACTGTCTCCCACCTTGTCCTCCTGTCTCCACCATGTCCTCCTGTCTCCACCATGTCCTCCTGTCTCCACCTTGTACTGCCTCCTCCACTTTGTCCTCCCGGCTCCACCTTGTCCTACTGTCTCCACCTTGTCCTACTGTCTCCACCTTGTCCTACTGTCTCCACCTTGTCCTGTTGTAGATAACTAACTAGGAGACATTGCTGGTGACAGTAGGCGTCTCCATCTCGGCTGCTTTAATATAAACATGAAGTCCATATCGTTGGCAGGAGCCAAGAGAAGAGAGATAACAGAAGAGAAAAACAAACAGACCTAAGACACCTACTTCCCAATATTCACAAGATGTGACGCGGGGGCGGAGGAGCTGAGATAATGATCACTGCTGGGAAACAGAGTTTTATTAATGATACAGGAGAAGAGCCATGAAATGCTTCTATTGATATCAGACTTTGCATCTCTTTATCTGCCCAAAGAACCAGTGGTTTTGGACGCCTTCATCAACAATTCCACAATAAAGGGAAAAAAAGTGCGAAATAAAAAAGTGCATGCATTTCGAATGTGACATGGAAGGATTTAAATCTTTTATGTATGAGCCCAAAAAACCAGAGAGGAATCAGTCCCCGGGACGGCAGGGTCGGAACAGCAGAGGGCGCTGTTGCAGCCCATAATGAAGAATAAACACAGGGAGCAGGAAGGCAGAACAGCCTGGGTGACACTTTGCTCAACACAAATAGGAGACTAAAGTCGGCACTTTAGAGTCAAGGAGTCCAGAAAAAATAAACATGACCTTGTGGCAGGGAGTTCCGCCTATACCCCCCCCCCCCCTCTCCTGGTTAATGGAACAGTTGAGAGCAGCATTGAAAGTTACACGAGATCTGAGAGGATCAGCTCTGCCTTTACCTTAAAGGGATACTGTCATGGGAAAAAACATTTTTTTCAAAATGAATCAGTTAATAGTGCTGCTCCAGCAGAATTCTGCACTGAAATCCATTTCTCAAAAGAGCAAACAGATTTTTTTATATTCAATTTTGAAATCTGACATGGGGCTAGACATTTTGTCAATTTCCCAGCTGCCCCAAGTCATGTGACTGGTGCTCTGATAAACTTCAATCACTCTTTACTGCTGTACTGCAAGTTGGAGTGATATCACCCCCTTACTTTCCCCCCAGCAGCCAAACAAAAGAACAATGGGAAGGTAACCAGATAACAGCTCCCTAACACAAGATAACAGCTGCCTGGTAGATATAAGAACAACACTCAATAGTAAAAACCCATGTCCCACTGAGACTCCTTCAGTTATATTGAGAAGGAAAAACATCAGCCTGCCAGAAAGCATTTCTCTCCCAAAGTGCAGGCACAAGTCACATGACCATGGGCAGCTGGGAAATTGACAAAATGTCTAGCTCCATGTCAGATTTCAAAATTGAATATAAAAAATCTGTTTGCTCTTTTGAGAAATGGATTTCAGTGCAGAATTCTGCTGGAGTAGCACTATTTACTGATGCGTTTAAAAAAAAAAAAAAAAAAATGTTTTCCGATGACAGGATCCCTTTAATAAAATGCCCATGTAACCCCCGTTACCTTGCCCGAGAGAAGCAGCAGGGAGTTATAGGTGGTCACATTCTCCCAACAGCCTTTGCCATAGATCTTCAAGTCTCCCCAACTTGTCCAAATGACACCAGCTGCGTGCTGTTAAGCAGACAGGGCCCCACACTGAGTACAGGAGGTGGGAAGAGAGGGGGGCACAGAGAGAACCACGGGTCATAGGGCAACCATTCCTCATACTGTATGAAGCCGATGCCCTGCAATGTCAGAACAAAACTACAACTCCCAGCATGCCCTGCTAGTCTTATTAGACAGGGCGAAAAGCGCCCCATTTACATGTAACGCTTGGGAACGTTAATTAGAGCTCCAGAGGATTTGCAGCCCCTGCAGGAGACCAATTATAGGAAGCAGTTACACCCTATTATCCTGGCGGGGGCAGAGGAACGTTATGAACGCTAATAATCAGATTTTTTCTATCAATTTCATTCAGCGAACGGGGCGGCTTCATTGAGATTCTCCCAGTTGGGGCCAAATCCAGTCACATTAAATCCAGACTCCACTGGATTTATTCATCACTGGCGCTGCCAGAGACAGAGAAAGTAGGGACTGGAAGAGACCGGATTCTCTGCAACTGACACAACAGCTCTTTAAAGGCACACTACCTGCAGAATGATTGGCTTTACTTGTGCCTCCTCTTGCCTAAATGGGAGGAGTTTCCAGTACTCATGTGATTGCCTCTACGTCCTTTCCGGTAATACACAGCAGTCCTTCCTTGCTTTATAGCGGGGATTGGAACCATAAGGAATCATCCAATAGGAAGGGGGCAAAGCGCTGTGTAAATGTGGCCCCTACTCCCAAGGCAATAGAAATCACTCATTAAAGATTCGAGCGCTGTAGCCTGGGGGGCGAGTGGGGAAGGAGAGAGGCAGAAGAGTGATTATCTTTTCCTGGACTGTAACAGGCACTAACAAGTTTTGCCCATGTGAAGGAGCAGGAAAGTCGCATCTCTCTGTCGAGACAAAGGATTCGCAGCCCCCACCATCAACTCTCAGGATACAGTCTAACGATCCCATTAAATATTCACATACATTTCATCACTGTGCTCATTTGCATAATTATGAGAAAATGCCTTGATCAGTCCTGAATTTGTAATGAGCACATGCGCTTCCCACCTGCTGTCAATTACAGGGATATAAATGGCACTTACGGATTGGATTCCCCCCCCCCAAAAAAACCTCCCCAGTGATTGTGACTTACACAGAGTATGGTCCCCTTTTCCGAAACACTACGGACACACTCGTCACATAATTAGCCCATTAATCTAATTACTGCTCACAGCCTGGAACACTTTGTGGTTTCATTAGAGGATCCGGTTTTCTGGCTTTGTGTTTATAGAAGATTCCGTGGAGTTTGTTTTGCCTCTGCCAGAGACGGGCAAGGTGCCCCAATACAACACATGCCCGCTCGCCCAGTTTCCACGCATGAGAACCCACAGTGCACCCAATAAGTATGTTGCAGTGAAATAGAAATACCTGCACTACGGCGGATTAATCGGCATTCGCCATCATTTCCCTCGTTGAAGTCTTTTAGGCAAGGTCCGCATGTGCTCGAGCCCGGGGGGCAGACTTCCCGTCTCTTTATGGTGCAGTCTAACTTTCTCGGGCATAGGTCAGCTGGAAAACAAGAGAGAGAAAGGGTTAAGTCAGAAAGGCAGTGATGGAGGGCACTCAGCAAAGCAAACACTGCTGGGCGCCATATTAATGTGACGTGGGCGCTGCCCGTAGCATTATGCTCATTATACCACCCACACGTTGTCCGGCAGCTCTGTTTAACCCTCTCAGGGACGGGGATGTTAAAAGAAGGAATGGGTTTGGATCCTGTGATCTGTCTATGACCACTAGGGGATTTTGCACTGCCCTGGACAGGTAGAGAAATCCTATATAAGTTGCCCCCACCTAACACTGCACCCATCAATAGCACAACCATCATGCTAGTAACAGGGCACTGGGGCAGGGGCTCTAAAAATCAGCAGTGCTGCTGTGTCACCTCCACATTAATCTGCCAGGATTCTGCACACGTTTCCCGCTGTGGTTGCGGCGGCAGGTGCATCTCCCAGAACAGAAGACAAGGAGCCTCCTCTGCCATTGATTTGGGCAATTAGGCATATTATGCAGGTCTCGTAATGTATAAACTCCAGGCACAGGGCCCAGCCCAGGAGATATGCAGATTGGAGCTGAGAGTGGCATCACAGGGTTTAGTAGTGCTCGGCATAAAGTGGGGTTGTGTGTCCTTTGTCTGTTCCTTCAGCTGTCACAGGGTGCTGGGAGTTGTAAATCAACAAGAAAAGACAGGTTGTGCCCTACTGTCACCAACATTTCCTGCTGTCTCTGTTGTACCTGACTATCACCATCATTCCTGCTGTTGTGCCCAACTGTCACCATCATTCCCTGCGGTCTCTGTTGTGCCAACTGTCACCATCATTCCCTGTTGTCTCTGTTGTGCCCTACTGTCACCATCATTCTCTGCTGTCTCTGTTGTGCCCAACTGTCACCATCATTCCCTGTTGTCTCTGTTGTGCCCTACTGTCACCATCATTCTCTGCTGTCTCTGTTGTGACCAACTGTCACCATCATTCTCTGCTGTCTCTGTTGTGCCCAACTGTCACCATCATTCCCTGTTGTCTCTGTTGTGCCCAACTGTCACCATCATTCCCTTTTGTCTCTGTTGTGCCCAACTGTCACCATCATTCTCTGCTGTCTCTGTTGTGCCCAACTGTCACCATCATTCCCTGTTGTCTCTGTTGTGCCCAACTGTCACCATCATTCCCTGTTGTCTCTGTTGTGCCCTACTGTCACCATCATTCTCTGCTGTCTCTGTTGTGCCCAACTGTCACCATCATTCCCTGTTGTCTCTGTTGTGCCCAACTGTCACCATCATTCCCTGTTGTCTCTGTTGTGCCCTACTATCACCATCATTCCCTGTTGTCTCTGTTGTGCCCTACTGTCACCATCATTCTCTGCTGTCTCTGTTGTGCCCTACTGTCACCATCATTCCCTGTTGTCTCTGTTGTGCCCTACTGTCACCATCATTCTCTGCTGTCTCTGTTGTGCCCTACAGTCACCATCATTCCCTGTTGTCTCTGTTGTGCCGTACTGTCACCATCATTTCCTGCTGTCTCCTTGCCAATACACTTCCATATTCCTATAATGATCTCATCTACAGACGCGCAGCAATAATCGGATTGAGGAGGCGCCAAAAGCTGTGAAAGGAATGGTCTCTGGGAGGCAGCCTTGGGATGGAAGATATGGAAGGAACATATGACACGAATGAAGGTTTCACGTGGCCTCGAGCTGCGTCAATAAGATAAACACGTGTCTGCATCAATTGGCGAGCCATGTGTCTCCCTGGGAGACTGCGGTGATGGACAGAGGGGAGGAAGGTCCTTCCAATATCAACTACGTAACCAATGATCATACAGAGTAGGTCTGAGTCTGTCACTGTCTATTGTATTCTTCCCTCTGCAGCTGGGACAGAATGCTCTGTTATACAGATAGCTAGAATCTCAGCTGCCATAAAGCAGGACAGGACTGCTGTTTAAAATGGGGATCAGTTAGGATCTGTGCAGCCACTGGGACAGAATGCTCTGTTATACAGACAGCTAGAATCTCAGCTGCCATAAAGCAGGACAGGACTGCTGCTTCCAATGGGGATCAGTTAGGATCTGTGCAGCCACTGGGACAGAATGCGCTATTATACAGACATCTAGAATCTCAGCTGCCATAAAGCAGGAAAGAACTGCTGCTTCCAATGGGGATAAGATAGGATATGTGCAGCCACTGGGACAGAATGCTCTGTTATACAGATAGCTGGAATCTCAGCTGCCATAAAGCAGGGCAGATCTGCTTCCAATGGGGATCAGATAGGATCTCTGCCACTCAATACCCCCAGGAACCCATGGGGGGTATTGAGTGGCAGAGTCCCTATTCTGTCCCTGTGCAGCTGAGACATACAGACGCATGGGTCTGATTACGTCTCTGCAATTTCTCTCATTTCCGACACAAAGTCTCATTAAGGCCACAGGCTCATATAGGGAATTAAGGTAATATCCCTAAGCAAGTGCTCGGTCTCAGCACAGACACAGAGCTGCCGCCTCTGCCCCTGGCACTACCGGGATAATTATGTTACAGGGAACACGTCTTGTACCTAGCGAGAGACCCCAGGGCGAGAATGTAGCAATAGGAATACAAGAGGGAGGTATAACTTCTAGTGTCTATGGGGGGAAGGCTGGAGCTGCCCTATTATTTGCCCACATGCCACACTGTTGAAAGAATAACAAACAAAGGGCAAATCATTACTGTACACAAGCACCGGCACCAGCTCAGGAACAGAAAGGAGGGAAGCGCCAGCCAAGAGCTGTTTGTTTAAGGAGGTGTCTTTTTTCCTCTTTGTATTGCTGACGTGGCCCCTGGTGCCCTCACCCACATGTGCCCTCTCCCACAGCCTGGCAACTGCTAATGGGGAAACCTTTATTCTTCCAATACCCCTTCCCTTGCCTCCAGCGTGGGGACATTGTGTCCTTTAAACACAATTTATGCCTTTTCCTGCCAATTCTTATGCCAATTAAAAACACTGGGTCCCTAATGAGAAACCATAGGGCAGCTCCCAGTCATGTGTCACAATTACAGGTATGGGGGGGATGGTTTGCCCTCTTTTGGGTATAATTTCTAATTATAATCAGCAAGCAGTCAATCTAATCCATCTTTGGGGCGACACCTTGCACACCGACGCTGCCCCGACTTCTGCTGCTTGGGTTGAATCAAGTTAAATGCTGGGTGGTTCCTCTGTGCTGCTGAGCTTGCTGAAAGGGCGAGGTACATACTAGATCCCTATAAATCTTGCCCTGTTTTGTTCTAACACAGTTCCAGGCCAGCGTCAAACTGTAATTGTAGGTTTTAGCAGATTGTGTAATCTCATAATTTAGAAACTGTGGTCTTGCTTTGCCTTTACTCTCCATCCTCTGCTGAGCGGCGCTGCCCTGTGTTTCCTCTGTTGAGTGTCTCATCGGGAACAGGAAGGAAGTAGATACAAGTTTCAGGCTAATCGGAATGACAAAAGGTCAGCAAACCAAATGGACATGTTAAACAGCTATTTAATAGTCAGCTCTTTGGCCAAATCTATGGGCAAGTATCATTTGTTGAACTTGTTTGTGAACCAACGTTTCTGGCCTTTTGCTTTTAACACATTGTGTACTTGTACAAGCAGCCAATCAGAACGAGCCCTTTACAAACTTACCCTCTGGATGCCAGGGACAGTCAACCTGATGCCAAACTATATAGGCTGGCATGAGGACTCAGTCACTGTGGATGGGACAGTATGGCAGCAAGGGACATAAAAGACTCATTACCCCCACCCAATTGGTCTTCATTGTGTTTGGAAACTCCTGCTGAGCGAGTCGTAGGACCACGGTGCCCAATCTCAGATGAAAAACAGCGGGACGGGGAAGCTGCAAGTGAGCAGTTGGCACAGGGGGAATCAAGATGACTTGCTAATTAGCCAACCAGAAATGGCGTTCTCGGTGCGTCTTCACACCTGGAAGGCGGGAAATAGCAGCTGTGTTTGTTCTAAAGGATAACGAGCGAAAGCGAAGGTGCCAAGTGCCGACTGCGGAGAGACTTGCCTGGAAAAGGCTTCAATTAAAGTGGAAGTGAAAACTTATACTAAAATGGAAGGAGAGGCCAATGGCCTTGCTGGTCTTCAGTTTTTATTTTTGTGCCTGTTCTTCGGCTTCTCAGTTGGGGGGGCATCTATGTAAGCCACATGCCCCCCAACTGCATTGGTAGCACTTAGACCTTGTCTGGTCCTGTTTCCCATGTGCATGCCCACAGACGGCAACTGCCACTAGGCAGTCTGAAGCTGCCAATCCCTCTGAGAAACTCTGCCTACGGAGAATAGGTATCAGGGACCCCTAGGGTTTATACCAGCAACACTGCTGGGGAATAGGGTGCCCTATGTGGGGGTGCCCTAGAGTTAATATTGCATGGCATGGGTGTTTATTTCCCCTAAAATCCGCAGGGCAACCAACCAGCAAGATCTTCCATGAAAATGAATATCAGATTTTTTTTCCATTTCCCCTTATCTATAGCATTCCAAGAGTTAATCTTTACTTAACCTTTAAAGGATAAGTAAACCTTAAAAATAAGTGAATGTACAATTGTTGAGGGGACAATTCTAAGCACTTTTGCAATGTACATTCATTGTTTTTTTTGTTTTTTTTAGATTCTAAGATATTAAGGGATACATAAACATAAATGAATTTTGTTACAACAGCACCACCTGCTGGTCATTTTCCCACCAGTCTGACCACCAAGTAGTCAAGGAAGTTGTCAGGAGAAATAAAGAGGCTGTTCTGATGTTTTTCTGCTTAGTGTTGTAACAAAATTCATTCATATTAACAGTACATGTATCCCTTAATATCTTGGAATCTAAAAAAAATAAATAATGAATGTACATTGCAAAAGTGCTTAGAATAGCACCCTAATCAATCTTACATTCACTTATTTTTAAGGTTTACTTATCCTTTAAGGCTTATTATTTCCTAGTCTCCAACAAAACACAAACACGCGGCCTGGGCACACGGAGGAGATGCCAATATAATCTACTGCTTCGTATTCCCTGTGCCCTGCAAGCTGAAAACGCCCCCATGGGGGTTTCATGGTGACTATACTGGTCACTGTGGCAGCAGGAATGTTCTCAATTAAACACTTGGGCAAGAATGTTGCACCTATGAGGAATAGCTGCAATCACCCAATACAAATAACAAATTGCCGGTGGGGGGCTTAATGAAGGAAAGTTGGGTGATAATTAATATCCCTGATAGGGGTCACAGGTGCCTTTCTATCGGAAAGAAACAGGTTACAATGTTCCAAGCATTTAAATAATCTCTTTTCCTCATCATTTATTTATGGAGAGCGGTGGCAGATCTGTGCTTCTTCCCGAGGTTATAAAAATCTACAAGTAAAATTTGGGAAGATACATTTTATATCCATCTGCTGAAAATGTGATTTGCAAGGCGGATTTCGGTCTGATTCTGTGTCACTTTGGGGACAGCAGGAAAAAGAACACGCCTGCATTATTCATAAAGATATAAACAGATCATTTGGAACAGCAAAGATTGGGCTGGAGTTGTTCTGGAGCTGCCAGACGTTTAGTGGGGGGGCTCAGAGTTGTAAATAAGAATGGAAAGACTAATCGCCTCTTCTTTGGGCAACTAATCTACCCGAAAAGCCTTCCCGCCGGCTAGAATCTAAATCGCCAGCGGGGTGGCACTCTTAGGAACGCTTTGTTTTCCGAAGTTGCCCGAAATTTTCTCTTGAGGCAACTTCGGAAAACGAATCGCTTCAAGTGCCACCCCGCCGGCGATTTAGATTCTAGCCGGCGGGAAGGCATTGCGGGAAGATTAGTCGCTCAAAGATGAGGTGCTTTGTCACCAGGCGACTAATCTACCCCAAATAGCATTGTGTGGCTCTACCCTTAAAGGGTCTTGTTAAAGCAGCCACTCATGGTAAAGATCTAAAATGGACTACAATAAAGATGAGGCAATTTAGAATTCCTGCATGCAATATGTGCCCATCCTCGTATACAGACAAGCAAACAGCTCTATTATCCATAGTCTCTGCACTTGCCCAGGCTCAGGACTATCCCTCACTAATCACATAATGACCCAGATGTAGGACAGGGTAGATTATCTCTTCAGAAGATCTCAGGAAGGGATATCTTTAAAGTCTGTGATCGCACACTAATCCTGAGCAAACACAATTTAGGATCCTTCCTCTGCAGCCCAAATGCAATGGGCAGATGGGATGTTATATTGTGATGAACTTGTATCTCCTGGTTGTATCTCTGCCAGTTTAATAAAGATGGCGTATCCAACTGCCAGCTGGACTGGCTCAAAGACAAGGTAAAATTTAGATGAGTTTTCTGCTGATTTAACACAAACTCCTCCCACAGACTGTCATTGTTTATAAAACTATGCAAGCATTTACATCCGTGCTGTCCAACTTCTATGGTACCGAGGGCCGGAATTTTTCTGGTCTACATGGGCCGATAACGGAAGCCAGTGTTAGCCATTCCCTGGTTTTAGACCCATGTTACCACAAGACCATATCCACATTAATAGAACACCAAAAAAACCAAATGGTTGGTGCTCACTGCAGGGATCAGGGCCGGAACTAGGGGTAGGCAGAGTAGGCGGCTGCCTAGGGCGCATTTATTGAGGGTCGCACTTTTAAGCAGATTTTTTGCCCTTTTTTTTATACTTTATTTTTTTTTTTAAGCGTTTATTTAATAGTTTGTTTCAGTAATCATGGTCACTCAGCTGGGTGGAATCCACCTCCCTCACCTTCTCCCTCTTGCTGGCAAGTAATAGACCCTCCTGTGTGGTGCAGCGTGATGTGCGTAAATGCCTCAATGACGTCACTGATGTGGTTGGCTGGCAGAGAGCTTGCTGGTACAGGTATGGGGGGCTGTATGGTGGATGGCTGCTGAGCTTGCTGGCACAAGTATGGGGGGACTGTACTATGGATAGCTGCTGGACTTGCTAGTACAGGTATGGGATCCCTTATCCGGAAACCTGTTATCCAGAAAGCTCCGAATTAGAAAAGATCGTCTCCCATAGACTCCATTATAATGAAATAATCCAAATTTTTAAAAATGATTTCCTTTTTCTCTGTAATAATAAAACAGTAGCTTGTACTTGTTCCAAACTAAGATCAATCTCTATTGGAAGCATAACCAGCGTATTGGGCTTATTTAATGTTTACATTATTTTTTAGTAGACTTAAGACTTGAAGATCCAAATTACAGAAAGACCCCTTATATGGAAAGCCCCAGGTCCCGAGCATTCTGGATAACAGATCCTATACCTGTACAGGTACAGGGGGCAGTACTATAAATGAAAAAGTGGCGTACACTTTCTTGCTTTCTTTATTTAAAACATCATGGTAAGGAGGGAAATGGTAATGCAGGACAGGGGGCACTGATTGAAGCTCTTGCCTAGGGAGCCAAACTACCTTGGCCTGGCCCTGGCCCTTGCAAGGATGTCCCTCATATGAGAAAAAATTAAGTCATATTAAGGGGCACATTTACAAAGCTCGAGTGAAGGATTCGAATTAAAAAAACTTCGAATTTCGAAGTGTTTTTTTGGCTACTTCGACCATCGAATGGGCTACTTCGACCTTCGACTACGACTTTGACTACGAATCGAACGATTCGAACTAAAAATCGTTCGACTATTCGACCATTTGATAGTCGAAGTACTGTCTCTTTAAGAAAAACTTCGACCCCCTAGTTCGGCAGCTAAAAGTTACCGAACTCAATGTTAGCCTATGGGGAAGGTCCCCATAGGCTTGCCCGCGTTTTTTTGATCGAAGGATATTCCTTCGATCGTTGGATTAAAATCCTTCGAATCGTTCGATTCGAAGGATTTAATCGTTCGATCGAACGAATAATCCTTAGATCGTTCGATCGCAGGATTTGCGCTAAATCGTTCGACTTCGATTTTAGTTCCTGGTCGAATATCGAGGGTTAATTAACCCTCGATATTCGACCCTTAGTAAATCTGCCCCATAGTCTTATAAGACATACCCTTAAATCAATATGCCTCATCCTCTCCTGTGTATAATACAGTACCCCCTGCATACGATTAAACACCTTAGGGGCCCCTAACAATAATTTTCGAATGCTAACAAACCCCCAGAATAAATACCAGGTTTATGTTCCATAGGGATCATAGGACAGGCAGAGTGTGGCACACACAAGGAGCATAGGGCAGATAAGAGTATGGCACACGCAGGGAGCATAGGGAAGGCAGAATAGAGCAGGAGACAGGGAAACCCATCAGGACCACTCTAAGATATACAGTGACACAGTGCTGGTGCTCCATTAGCATTCTGAATAAAGTATGAACATGTGAGCAGTTTCAGTCTGGGTCTCAGGTGTGAACAGTACAGGGTTTTAGGTTGTGAACAATAGAGGTGTCAGAAATGTGAACAATGCAGGGGGATTACATGTGTGAACAATACAGAAAATTACAGTGTGAATTGGAGGTTTAAACAATGCAGTTAATCCCTTTTAAAATGTACACATGGTAAGCAGACACAGCAGTTAGACTTTCATGTGGAGGGTCACACAAAGGGGGGTCAGTTGGACAGCCCTGATTTACATATTACCATTCTATTTTCACCATGTTTCCTCTTAGAGTCGTGTTCCAAAGTAAAAGGATTTATATCACACACACAGAGCTACGGATTACCTACTGTAGTGACTAAATATTTGAGTAACCAGTCATTTCTGTATTTACCCAATATCTCCACTGCTCTCCGGCCGGCAACACCCTCTCGCTAACAAACATCTATCAGGTTTTCAAGAAAAAAAGCCAAAGATAAATTTTAGGCGCCTGTGCATGTATAAATATTGTCATGTACCTGACATATGTCATGGGGCAATAGCATGTGTAATTCTCCAGAACACACAACAGGATAAATACAAGGCCAATTCCATGTATAATAACCCAGAACACACAGCAGTATAAATACAAGGCCAGTTCCATGTATAATACCTCAGAACCCACGGCAGGATAAATACAGTGCCAATTCCATGTATAATACTCCAACACACAGCAGGATAATTACAGTGCCAATCCCATGTATAATACCTCAGAAACCATGGCAGGATTAATACAGGGACAATAATACCCCCTCCCTGTCTGTTGGTTTGTGGAGGCTTGGTCCATCCTCAAGCCTTCATTACAATTCACTCATGAGGATTGTAACCTCTTTCTAAGAGGTCCCAGTTACACATACATTGCTCAGTATAAGAATCTGTATTTAATAAAAACAAATTTCTGCGTAAAAATCCACATTGAAATGGAAGGTTTACTACAAAACTGTTTTTATGCATGGTTGGCGATTGATTTATTCCTGACTTGTATTACCTGCTGCAACCCACGGTCTAACTGTCAGCCTAAGACAAACAAACAGGAGATCTTCCCCGTTTCTGACAGAGACAAGAGGTTGCATTGCTACACAGCTCTTTCTAATATAATACAAGTCCTGTTCACCTACAGCAGGAGAAATCCAGGACTATGTACTTGTCATCTCTTCAGTCTAATTCCTTCATTAATGCAAATACTACAAATATTACAGGGCCTTGCAGGGCAGCAGTTTTAATATAGAAGAATAGTATAGAAGTCCAAAATACAGACATTTCAACAAGAAGGGGGCACTGCACAAGACAGAGGGAGCAGAGCAATAGTCACACAGAAGGAGACGATGGAGACAGTAGTATCAGATGGACAAGGTAAAAGACAATGAGCACGGTAGGAGAAGGTAAAGATTGGAGACTACGGGAGCCAAACAGGACAAGGGTGATGGACAGGGTAAGAGATGATGGACACTGTAAAGGACCATGGACATGGTAGAAGAAGGTGGACAATGCAGAGGATGAAACACATGGTAGAAGACAGTAGACATGATAGAAGATGATAGGGATAGTAGGACATTATGAGAACAAAATGAGACAGTAAGTCAAGAGAGAGAGAGATACACATAGATGAAGATATTTGGATGAGATGGAGACAGCAGGAGACCATAAACAGAGTAGAAAATGGTGGAGAAAGAGAATATAGGGACAGTAAGACAAGATGGGAAAACAGCAAGGCACGGAGAAGACTGAAATGATGGACACAGAAGTAGACAATGGTGGAAGGAGAACATAGGGACAGTGAATATGCAGACAGTGGAGACAATGGACAAAGTAGGAGAAGGACACACTAAGATAAGATGTACACGGTAGGAGATGATGGGTCAGAAAGACAATATGGTGACACTTGGAGAAGATCAAAGTAGATGTTGACAGTAGGACAAGATGGCAACAGCAGGGCAGACAGTGAATTGTGTGGAAATTATTCCATACACAAATTAACGTTCTATAAGTTTCCTACTCTGGTGGAAGAATGTGATAACGGTAAGGGCATTACCAGCCATTACCCACCCAGTCTATCCCTGTTTGTCATATGTGATCTTGGAATGGTCCTGATATAAATCACAGGGAAGGTCATAAATTGGATCAGTACCAGGACCAGGGGGCGGATCTAAGTGCAATATCATTCATTCACAGTTGCATTAAACTCAGAGGTTTGACTGGCCGGATTCCGGTTGTCAATGGACTACAACTCCCAGAATCCTTCTCCGACAAGGGCAAAATGCTACTTTGACTAAGAATTCATAACAGGTTGGAAATATCTTGTACAACAAGCTGGAGGGTTCTGGGGAAGAGCAGAAAAGGGAACATTTGAGTCAATTACCCTTCCAGGCGCCAGTAATTTCCGCTTAGTCCAATCTACAGGTTCAGCTGTTGACCAGGGACATATATATATGTAATTAGCCCCCCACGCATTTCGTATTTCCATTGTCTTAAGTGATGATGTGCAGACAATACAGGCCTTGTCCCAGCACAATACCCCCCCCCCCCAACCTCGACACACAAAGCCGGCAGCTGCCACTTTTTCAATATTTGATGTGGGTTATGTTCTGCCGTGAGCACTAAAGCGAGGATTATGTCTGTAACAAGAAAATATTATCCCTGCGCTAACAGCAACCAGGAACCCGCCATTGTTTGCTAGAAACCAGGCAATAGCACCCAGTCCAAAGTGCAGCCAGGACGGAGAGGAAGGAGACAGTGGGGCAAAGTGGGAGTCAGTAGGACAAGGTGGGAGACAGTAGGACAAGGTGGGAGACAGTAGGACAAGGTGGGAGACAGTAGGACACAGTGGAGACAGTAAAGATGGATACAGTAGAACATGGTGGAGACAGTAGGACAAGGTGGAGACAGTAGGACAAGGTGGAGACAACAGGAAAAGGTGGAAACAATAGGACAAGGCGCTGACAATAGGACAAGGTGCTGACAATAGGACAAGGTGGAGTCAAATAGGACAAGGTGGAGACAAATAGGACAAGGTGGAGACAAATAGGACAAGGTGGAGACAAATAGGACAAGGTGGAGACAAATAGGACAAGGTGGAGACAAATAGGACAAGATGGAAGGCAGTAGGACAAGGTAGTAGGCAGTAAGACAATGTGGAGACAGTAAAGATGGATACAGTAGGACATGGTGGAGACAGCAGGACAAGGTGGGGGCAGTATGACAAGTGGGAGGCAGTAGGGTAAGATGGAGACAGTGCGACAAGGTGGGAGACAGTGCGACAAGGTGGGAGACAGTACGACAAGGTGGGAGACAGTACGACAAGGTGGGAGACAGCACGACAAGGTGGGAGACAGCACGACAAGGTGGGAGACAGCACGACAAGGTGGGAGACAGCACGACAAGGTGGGAGACAGCACGACAAGGTGGGAGACAGCACGACAAGGTGGGAGACAGCACGACAAGGTGGGAGACAGCACGACAAGGTGGGAGACAGCACGACAAGGTGGGAGACAGCACGACAAGGTGGGAGACAGCACGACAAGGTGGGAGACAGCACGACAAGGTGGGAGACAGCACGACAAGGTGGGAGACAGCACGACAAGGTGGGAGACAGCACGACAAGGTGGGAGACAGCACGACAAGGTGGGAGACAGCACGACAAGGTGGGAGACAGCACGACAAGGTGGGAGACAGTACGACATGGTGGGAGACAGTAGGACAAGGTAGAGACAGTAGGACAAGGTGGAGACAGTAGGACAAGGGTGGAGACAGTAGGACAAGGGTGGAGACAGTAGGACAAGGGTGGAGACAGTAGGACAAGGGTGGAGACAGTAGGACAAGGGTGGAGACAGTAGGACAAGGGTGGAGACAGTAGGACAAGGGTGGAGACAGTAGGACAAGGGTGGAGACAGTAGGACAAGGTGGGTGACAGTAGGACAAGGTGGGTGACAGTAGGACAAGGTGGGTGACAGTAGGACAAGGTGGGTGACAGTAGGACAAGGTGGGTGACAGTAGCACAAGGTGGGAGACAGTAGGACAAGGTGGGAGACAGTAGGACAAGGTGGGAGACAGTAGGACAAGGTGGGAGACAGTACGACAAGGTGGGTGACAGTAGGACAAGGTGGGAGGCAGTAGGACACAGTGGAGACAGTAAAGATGGATACAGTAGAACATGGTGGAGACAGTAGGACAAGGTGGAAACAATAGGACAAGGTGCAGGAAATAGGACAAGGTGCAGACAAATAGGACATGGTGGAGACAAATAGGACAAGATGGAAGGCAGTAGGACAAGGTAGTAGGCAGTAAGACAAGGTGGAGACAGTAACAATGGATACAAGTAGGACATGGTGGAGACAGCAGGACAAGGTGGGGGCAGTATGACAAGTGGAAGGCAGTAGGGCAAGGCGGAGACAGTACGACAAGGTGGGAGACAGCACGACAAGGTGGGAGACAGCACGACAAGGTGGGAGACAGCACGACAAGGTGGGAGACAGCACGACAAGGTGGGAGACAGCACGACAAGGTGGGAGACAGCACGACAAGGTGGGAGACAGCACGACAAGGTGGGAGACAGCACGACAAGGTGGGAGACAGCACGACAAGGTGGGAGACAGCACGACAAGGTGGGAGACAGCACGACAAGGTGGGAGACAGTACGACATGGTGGGAGACAGTAGGACAAGGTAGAGACAGTAGGACAAGGTGTAGACAGTAGGACAAGGGTGGAGACAGTAGGACAAGGGTGGAGACAGTAGGACAAGGGTGGAGACAGTAGGACAAGGGTGGAGACAGTAGGACAAGGGTGGAGACAGTAGGACAAGGGTGGAGACAGTAGGACAAGGGTGGAGACAGTAGGACAAGGGTGGAGACAGTAGGACAAGGTGGGTGACAGTAGGACAAGGTGGGTGACAGTAGGACAAGGTGGGTGACAGTAGGACAAGGTGGGTGACAGTAGGACAAGGTGGGTGACAGTAGGACAAGGTGGGTGACAGTAGCACAAGGTGGGTGACAGTAGCACAAGGTGGGAGACAGTAGGACAAGGTGGGAGACAGTAGGACAAGGTGGGAGACAGTACGACAAGGTGGGTGACAGTAGGACAAGGTGGGAGGCAGTAGGACACAGTGGAGACAGTAAAGATGGATACAGTAGAACATGGTGGAGACAGTAGGACAAGGTGGAAACAATAGGACAAGGTGCAGGAAATAGGACAAGGTGCAGACAAATAGGACATGGTGGAGACAAATAGGACAAGATGGAAGGCAGTAGGACAAGGTAGTAGGCAGTAAGACAAGGTGGAGACAGTAACAATGGATACAAGTAGGACATGGTGGAGACAGCAGGACAAGGTGGGGGCAGTATGACAAGTGGAAGGCAGTAGGGCAAGGCGGAGACAGTACGACAAGGTGGGAGACAGTACGACAAGGTGGGAGACAGCACGACAAGGTGGGAGACAGCACGACAAGGTGGGAGACAGTACGACAAGGTGGGAGACAGTACGACAAGGTGGGAGACAGTACGACAAGGTGGGAGACAGTACGACAAGGTGGGAGACAGCACGACAAGGTGGGAGACAGCACGACAAGGTGGGAGACAGCACGACAAGGTGGGAGACAGCACGACAAGGTGGGAGACAGTACGACAAGGTGGGAGACAGTACGACAAGGTGGGAGACAGTACGACAAGGTGGGAGACAGTACGACAAGGTGGGAGACAGTAGACCAGTTGAGACAATAGGACAAGATAGAGACAGTAGGACAAGGTGGAGACAGTAGGACAAGGTGGAGACAGTAGGACAAGGTGGAGACAGTAGGACAAGGTGGAGACAGTAGGACAAGGTGGAGACAGTAGGACAAGGTGGAGACAGTAGGACAAGGTGGAGACAGTAGGACAAGGTGGAGACAGTAGGACAAGGTGGAGACAGTAGGACAAGGTGGAGACAGTAGGACAAGGTGGAGACAGTAGGACAAAGTGGAGACAGTAGGACAAAGTGGAGGAAGTAAAAATGGATACAGTAGGACATGGTGGAGACAGTAGGACAAGGTAGAGACAGTAGGACAAGGCGGAAGGCAGTAGGACAAGGTAGGAGACAGTAGGACAAGGTAGGAGACAGTAGGACAAGGTGGAGACAGTAGGACAAGGTGGAGACAGAAAAGATGGATACAGTGGGACAAGGTGGAAGGCAGTAGGACAAGGTGGAGAGAATAAAAATGGATACAGTAGGACATGGTGGAGACAGTAGTACAAGGTGGAAGCAGTAGGACAAGGTGGAGACAGTAAAGATGGATACAGTAGGACATGCATGAGACTGTAAGACAAAGTGGAGACAGTAGGACAAGGTGGGAGACAGTAGGACAAGGTGGGAGATTATCTAATGAAAGAATGAATAACGCGCATATAACACATATAACATGGCTGCCTTTGTGAGCACAGTAGACAGTTTCCCACACAACCCCCTTTAGGGCAATAAACCTCCTTAGGGAGCAGCACAGAACTGGGAAGAGAGGCACCATAAATCATCTCAGGACCCTGAATCTGATTACAGTTCAGGTTGAGAATACGTAACGAGAATCATAAACACTACACAACTATATGTCAATACCCCTTTAAATGGCAATATTGCCTCTGTGTATGCCTGAACTGGTTAACAGAGTGACTGCATTGGGAAACTGTATCACAAACACTGAATATTCCACTGACGCCCTAGGGACTGCCGTGTTTCCAAGCAACAATCTCTGACCAGCAACTGCACTCGCAATTTCCAGGCTACTGCCATTGAAGCTACTTAGAGGGGAACGGCACCCAACAATGTCACTCTAAGCAACTTCCCAATATAAAAATTCATTATGGCTGTTTATAGCCTCTGCAAAACTGGCTCTGACTATTAAACAAGGTAGTAAAAGCAAGTGAATTCACAGGCCTACAGGAGAACGGACTGACTTAAACCTTAGGTAACCTGTGCTTTAGTGGTCACTAAATGATCTAGTAAACACTCCCAGGGGACAGGAATGTCAGCAATGTTGTGAGTGGAACCGGGTGCGTAGGGTTGGTACCTGGAGATGTGGCGTTACCAACGCAAAGAGTAGAGCCATAAAAGAAAGAAATGCCCTTTCTCTTGTTGTTGTTTAGGGAGGACCAACAAGTCGGACTGGTTTGGAGCAGAAGGAATCCCAGTAGGGGTGAGGTGGAATGTGTATTAATACAAAAAAAAAAAGCCTGGCCTGAAATACCACTAAAAGAAATAGTTCAGACCTTAAAATGTTAAGTTAACTTTACAAATATATTTTTAGTATAAGGTAGACCTTGTAGAGAGGTGTTCCAGGATAGTAACGGACTTGCACATCAATGAGGGATGCATTGGTGGAAAGGAGATTTACCATCAGCATAGGAAGGGATTCTTTACTGTAAGGGCAGTCAGGTTATGGGATTCCCTACCAAGTAGGGGGAATGAGTGATTCATTGGTGGGGAGAGGAAAGGATATTTTACCATCAGCATAGGAAGGGGTTATTTACTGTAAAGGCAGTCAGGTTATGGGATTCCCTACCAAGAAGGGGGAATGGGTGATTAATTGGTAGGGAGGAAAGGATATTTTACCATTAGCATAGGAAGGGGTTATTTACTGTAATGGCAGTCAGGTTATGTGATTCCCTACCAAGAGAGGGGGAATGAGTGATTCATTGGTGAGGAGGAAAGGAGATTTCACCATCAGCATAGGAAGGGGTTCTTTACTGTAAGGGCAGTCAGGTTATGTGATTGCCTACCAAGAGGGGAGAACGAAGGATTTATTGGTGGGGAGAGGAAAGGAGATCTCACCATCAGCATACAAAGGGGTTCTTTACGGTAAGGGCAGTGAGTGATTCATTGGTGGGGAGGAAAGAGGCATATATATATATATATATATAATTACCAATTAAGAGCTAATTGGGGGAGTAGAAGACTATGGCGTCACGCGGGGTAGTAGAGTAACACACAGAGCACCTGGCTCTTATCTCTGCTCTGACTAAGCCACGGGCTACAAGCCGATAACAGCAATGAGTCACACAGGCATCAACAGTCCCCGCCCCCCCGATTCCTGACCCGTTTCCAATAGAACGAAAGAACCAGAACGGTTCCAATACTGAAATGGCTACTGCCACCGAAGCTGAAAACGATCCAATAAGTGAATATCATGAAAACCTTTTTCCATGCACATTAAAAAAATAATTTCTTCAAAGATGAACTTTGGGTTTTCTCAGTGTGCAATCGGTTCTGCGGCGTTCGGCCATATTGTATCATGTTTCTCAATAAAGCCACGCCCCCTCTATTGCAAATGGAACAAAAAAAAATGTCCCACTTTCTAGAAATAATCCCAGAAGTAGAGACGCTTCTTGGAGCAAAGAAACAACTCTGTTACTAATATACAAAGCGACACAAAAAACACCTTCTGTTAAGATGAAGTCCCAAGAAGAGAAAGGGTTAAAGGTGATTTGTTTTTCCTTCCGTAGCTCGAAAATCCAGTCTGAGGATTAACCACCTTGTCACAACCCTCAGAATTTTCTGCTTATTTTACTTTCCACAATATTTACATTTAGGTGAAACTGCTGCACTGATAGAGCCGTGAATCGGCGGCTGGTGAAGCCATGAATTGATGTGCTGGTAATCCACTGGCTTCTGCTACATTGTAGCCAGGGAACTGAGATGCTGCTGTCAGTAGCAATGCCACTTGCAAAGAACTCTGTATAATCAATGTATATTGGGCAACAATTAATATTTGGGTTTATATCCCCTTTAATAAGGGGGGGGTCACCTGCAGCAGGAAATGCATCCTTTTCCTGGATACAATGAAGAAATGGCATTTCAGTTCAGGATAAACAAGTTCCCTGGCTTTGTATGGATCGCCTTTCACTTCCTGCCTTATGTAATCAGGCTGTCAGGGGATGCTGGGAAATATAGTTTGATTTACAGAATGATCCTCTGATCCCAGTTTTATCACAATTCAAAGACCCCCAAAGATAAGGGCTCATTTGCAACCACAACCGACAGTGCAGTGTCACAAAAGTGAACGCAGCCCAATAGTTGCGACTGCCGCCCGATGCGTCTGTCCTGACTTATGGATATGAGGGAAACCTGGAAGTACCACCAACATCCATTTGCTTCCCTAAGCCACATAGGAGAACGTCCACCACTCCCCAGTGTAGCTTGTGCCATAGAAAGCCATACGTTGTATTCAGTGCAACAGTAAAGTAGGCAGTATCTGCCACAAATGGGGGGAGGGGTATATTTAAGGGGAAGCAAACACTCTAATGTTAGATCTGACATAACAAATTGTTGCTTATTGGTTACCATCGCCATGGTGCACAATCAGTATGACTAGAGGTTGTGCCTTGGTGGATAGTAGCGCTGCAAATGCAATTAGCTCCGGTGGCCACTCCCCCTTCATTGAAATAAAGAACTGGTTAAAGTTGCGCTTTATGAAAACGCAGCGGGAATGGGGGAGCTGAGTTTGTTGGCCACAGACATTTTCCTGCCATTGTTTAATTGTGTGAAGTCACGGCATATTTGGTTGGTAGGGGTGTCAAATGGAGTGTTAACCCTTTGTGGCTGTGCACTATATGGATACAGAATAAATCCAGTAAAAATCTAATCATCAATAATGAGCAAATGAGTCTATACTAGCAGATGACAGTTAGTAACATGAGGGCCACTGAGGCAACACAAGCCAAAGCCCACTGAAACAGCTGCCCCGCCACACGGCATGAGACTTGTGGCTTGGACACACATCAGTGAAAAGGAGAACAGAAGAACAAGAAAAGACAATCAAATTAATGGAGGCTTAAAGTGCTGGGGTTGTTGTTGGCAGAGGAGGGATCTGAACCGTGTGTAACAAGGTGACTAACTGTCATCTTCTAGTAAAGCAGCGGCGACAGAAGCACCAGTACGTCATGAGCAGCACTTTTGTTGCCCAACAACAGGGTCTCTGTCTGATCTGCAACTGATGGGGCAACACAGGCTCATCTAATCATCTGGGCCCCAGGGCCAACAACTGGGTCACTCATGCCCTTCCACAATAGGACCCTCGTGTTCCCCCTAAACCTAGAAATATGTCACCCACCATACAACCAAGAATTCATGTATTTCTCTCGACAAGAACATGTCACCCATCATATAACCCTGTCCCACCATATTCCGACTCATGTCACCCATCATATAACCCTGTCCCACCATATTCCGACTCATGTACCCCCCAGAGATATAATGTCACCCATCATATAACCCTGTCCCACCATATTTCGACTCATGTACCCCCCATACCCAGAGATACAATGTCACCCATCATATAACCCTGTCCCACCACATTCCGACTCATGAACCCCCCATACCCAGAGATATAATGTCACCCATCATATAACCCTGTCCCACCATATTCCGACTCATGTTCCCCCATACCCAGAGATACAATGTCATCCATCATATAACCCTGTCCCACCATATTCCGACTCATGTACCCCCCATAACCAGAGATTTAATGTCACCCATCATATAACCCTGTCCCACCATATTCCAACTCATGTTCCCCCATACCCAGAGATTTAATGTCACCCATCATATAAACCTGACCCACCATATTCCGACTCATGTACCCCCCATAACCAGAGTTACGTCACCCATCATATAACCCTGTCCCACCATAACCCGACTCGTGTACCTCCCCCAAATTTCCAGAGAGACACAATGTCCCCTATCACAAGCATTCAGAGCATAACACTGATAGATTGCAAGCCTTTGAGCACCAAACTACCCCCAAAACATGATATCCTTTCCTTCCTTATTGCCCCAACTAAAAACAGCCCTAGAACACAAAGGCTCCTTACAGAACAATGGGCAAAAATATACAATGTTACTACTGTAACAAAATCCCTCTACATCAGCCAAGGGTCCCACGAGTGCTGCTGACATACAACTCCCAGCAACCTATTGACAGCTTTGACTGGAGTGGGGTGCTGGGAGTTATAGAACAAGGAGAACTGGAAGGGGGAGAAGCCCATTCTCTATAGGGAGTAATAATATAAATAAATAAATATATATATATATATATATATATATATATATATATATATATATATATATATATATACATACACACACACACCATCATTATATATATGTATATATAGACATCTCTCTCTCCTGGCAGACAGAGAGAAGGGGAGAGACAGAGACAGGAATAGAGAGAGAGATCCACTGACACCTGATTAGAACAAACACTGTCACCTTCCCCCACCCTTCCCTGTTTTCCCCATGAGCATCACTCACCTGGGCCCCCAAGGGCCACCCGGCACAGCAGTAGGGAGCAGCATAGGATGGGCCCCAGTAGGGCTGCAATCCGGGCCCCTGCAACTCGGGGAGCCCCCATCCCTTCAGGCAAACACGGGGAGACACTGCAGCATGTCTGACACTGAGCAAGGAGAGCGCAACCACTGGAGGAGGAGCGCGCACTGGCACAGGGAGAGGGGCACGCGCGCAACTGGAGCGCGCACAGCAGAGACACGCCCACCAAGAAAGGGAGGGGTTAGGGGCATTTTGGTTTTGCTGTGTTAGTTCCCAGTTTCTGTAGATTGTAAGCTCTATGGGCAAGGGACCTCCTTTAATCTCTGTATGTTTATACTTATTTACTACTATTAATTATTATTCATGTTATTATTACTAGTAGTATTGTTGATATTATTAGTAACGTATATTTAGAGCAGCCACATATTCCGTGGCGCTGTACTGGGACATACCAGCAGAGACAGCTGAAATGAGTGGCACAGAAGCAGGAACCCCAGATATTCCCTTTTATTCTCTGTTCTCTGCGCATGAGTCTGACAGTTTCACCCACAAATAGAATGTTGGGGTGACGCATTGCCCTCCCCCCTTCCCTTCAATGGGAGACAATTTTTTTTCTGCTGCATATTAATAAGTATCATAATTCTTCTTGTATCAGGTACCTCACTGGGCTTGTTGTGCAGCGCCCCCTGCTGGAAGATTCTTACTGTAGCGCAGAATTCGGGTACTGAGACTGAAACTGGAGCCATTTACATTTTATTTTCTATTATGGACCAGGACCTTCTCTAAATTCACTCCTATGCTCTATTTCTTTTATTCTTCCACTTATAACCCAATATTCCCAGTCCTGCCCAGTCCACTCCAGTCCAGGGAACTCCCACAATGATTTATAACAACATTATCACACTCCTGAGCTGCGTGGGGGGGAAATGTCTTAGGAAAAGTCTCTGTAAAGGTATTTTTACTTTACTACCTGGCACACCTAATCCTGCCTAAATCTATGTACTCTTCTGCCTCAACTGCAATACACAATAAGCTATACCCTCATACTGTACTGTCTAAGGGAATCAATATGGCATCTCCTCCCATATGTTTAAATACAAATATACAGAAAGGGAATGTTCTGGGCACACAATAAGCTACATACCCTCATACTGTACTGTTTAAGGGAAACAATATAGCACCTTCTTCCTCTCATATGTAAGAATACAAAAATACAGAAGGAATGTTCTGGGCTCACAATAAGCTATACCCTAATATTGTACTGTCGAAGGGAATCAATATGGCACCTCCTCCCATATGTATAAATACAAATATACAGAGAAGGAATGCTCTGGGCACACAATAAGCTATACCCTCATACTGTACTGTCTAAGGGAATCAATATGGCACCTCCCTCCTCCCATCTTTGCCCCGTTGGTAGGCAATACAATGCATCATATCCAGAATGCCAAAGAGTTTGTAACTAAGATTCACGGCGTTACATGCAGGGATCCCCAACCTTTTGAAGCCGTGAGCAACATTCAGAAGTAAAAGGAGTTGGGGAGCAACACAAGCATGAATAATGTTCTCGGGGTGCCAAATAAGGGCTGTGATTGGTCATTTGGCAGCCCCTATGTGGCTTGTCAACCTACATTGAGACTCTGTTTGGCAGTACACCTGGTTTTTATGAAACCAAAACTTGCCTCCAAGCCTGGTATTAAAATATAAGCATCTGCTGTGAGGCCACTGGGAGCAACATCCAAGGGGTTGGAGAGCAACATGTTGCTCACGAGCTACTGGTTGGGGACCACTGCATTAGAGGCAGAAGAAACAATGGTATCATATGAGGTCACTTCTTTGTTCACATGAATACCTACTACAGAGGCAATTGAGACTGTAAGAAATCGACTGCAACAAGATAACACCCTCAGCAGCAGAACGAAGCTCAGTCCCAACCAAGTATGTTTGTTGCTAGATTTGTGTCTTAACACCACATACTTCATGTACAAGAACCTTTTTTATAGACAGAAACATGGCTGTGCAATGGGTTCTCCAGTCTCTCCTATTGTAGCAAACCTGTACATGGAGGAAGTGGAAAGGAGGGCCTTACTTACTTTCCAGGGAACTACACCGAGTCACTGGTTCAGGTATGTGGATGACACTTGGGTTAAAATCAAATCCAATGAAGTGGCGGCCTTTACTGAACACATTAACTCAGTGGACAATAACATCAAGTCCACAAGGGAAGATGTCCACGAGAACAAACTTGCCTTTTTGGACTGTTTGATATGTATCCAAGAGGGGGGGGTAACTTGAAGATGGAAGTATACAGGAAACCCACTCATACGGATCAATATCTGTTGTTTGATTCCCACCATCCGCTGGAACACAAACTGGGGGTCATTAGAACTCTGCACCACAGGGCGGAAGTTGTGACAACTGATACAGAGTCCAAAGACAAAGAGCAAAAACATCTTCGAGATGCTTTGAAAGCGTGTGGCTACCCAGACTGGGCCTTTGTCAAAACAGCAGCAACCAAGCCCAACAGGAACACCAATAGAAGTAACCGCCCGGAGACACATAGTAGGCGAAACATAGTTACCCCATATGTAGCTGGAGTGTCTCAGGAGGAAACTCAGGAGGATTTTTAACAAACACCACGTCCCTGTGTTTTTCAAACCTAGCAACACATTGAGACAAAAACTGGTACACCCAAAGGATCCAACCCCTAAAGAAAAACAAAGCAATGTGGTATACGGAGTCCAGTGTAGCGAGCAATGCAGAGATCTATACATTGGGGAGACAAAACAACTGCTCACAAAGCGAATGGCTCAGCATAGGAGGGCGAACTCTAATGGCAAAACTCAGCTGTCTTTCTACATTTAAAGACAAGGGACACTCCTTTGAAGATAGCAAGGTCCAAATCTTGGATAAAGAAGAGCGCTGGTTTGAACGAGGCATGAAAGAGGCAATTCATTCATGTCAAGGTGGAGAAACCATCCCTGAACAGAGACGGGGCCTTTGAGACCACCTGTCTGCTACATACAATGCTGTTCTAACATCTGTACCCCGGCGGTTTCAGAACACTTCACACGTCCATTCAAGTAACACCCGTTTCTAGGAGTTGCATGACACATTGGATAATCCTATCACAGTAACTACACAGAATCTACACCCCTGTGAGTTTCTTCAGATGTTACCTCTTTGAAGAGTTACAATGGGCCATTGTGATTGGATTAGTAGAAGAGTTTATATGCCGAGAATTTCCCACACCAGTCAGTTGAACTGAAGAAGCTGCTCGGATGAGTAGTGAAACGTCTTCATTGATTACTCAGCAAGTCCAGTTGTTTTTAGATTTACCTATACTAGATATACCATGACCTGGATGAATGAAAATCTTCATAGTCACTCCTCCCATATGTAGAAATACAAATATTTAGAGAAGGAATGTTCTGGGCACACAATAAACTATACCCTCATACTGTACTGTCTAAGGGAATCAATATGGCACCTCCCTCCTCCCGTATGTATAAATACAAATATACAGAGAAGGAATGTTCTGGGCACACAATAAACTATACCCTCATACTGTACTCTCTAAGGGAATCAATATGGCACCTCCCTCCTCCCATATATATAAATACAAATATACAGAGAAGGAATTTTCTGGGCACACAATAAACTATACCCTCATACTGTACTGTCTAAGGGAATCAATATGGCACCTCCCTCCTCCCGTATGTATAAATACAAATATACAGAGAAGGAATTTTCTGGGCACACAATAAACTATACCCTCATACTGTACTGTCTAAGGGAATCAATATGGCACCTCCTCCCATATGTATAAATACAAATATACAGAGAAGGAATGCTCTGGGCACACAATAAGCTATACCCTCATACTGTACTATCTAAGGGAATCAATATGGCACCTCCTTCCTCCCATATGTATAAATACAAATATACAGAGAAGGAATGCTCTGGGCACACAATAAGCTATACCCTCATACTGTACTGTCTAATGGAAGTTGTAGCAGAAAGGGAACCAGACATTGGCACTGGCTGAATACATTTAATTTTATTTAAGTTTTTCTTTTTTTCATGATAAAAAAACACTTGATTTCACAGCAAATGCACTGGTTTCCTTCATCCTTGTAAACAAATGTTCAGTGCGAGTGTTTTTGGCTGGGTCATGCCAACATGGACATCTTCTGGTCTTGAAGGACATGGCTATGGCACAAGCTGTCACTCTTTATTGTGCATTGCTTTGTTGCACCTGCTTCAGCCCTAGGTAGGGTTTCTCATTGTAGAATATAAGCGCACCTACTGGCACAAAGTGAGTACTGCACCTTTATAGAAAGACAATGGTGGGTGCCTTCCCTGGGGAGATTAAAAAGTTGCCTGTGTGTAATAAGGCAAGTGATGCCCTGTAAACCCCCCCACCCGGCCGGCTGCTGTAGAACCAGTGTAACAGTGTATTCTTTTCTTCAAAATCCAGTAACCACCAGCATTGCCATAGCAGCTGTTCTTATCAAGTACCCGGAACCAGGGCAGCCATCAGGGGGGGACAGGGGGGAGAGTTGTAGGGGGCCCCAAGGGTAAGGGGGGCCCGGCCATGCCAGACTTACTTGATCAGCCGGGCCCCAATCTTTCTGAGAACTGCTGACTTTGAGAAGGCATGGACGTTTAAGGGGCCCTGGCCACCAATTTTCTTATAATGTGGGGGGGGGCCTGGCCACCAATTTTTTTTTCTCATGTGGGGTCCTAGCCACCAATATTTTTTGATAGAGGGCCCTGGCCACAACTGTTTTTTTTATGGGGGGCCCTGACCACCAATATCTTTTTATTTTTTTATTAACATGTGGGAACCCTAGCCACCAATATTTTTTTTGTTTTTTTACTGTGTGGTGGGGAGGGGGGACCTGTAGGCGGGGCTTGCGGTGGGCGCAGCCCGGGAAATTTTGTCGTACAGGGCCCTGCGATTTCTGATGGCGGTCCTGCCCGGAACAGTGTTTTCTATGGAGCCAGTTTTATATTGCAACTCCCACCCTCTTGGCCTCCTAATCATTGTGTTCAGTTGAGATTTAGCTACAGCTTGGGGCCAAGATCCCTACTAAGCAAACATATTGGACCTATGAAATAAATATCCAGTTATGATTTCAAGGAATGTTTCATCTTACGGAGTATGGATCTCATGGATATGGAGTGCTTCCCAGGTGAGTGGCTCCCGAAGCTGAATATATTGTAGAGTGGACTAGTTAGTCTAGAATGGGACTTGCAATACCATTGTTCACCTGCTGGTGGCAAAGTATCTCTTCTATGGACACAGTAGGACATGGCCACAAACTATAGATAAGCTGCAGCTAAAACCCCTGATGTTTTGTAATGGAATACAAGTGAAATACACAGGTTTGTGCACCCAAAGGGGCAGGGAGAGGAAATAAAAACAAATCCCCCCAAAACAAGAGGAAAAAAAAAAAGTAAAAATGAGACCCTGTACGGCTAAAAGAAGCCACAATTTAGAAGCTGAGGTCACTTCTCCCAAAAAGAAACATATTTTCCCTGAGACGTTGTAGGTTACATTTCACTAGATCCCTCCACCTTCCTAAAACTGGCCGCGGAGGCCTAAGAATAAGATTCTCCATTGTTGGCCTCAATCAAAGGGATTGTCCAGCCTTCTTGAACCGGATGAAGGTACAGAGGAGCCCCAAGGAGAGCAGGATGACCAGGAGAAAGAGGAAGATAACCCCCACCCAGGAGTTGTACTCAATGCCTTTCAAGATGGAGGGCTGCTCAGCCGGGATCATGTTAGTGAGGTTCAGCATGTAACCAAGTGCCCAACCGATGGACGTGTCGCCAGCCTGCAAAACATAAGTACAGTCACCCAGTGCCCCCCCATATTATATGGTTCACTTTACTCTGCTGTAGCCCCCCCCCATACTCCCCCCCCATACTGTTCAATTATTCATTCAGGTTCTACCAATAAATTACCTGTATGCATATACTGTATAAAGGCCACATATCGTTGCTTTAGGAATAGGGAATGTTAAAAACTGGGTGAAACGGTGGGCCCCTTTATGCATTGCTTAGGGCCACTGATCTGTAATTCTGACTGGCAGTACAAATAGAGGGGCTGGGATTAGTGGAGAATGGATGGGAGCAAGGGTGTGGCTCTTTGGATCAGGTTGGACCTATGGCATTAATGTTCTACCCAAGGAGAGGACAAACCTTCTTCTGGAAGGAGATGTTGGGGAAGGAATCCTCAGTGAATTTGTAGCCTCGGCTGATGATCTCGTAGACAAAATTGGCCGTGGGGCAATAACTATTCAGCAGCTTCTGCAGGGTGGGGGCCTTAGCCATGAGCTGGGGGAAAGACAAGATTAACACTGAATCAATAGGTGCCCAATATCCAGAAATGGGCATATCAGGTCTCAGTCGCCCACAACCCTCACCTCATCCCAAGTGGAATTGCAGATGGTGTTGGTTGCGGTGTCCAGATCAGTGATGCTATTCACCGGCAACTTCATCACCGTCCTCATGAAGTCCACAGTGTAAAAGAATGCCGAAAAGGCCTGATATTTATATATAAAATACAACAGAAGGTGATTAACCAATGCTTACATCAGTGATCCCCAACCAGTAGCTCGTGAGCAACATGTTGCTCTCCAACCCCTTGGATGTTGCTCTCAGTGGCTTTAAAGCAGATGCTTATTTTTGAATTCCAGGCTTAGAGGCAAGTTTTAATTGTATAAAAACTAAGTATAGTGCCCAGTAGAACCTCATGCCGGCTGCCAGTCCACATAGGGCTATGAAATAGCCAATCACAGACCTTATTTGGCATCCCACGGGACTTTTTCCATGCTTTTGTTGCTCCCCAATTCTTTTTACTTTTGAATGTGGCTCACGGTTAATAAAGGTTGGGGACCCCTGGCTTACATGATACAATGATCTAGCAGCTATAGCTCCCACATGTGTTATATTATTTAGCCACAAGGGGGCACTGGTGCACATTCATAGAGAGCTGAGTTGGATTTGGCAGAGAAAAGATTAAAGCAGATTGTTAACGGAAGTACCTGCCCTAATAGGTCTTAGTTCTCTCTGTGTTTGGTTGGACTACTACTCCCAGCATCCCCTATCACCTAGAGGCTATTGGCTGTTTCAGCCGGAGTGAGTTCTGCTACTTACAATGAAATTCCCAGTGACTTTAGGCTGGAAAACATTGTCGAAGGAGCAGGAAGAGAAGCTGCAGCTGGAGAATTGGAATATGGATTCCACATGTTTTCTGCACTCGGCGCCATTCCCTGTGCCCGTCATGTTAACCTGCGCTGCTGGGTCATACTGACTGGGCCTCTCATTGGCTGTGCAAGGCGAGTCGTAAACACTGGACAGCAGGATTTTCTCGGTGTAGCCAGTTGGCCAACACGGATTATTCATGGCTGCTTTGTATCCCTGTGACTGTACAGAAATGGAATAATCAGAATTCATTTATCAGCCATAAAGCAGGGCAGTACTGCTGCTTCCAATGGGCATCAGATAGGATCTGTGCAGTCACTGGGACAGAATGCTCTGTTTTACAGATACACTTGCTAGAATCTCAGCTGCCATAAAGCAGGGCAGTACTGCTGCCTCCAATGAGCATCAGATAGGATCTGTGCAGTCACTGGGACAGAATGCTCTGTCAGGCCTGGACTGAGAATTAAAATAGGCCCTGGCATTTCAGGTACACAGAGGCCCAATCAGCCCACACATAGGCCCAAACAGCCACCACCAGCCCACTAAATACTGACTTTCTATTGCACCTTATAGCAGCCCCTCTGGCATTTGCCAGAACCCACAGATTGCCAGTCCGGGCCTGGCTCTGTTATACAGATAGCTAGAATCTCAGCTACCATAAAGCAGGGCAGGACTGCTGCAGACGCTCTGTTATAAATCTTTATAGTTAGATGCCAACACTTCCTGTACCTACAGGCAGCTAAAGCCTGCAGTAAGGTGCTGGGAGTTGTAGCTTAACAAGAGAAAAGAAAGGACAGGGATCTCTTACCTTGATTACTTTGGAATAGATTCTCATGAGCACCTGGTCGCGCCCATAGCAGAGGAAGCTGTGGGTATAGACCCGGTACGACTGCCCGTAGAGCCGCAGATTCACCTCGTCCTCAAAATTCTCAATTTTATCAGTGGTTTCAAAGGTGATCTGGGTAGAAGCTCCGCCCAAATCCATGGCTCCCAATGTCCCTTTACGGGGCTGAAACCACTGTCCTATCCAACTATACTGCAGGGGGGAAGCACAACAAAGCATTCTGGGTCACACTGCAAAGGATTGTGGGTCTGGAGAACAAGATCCAAACCAACTGGTTTATAAATTGCTACATTTAAACTCCACCCCAAACACTTTTTTGCCTAGTAAGCGTTTATTTATCCCTGCCTGCAACAGTGTAGCTGAAGCCAGATCTCCTCCAGAGTCTTGGAAACTGCTACATTGTTTCAGGAGTCAGAGCCAGCAGTGCATTAACAGTAGATCCAATAGCAGGGAGCACATGCCATAGGTATAAATAATTGTTTGCTCTTTGGCACAGGGTCAGTAAATAAAGTGGAAGCAGCTTCCAGACCGGGGTGGGATCAAACATCACAGAGGAGAGAACTTTGCCAAAGATTCCATAAGATTCCCACAATGCCCCATGGTACACGCCCAGGACACTAAGGTGGGCACAATGGGTAGTAGATAGACAGGAGGCACTGTATCAATGGGGGAATAACAGGGACAATTCTATACAGGAAAGGGGCATTGTGCTGCTTGGGCGTGCCCGGCTTTGTTCTGCACTTATTGCTTGGCACAGGGGAGCGAGCAGCCTGCCAGTTTTGCCAATAGAATGGGGTGGCATCCTTTCAATTGCTTTGTATCCATAGGGCCCCTCCTGGCTCTGGGCACCAGTGGCTAATGTTCCCACGGGATAAAAAAAGGGGGAATGTACCTTGATGAACTTCTCCAGCAGGTAGTTCGCTGTGACCCAGCCAAATACCCCTTCATCTTGCCCCGATAGGATTTTGGCCCCTCGGAAGTTGAAGGGATAAGATTTAATGGTGGCACTGACCGCATCCAGGACTTTGTCAGAAGAAGCTTGGTCGGTCCAACTGCAGGAAGGGGAACACAGGTTCAGAGGGCGGAGATTCCAACAGCCTTTACAAGGGGAACTATCCCTCATATATACACTGTCCCTTTAATGACACAATTCAAAGAATCTGGACAACAAAATCCCCTTAATGTCCCAGTGGTCATTTTGCCTCAAGACACAAAGTTCTGTATCTGAGGGTCCTGTTATTTCCATTGAGTACCAGGTATCCCCAGTAGTGCTCTCCTCCCCATCAATCTCCCACCAGTACCGACCATGGGAAAGAGAGCAGCCCAGGAGCAGGAAGTACAGAGAATCAGAGCTCTGTACCTGGGTAAGTACTAAGGGGGATTGGATTCACTTACCCAGGTGGAGGTTCTGGTTCTGTCTGACCATGGGAAAGAGAGCAGTCCAGGAGCAGGAAATACAAAGCTCTCTAACTGGGTAAGTACGGGGGGGGGGGTCGATTGGATTCACGTACCCAGGGCAAGGTTACTGGTTGACCATTTGAAAGAGAGCAGCCCAACAGCAGGGAATATAGAGTAAAAGCTAGGTAGCTGAGTAAGTACTGGGGGGAGATTGGATTCACTTTCTCAGGGGGGTGGTTTTGGTCTAACAATGAGGAAGAGATCAGGCCTAATGGACTTACCCCTATTACAAGTGTACTTACTGAAAAACATTCATGTGTTGACCTTGAAGTCAACCAGGGAGGATTAACTTCTGTAGGATAAAATCTGAAAAACAACCCTTTCGTGTGCAGGTGGTGGATTTTAGTTAAATATTTTCCCATGCACCCACCTGCCCGGGGCGGGAGCCTTTCCCACAATGCCCCAGCAACAAAGTGCATCTCCCTAACAAAGGGTCACAGGGTTCAGTCGCAGGAAGGTGACAGCTGATTGGCAGATCTGATTGCTCCCCATTACACAGACTGGCATCACATCCAAAGGCCCTCCAGCACTCAGGTCACATTAAACCCTTCTTAACCACACACCATATAGCTCTTAAAGGAGAAGTGTCAGTAAACTGACACAAGGTTGCAATGGCTAAATGCATAGGCAAAAGGACGTTCCCCCCTGCTCCCCTGGTATAGGGGTTACTCTTACTTGAGCAGTCTCATGCCGGCTGTGGCTCCCAGGTAGATGGGAGTCATGACGTGCCTCTCAGCTGGAATGTCCCTCACTGCTTGGTTCAAACATTCCTCCAGGCTCTTTCCAGCTTTGGGGGGGTCCTGCCAGTAGCTTGAGATCCCAGGACCTGCGGGAGGAGAGGTCACTTGCAAGTGCATCAGCTGCTACATTCCTCCTGCGCAGCATGGCTGCTTGGAATACCTTGTAGGCACCTTCAAGCACATTATATTATATTGACAAAATACTGTACCCCCAGCAGGCCTGGACTGGCAATCTGTGGGTTCTGGCAAATGCCAGAGGGGCTGCTATAAGGTCCAATGGAAAGTCAGTATTTAGTGGGCTGGTGGGGGCTGTTAGGGCCTCTATGTGGGCTGTTTGGGCCTCTGTGTACCTGAAATGCCAGGGTCTATTTTAATTCTAAGTCCGGATCTGCTTGCGAGGGCCCTGAATCTAGACTGAGCTGCCTGACTGCTCATTTGTACTTACCCTGCACATCACACATGCTGTGCTCAGTCACAATGCCCGTGTCGTTCTCTTTATCCGCCGGCCATTTGTACACAAACAGGGCTGTGTGTGAGGAACCCGCGTCCAGCACGACTCCATACTGCCAGGGACAGAGAGGAGAGAATCAGAACCAGCTCGAAATTGCCTACAGGGGTCTCTTGTTCTCTTACAACTGCAGTACCATCAACAAACACTAGGGGAAGCAACACCCACAAGTCTTGTAACCCATAGCCAGTGGCGTAACTAGATATTACTGGGCCCCACAGCAAATTATTTTTCAGGCCCCCAAAATGTTTAGAGGTTGACCAATATTTATTGAAATTGTATATGAATTAGGGCCTCATGGTGCCCCTATACCTCCTGGGCCCCCCTGCAGCCGCAGGGTCTGCTTCCTCTATAGTTATGCCCCTGCCCATAGCGACCAAACAGGCTCCTTACTCATTGCTTGCTCAGTGATACTGGAGCTCATCTATAGAGTGCAACAACGCCACCAGCTGATATTGATACTGCTGATTCCGACTTGTGATCACACAGTTACGATGTTGGTTAACGGAGCACAATAGGGAAGATGAATACATCATACTGGGGGGGGGCAACCCTATAGAATTCACACATTGAGCCTGTATTGCACCCCCGAGAGGAGTCATTTCCCCTGCTAGAATAAATAACCCGCATGTTTCATCTTGGTCTCACACATTATCTTTGGGCT
Source organism: Xenopus laevis (assembly GCF_017654675.1). Taxonomy (NCBI): domain Eukaryota; kingdom Metazoa; phylum Chordata; class Amphibia; order Anura; family Pipidae; genus Xenopus; species Xenopus laevis. The sequence continues at coordinate 27,659,923 of NC_054386.1, forward strand.
GATTACATTAAAGGGCATGTTAATCTTAACATTTGTATATAACCAGAGATATTTAAAGGGCAACTCCTTACATACAAACACAAAGTCTGTTTTGCCCTGGGCCCCAGAACTGCTACATGTGCCCCAACAGAGGGTGGCACAGCTTTGATGTCCATGCCAGACAAACACTGCCCCCCCAAGGCAACATTATAATTACACTGCCTGCGTCTATTTCATGGTGAATCTGGCACATAGGTGGGTGATACATCATTGTGAAGCTTAACTATCCTCAGAGAAGTGATTGGCACCAAAACCAGTTCACCCTGTGCCAGTAACGACTGAACTGGGATGATGAGAGGCTGGGAATGGAAGTTCTGCTGCAGCTGTTGGGTTCTAGTCCTAGATGTATCTAGGATTGCTGTGCTATTAATTACTGCTACTATAGGGGCTGCTGTGCTATGAGTCCACTGCTACTATAGGGCTGCTGTGCTATTAGCCCACTGCTAATATAGGGGCTGCTGTGCTATTAACCCACTGCTACTATAGGGGCTGCTGTGCTATGAGTCCACTGCTACTATAGGAGCTGCTGTGCTATTAGCCCACTGCTACTATAGGGGCTGCTGTGCTTTGAGCCCACTGCTACTATAAGGGCTGCTGTGCTATTAACCCACTACTACTATAGGGGCTGCTGTGCTATTAGCCCACTGCTACTATAGGGGCTGCTGTGCTGTTAGCCCACTGCTACTATAGGGGCTGCTGTGCTATGAGCCCACTGCTAATATAGGGGCTGCTGTGCTATGAGTCCACTGCTACTATAGGGCTGCTGTGCTATGAGTCCACTGCTACTATAGGGCTGCTGTGCTATGAGCCCACTGCTACTATAGGGGCTGCTGTGCTATGAGCCCACTGCTACTATAGGGGCTGCTGTGCTATGAGCCCACTGCTACTATAAGGGCTGCTGTGCTATTAACCCACTGCTACTATAGGGGCTGCTGTGCTATTAGCCCACTGCTACTATAGGGGCTGCTGTGCTATTAGCCCACTGCTACTATAGGGGCTGCTGTGCTATGAGCCCACTGCTACTATAGGGGCTGCTCTGCTATGAGTCCGCTGCTACTATAGGAGCTGCTGTGCTATGATCCCACTGCTACTAAAGGGGCTGCTGTGCTATGAGCCAACTGCTACTATTGGGGCTGCTCTGCTATTAGCCCACAGCTACTATAGGGACTGTTGTGCTATTAGCCCACTGCTACTATAGGGGCTGGTGTTCTATGAGTCAAATGCTACTATAGGAGCTGCTGTGCTATTATCCCACTGCTGCTATAGGGGCTGCTGTGCTATTATCCACTGCTACTATAGGGGCTGCTGTGCTATTAGCCCACTGCTACTATAGGGGCTTCTGTGCTATTAGCCCACTGTTACTATAGGGGCTTCTGTGCTATGATCCCACTGCAGTCCTGGGTGCTGTCACTGCTTGCAATGCAGGGGTTAATACTGCCCACTCCAGAGAGAAACATTTCTTTACTGTATTATTGCAGTAAAATCACTTTAACCACCTTCACCTCCGGTGTAACAAGAGGGATGGAACTTCTCATGCACATTTTATACTGTGGCTGCATTAACTCTTTGCTTGCGGTCTGAGCATAAGTCCTCTGTAGCTTCAGCACTGCAGAGATGAATATTTAAACATTAAAGGACTGATATGAGATAAGAGGGGGTAGCAGAAGGCAGAACTCATTGCAAAAAAAGAAGCTGCAGTCACTGTCAGCGTGATTGTCAGCGAGTGGCCAAGAAACTTTTCATTCAATAGAATAGTGAATATTTGGGTCCAGCAATGTGCTACATGCCTGTTTCCCCTGCACTCTGCCCCTATTTACTTACCTTAAACTTTGTTTTCTCCCCCACATCTCTGGCCGGAAGGGACACCAACAGGATCCCAATGAGCCCCACCAGGCAGATGAGGATGGGCAGGCACACGACTAGGAACTTGTTGGCCATGTTGAGCTTCTGAGTGCCTCTGAGGGCTGCAAGGGCTCCAGCTCTTCTTACAAGGAGCACAGAGGGGTGGGGACACAGGGGCCCTGCCTGACTTCTCATTGGCTGTGAAGGTGCATAGGGCTGGTGTATGTCATAGCGATACACAGTAACAAAGCAGATTCTTTTCATAGCAACATTGTAACTCAGTTTAAAGGGCAAGTTTTTATGTAACATTGTAGCTATTAATGATATTCCTGTTGGATTAAGGATTGCATCTGATTGTTTGGCCCCCAATGTGGTCATTTCGATGATGAACCTGCTCATTTGAGCACCTTTACTGTATCTACTGTATATATAGACACCCCCCCTCCGCACCCCTGGAGTGCTTTTGTTATGGAATTAATGAGACACATGAGAGGGAAATGTGTGCCTGATGCCATTAATAGCTAAGAAAAGGGACATCATGGGGAGGAATTCAAATGTCCATTTTCTACTGAGCAGGCTGCATGGCAGCTCACACACACATTTTCAGTTCCAGGATGTTCTGGCTTTTCATTTACCATTTGTTGTAGAGGTCTGGACCCTATAAATAGAGAATTCTCTTGCATTCATATTCACTACAGTATTCTTTTCTGGAGACCCTCCCCAAGCACAAACTCACATTCTTAGTCAGCGATCAGCAGCCTTGACACCCCCCACAAAGCATTTGCTCTCCTGCATGTTAGGCAAAAACAACAACAGAATACGGGGGGGGGGCAGTTAATAGTAAATATTTACATACAGAGGTTATGGGAACCTTGCACTTTAGGCTGGAAACATCTGGCATAAAGTATTGTCTTTTGGGGGTCCAAGTCTTTCTCATTGTCAGCTCCCCCAACCTACAGGGTTATTTAGTGTGTTATCCCCTTTTCAACCAAAAACACTGTTTGCCCCTCCCAGAGCCAGTAGGAAAGGGGCAGCACTTTGGTTTCTCCTCTTCACCAGTAGGAGGGGTTGATTTACAACAGGCTGGAACACTCATCATTCATCTCCTGGCGAAAGGGAAGCTGCACTACTAATGCGCTTCTGGGATCTGGGATCTAGCACAGGTTTAGAATCTGTTATCCAGAATGCTCAGGACCTGAGGTTTCCAGATAAGAGATCACCATACCTTAAGTCCAGGCCCGGACTGGCAATCTGTGGGTTCTGGCAAATGGCAGAGGGGCTGCTGTAAGGTCCCATAGAAAGTCAGTATTTAGTGGGCTGGTGGGGGCTGGTGGGGGCCTCTGTGTACCTGAAATGCCAGGGCCTATTTTAATTCTCAGTCCGGACCTGCTTAAGTCCATTCATTTAACTGGTAAAACCCAATAGGATTGTTTTGCTTCCACTATGTATTTCTGCAGTGTTCATGAACAAGGTTTTATTATTACAGAGGAAATAAAAGAATTCTCTGTGGGAGACGGCCCATAATTAGGAGCATTCTAGATAACAGGTTTCCAGATAAAGGATCCCATACCATACCCAGTGCTGTGTGTGTACAGCATGAGACAAGTAAATACCTTCTGATTTCAGAAGGCTTCACTTTGCATGTAAAATGCTAGTGAAGGGCTTTTTGACTCCTTTTAGCCCTTCTCACCCTAACCAGGTTCGGTTTTCCATACCTGTATCAGGGAGACTAAGAAAAACACTAAAAGTTCATCATTGTCCAGTAAAATACAGGCCAGGTAAAATACAGGCCAGGTGGTAACCCTAAGCCACAGCACAACTTGCCAGCTGAAACATAACACAATACACACAGCCAGGAAAACCGGGAGACAATCCAGGGCCAAAATGGGTTCCCAAACTGCACACTCACTACCCTTTTGCAGGTAACCCCTAAATGGATAGAGGGGTCCCTACAAAAGGAAAGTCATACTAGTGCCCTCTCACACTCTTACACTGGAACTTAAAGCACAAAATGGCTTCCGCACCACCTTGTGGTATGAGAGCATAACGGTGCTGAAAGTTCCACCTATTCATGTACCTGGGAGCTAAAGGGGGAGGAGTTAGGATCCTGGGCTTTTCTCCTATTCTTCCTTTTCTTTCTTGCTTTAAATACATGTGATACACACCTTCTTTCTTTTTACATCATTCATCTGTTCTTTCTCTCTCCAAATTAGAGGGGACCTGTCGCCCAAAAAAATTCCAAATACTATTTTATTAAATGTCAAGCAAAATAAACTTTAATTACTATATAAATTATCTGAATCTTGTTTTGTTTGGTCTGGGAATTCATAATTATAGCAAGCAGGCAAGCGCCATTTTGTGGACACTGTTAATAATTTAAGCCTTGCTCAAAATCTCAAAATCTTGTTTGTGCACCAGAATGGGGGAGATGATGTCCATTCCCATGCACTGGCTACACAATTAAATGTTAAAGAGAGAGGGGGAATGTGGGGATTGCAGTGATATCTAGTAAGTGCGAAATGGAAAGTGAAAGTAATTGCCTGCTCCGCCTCTATGCCTAAGGCATAGAGGAGGGGCAGGCACTATTTGATTGACAGCTGAGATTAAAATGCATTTACAACAACTATGAATGCTTTAATACAAAAAAGAATTTGAAAATTAATTTGAAAATGACTTTTCTTATACAGCTTTTTATGATGGGGTGACAGGTCCACTTTACTATTATAATTATTATTATATTGATGGTCTGTCTAGAACTGGCATGGGCCCCACCTCTCTTTTTAGGTTTAGAGCTGCCTCAATTTAGTTCTCTGTCTCACACAAACGAGGTCTAGAACTGCTACTGGCTTTTTGCCATGCTCTGGGTCTATCAAGGCTCCTTACAGGCTCTAGAACTAGCACTAGAACTGACACAGTCTGTCTCGAATTAGGTCTAAAACTGCTATATTTTGTCTTTTTGTCACTTATTAGGCCCAGCAATGGCCTTTACAAGGTCTGGAACTGTTGCATTGCCTCCTTCTAGGTATAATTGCAACATGTGGGTTTTTGTTCCCAATAGGTCTAAAACTGCCATAGCCAGATCTAGAACTGGTTAACCTAGGCCCTTTGTCTCCTGCTGGGTCCAGAACTGTCTGGCTTCTTGTCTCACAACTGGCGCAATTGTTTAGCCTGTGTTGGTCTAGAACAGAAACTTTGCCTTCCAGTAGGTGTGGAACTGCTACAATTGGAATTGTATCCCCTCACTAGGTCTAGAAATTGTATAGGCTGGTACTTTACTTGGTTTAGAACTGGCACACACTAGGTCTAACTAGAATGAGGTTTTTTGTTTGAACCCAGCTCTAGAACTCAATGGCCCTTCTGTTTGCACTGGTTCTATATCTGTTTGTGTCTGTCTCTTAATCTAAAGCGTCACAAACAGTCTCTTCTCCATTCTCTTCTTCTTGTACCTCTCTGTCTGACTCTATCACTCAGTAGAACTGGTACTCACTAACCCCCCTCTAACCCAACCTGAATACAGGAGGGTTCCCTGTCCTTTATCTCTTGGGCCCAGTGCCCAGAGCCTGCATCATTTCGGCCAGCCTGTCGCCTTGACATGAATGACATGAGAATCCTTGTTAGGTATATATATATAGATAGTTATAGTTTCCCGCCAACTCTTGTATTTAGGGCATTCTCACAAACAATTTGTCACTTTGAGAAAGGCCTTGGAGGAGGCCGAAACTTTAGGCTTACATCTTTGCAATAAAACTTTTTTATTTTTTACCTAAGACCTGTGAGTGCGGATCTTTTCTGTTGGTTGTATATCGAAAAATTTGGATACTACACCCAGGCAATTTATACTATTTATCGTGAGTGCTGTCTTTTTTCGTGGACTGTTATATATATATATACTTGTGGCATAATATAGTGCCTGGGATCTCAATACATCAGCAGCCATCCCCACAGCTTTTGCTGAACTACAAAATAGTGCTGAGACTTGTAGTTCCCCAGTATCTGCAAAAGGGGACCCCGGGCTTCTACAAGAAAGACAAAACATCATGGAGTCCAAAGTTGGAGTTTCTCTCCCATGCACCTGTTATGGCAGGTCTGTAGTATAATAGTGAGGCCTGGAACTGAGTAAAGTCCATTAATGTTCACTCAGAAATCAGTCTGCCTACAATCTCCAGCCTCTCCCTCTCTATACACACTGATCCATTAATATCATTATCCACTGACTTTCTTTTCTATCCCTCTATTTCCCTAGGGAATCCTGCAGTTCAAATATAATTTCAGGCGCAAGAGCATCTGCTCTTTGTATTCATTCATATGGGAAGGCACTGCCATATGAATTCCCTTAGACAGTACAGTATGAGGGTATAGCTAATTGTGTGCCCAGAACATTCCTTCTCTGTATATTTGTATTTATACATATCGGAGGAGGAAGGTGCCATATTGATTCCCTTAGACAGTACAGTATGAGGGTATATCTTATTGTGTGCCCAGAACATTCCTTCTCTGTATATTAGTATTTATACATATGGGAGGAGGGAGGTGCCATATTGATTCCCTTAGACAGTACAGTATGAGGGTATAACTTATTGTGTGCCGAGGACATTCCTTCTCTGTATATTTGTACATGTGGGAGGAGGGAACTGTAATATTGTTTCCCTTGTGAAAGGGGAAGTTTTACCTTTCTTATGAAAAGCAGTTTGTTTCTGAGAAGAGAGAGAGACTGAAATAAGATGTCACAGATGAAACTGGAGGAAAATGTGGTTTAGAGATGATTCATTACAGTAAATGGGTGATAATCAGTGAAACCCCCAGTGCCAATGTGTGGCACCTACAGAGCTGCTTACAGGCATGCGAGGTGGTACCCATATTTATAGTAGAGTCTTTTGATTAGTTCATCAGTAACAGTGGGGGCAGAGGCAGTACCAATGTCAGTTGGGGTCATATTGGGAGAGAATGCTACTGGCTCTCCTAGATCCACATACCGGCCCCTCTTCCAGGTCAGTTGGGGTGAGATTCGGGATAAACAATAATTAGCCCTAATTATTCTTGGAGCCGAGCCTGAATTGTTTCCCTACAGGATATTTGTAACCTTGTCATTATCATTCAACATATTCCATAGCACTGAACCACAACTGGGTGTATGTGTAATCACACACAAACTAATACAACAAACGATACAGGGATTCCTGGTGTCAGTGTGTCTCATATCTGCGACCCTGTTCTCATCTCAAGTAACCAAATAGTTGGACCCCCCCTTGGAAAGGGCAAATAAACAAGACAATAACCCCCCCCATTCGAGCAGATGAAGGTTGGACACAGCAGTTACTGGAATGACACTCCAACAATCACATACTTGGGCATCAAAAACAAACTGCACAGGACAGGGGATAATACACAACTAACAAACAAATGTGACAACTCCCCAATCAACACAACTAGAAAACTTAAGTGTATCTCGGAATTGTATTTTATGAATAGTACCCCGCTGTCCTCCCACCAGGTGAAATATGGATCAGGTTCCTGGAAAGCACTCTTGCGCCATCTGAAGGGCCCTGTTTCTGCTTGGGGTGGTTCTTAGGGCTTGTTTCTCCTGAAGGACTTGTTTGGTCACTACACGGCAGCGCGGTAAAGCTGTGTTTCACGCATCGTTGGAGCCCATAGCTGTCCCTAAACTGGATGGAAGCGAAATGATGAACGCCATCTTTTTGGGTGCTCAGTGATACCCATCATGACTGGTGCTAACTGCCCTAAACCCATGACCATCATCAGGGCCCCATACTATTAAGTTAGCAGGGCCCAACCCTGACAACAAGTAGATACTGGCCAATTATACAATCTGTCCAAACCCCACCAACTCCCTTACAAGTCCCATAACATTTTAAGTCTCTTGGGGCCCCTTTGCAATGGGTTTTTGATATCTTGCTGTATCTCCTTCTCCTTAAGTCTGGTTCCTTCCCCTGGTGGGGGTGGATGCTTGAAGGTGCTGCCCCAGGAAGCCCATGTATATCTGCCTCAGGTTTGGACTAGACTAGACTAGTTCATTACAAGCTCATTGAGCAGAGGGGGTGGGGGTTGAGATTGAGGGTGAGCCAAGCTGGATGGTAAATTAAATATGTCTAAGAGCCCCCAAATGGTACACCTCCCAACCAATTCTTCCAACATGGGTTCTGGCCAAACGTCTGCAGTCCAAGAGATATCAGAGGGGATACTGTCCTAATACTGCCAAATTTGAATGTTGTGGGTATGAGGGGGGGGGGTGTTCACTTCAGGCCAAACTCTATTAGAGAAACTGCATCACAGCATCAATTTAAAGGGCAAGTAGCAACTTACATCAGAGTCCTTCAGAAATAATCATCTGGGGCCAGAGAAAGTCATCTGCCCAATATATAGGCAGGTACACTTATATACAGCCATGGGCATGTGACTGCTCAGAGTGGACAACCTTTCATCACAATGGGATTGCAGGGAAACCCTATTCCTTGCAATATGCATTAATGGCATGCTCTGGACAACTCTTCCTCATTGTGAAATCTACTGGGAATCTTTATTGCTTTATTAGCTGAGGTCATTATCCAGACTTCCGGAGTATCCACAACCATTCCTAAAGCCTAGCATCCTCCAGGAATTCTTTGTCTATTACAATTATGCAGCAAAGAGCAGTGAGGAGATGCATCAGCCATCGCAGGAGAAGATCAACCCTTTATCAATAAACATAATAATAACAGAGTTGATGCCTGAACAATATCTGCCCATATTTATATATAACATGAGAATAAGGGCACAGGAATGGGGAAAGGAGAAGTGGAGGACACAAGACTGTGTCATAGTCTCTTATGTGGCTGTGGCCAATGGTATGCAAACAAAGTGGTCCCTTCTCTATCCCCCCCCATCCAGTTATTGTTCATGGATATGTCATGGAAAAGGGATTTTTCCACTAGCTAGAGAAAGCAGAAAGGGAGCGCTCCAACACTGTGTGTGTTTTTGGCCGCAGCCCTTCTTTGCTGAGATCTGGCTGCACCTGGAGGCAGATGTTCCTTAGACCTCTTGGAAAGGGTCACTAGGGGTGCGGCCATCATGAACATGTGTCTGAGAAACTACAAGATTGCCTTAAATGTGCCAGCACTTTAATATCAGCGGTGATATTTTCCTTCCCATATACAGGGCAGGATATACATAGCTGTCGCCCCTAGGCCCCGTCACCTCCCTTCTATTCTCTCAAATTTTCATAATCAGGACTGGAGCAATTCGGATTGGTGCATGGGAAATTTAAAAAACGATTGTATTTCCAGTGTTTCTGAACCAATGTGGGTATGCTTGGGCAGCAAAATCTAAAATCCTGCCGTTATAGGCCCGGGCCTTGGTGGCCTTTCCACAAATCCGGGCCTGCCCATATGTATAAATACAAATATATAGAGAAGAAATGTTCTTGGCACACAATAAGCTATACCCTCATACTGTACTGTCTAAGGGAATCAATATGGCACCTCCTCCCATATGTATAAATACAAATATACAGAGAAGAAATGTTCTTGGCACACAATAAGCTATACCCTCATACTGTGCTGTCTAAGGGAATCAACATGGCACTATCTACCCATATTTATAAATACAAATATACAGAGAAGGAATGTTCTGGGCACAAAATAAGCTATACCTTCATACTGTACTGTCTAAGGGAAACAATATGGCACCTCCCATATGTATAAATACAAATATACAGAGAAGAAATGTTCTTGGCACACAATAAGCTATACCCTCATACTGTGCTGTCTAAGGGAATCAACATGGCACTATCTACCCATATTTATAAATACAAATATACAGAGGCGGAATGTTCTGGGCACACAAGAAGCTATACCCTCATACTGTACTGTATGAGAGAATCAATATGGCACTTCCCTCCTCCCATATGTTAAATACAAATATACAGAGAAGGAATGTTCTGGGCACACAATAAGATATACCCTCATACTGTACTGTCTAAGGGAATCAACATGGCACTATCTACCCATATTTATAAATACAAATATACAGAGAAGGAATGTTCTGGGCACAAAATAAGCTATACCCTCATACTGTACTGTCTAAGGGAAACAATATGGCACCTCCCATATGTATAAATACAAATGTACAGAGGCGGAATGTTCTGGGCACACAAGAAGCTATACCCTCATACTGTACTGTATGAGAGAATCAATATGGCACTTCCCTCCTCCCATATGTTAAATACAAATATACAGAGAAGGAATGTTCTGGGCACACAATAAGATATACCCTCATACTGTACTGTCTAAGGGAATCAATATGGCACCATCTACCCATATGTATAAATACAAATATACAGAGAAGGAATGTTCTGGGCACACAAGAAGCTATACCCTCATACTGTACTGTATGAGAGAATCAATATGGCACTTCCCTCCTCCCATATGTTAAATACAAATATACAGAGAAGGAATGTTCTGGGCACACAATAAGATATACCCTCATACTGTACTGTCTAAGGGAATCAACATGGCACTATCTACCCATATTTATAAATACAAATATACAGAGAAGGAATGTTCTGGGCACAAAATAAGCTATACCCTCATACTGTACTGTCTAAGGGAAACAATATGGCACCTCCCATATGTATAAATACAAATGTACAGAGGCGGAATGTTCTGGGCACACAAGAAGCTATACCCTCATACTGTACTGTATGAGAGAATCAATATGGCACTTCCCTCCTCCCATATGTTAAATACAAATATACAGAGAAGGAATGTTCTGGGCACACAATAAGATATACCCTCATACTGTACTGTCTAAGGGAATCAATATGGCACCATCTACCCATATGTATAAATACAAATATACAGAGAAGGAATGTTCTGGGCACACAATAAGCTATACCCTTATACAGTACTGTCGAAGGGAATCAATATGGCACCTCCCTCCTCCCATATGTATAAATACAAATATACAGAGAAGTAACGTTCTGGGCACACAATAAGCTATACTCTCATTCTGTACTGTTGAAGGGAATCAATATGGCACCTCCCTCCTCCCATATGTATAAATACAAATATACAGAGAAGGAAAGTTCTGGGCACACAATAAGCTAAACCCTCATACTGTACAGTCTAAGTGAATCAATATGACACCATCCTCCTTTTATATGTATAAATACAAATATAAAGAGAAGGAATGTTATGGGCACACAATAAGCTAGAAAACAGGTCTGGGCGCCTTTTCCAAGGCTTGGGAAGGTGGTGTGGTGGGGAGATGATTCGGGAAGGGAACATTAGTGCATAGTTGGCAAATTGGCACTAAACACAAGGGACCAAGAAGAAGGAGATTGGATTTCACTAGAGTTTGTAGGAACAAAGGGGAATATGTAGGTTTCCGCCACTGTGCATGTGTGGGTAATGATGCTAAGCAGATGCAGGCAGGGGAGCTAATCATAAGGAAATAGTTATATCCATGGAACATCTCACCTAATAGGACCCCCCTCCACAAAAAAGCACAGTTGCGCTTTCCCCTTCCCCTGGACATTGAAAGTCACAATCCCAATTAAATGGAATTGCAATTAGAGTACTGCTTGCTACATACAGGCTGATGGGGATCCCCTATACACAGCTTATCTTCCTCACCAGCTCAGAGGAAACAAGTACTGGGAAACCTCGATTTTAAGTACCCTAATTTTAAGTTTTTCCTCATTTTACATTTTTTATTTGTGTTCCCAACAATTTATAATGCATTTCAATGGGTGCATTTCCCTGATTTTAAGTAATGTTTTCCCGGATTTTACATCAAACTTTTGTCTTGATGTTCCCAAAAACTGTTTTTTTCCTCTATAAATGTTATTATTTGTGTAATAAAAAGGTTTAAAATATTAACCCGATGTATATTTTGCCATGGCTCTGCCTGTAAATGGTCAATTCCAATTAGTTTGCCCCTGCACAGTCCTGCACAAATCACACATTGCTTTAGGTTGTGTATGTGACAGAGAGACTTGCACAGGCCCCCCGTAGTGTAACATTAACACTGCAATGCTTAACCCTTGTTATTAACACAGTAAATAATGTATCTCAAAGCAAAACAGACTACTGTGCTTATATCCTTTCAGTACTTGAAGAAAAAGTTATTTAACATATTGCCCTGATTTTACATTTTCCCAGATTTTACATCATTTTTTCCTGGTCCAATGAAAAACCTAAAATGGGGGGTTCTACTGTATAACAATTCTGTGACTCTCTTTATGGGCTATGAGGCAACTAAAGGCTATTCCTGTTGCAGCGCTGACCATAGTATTCCATTCGAATTTCATTGCTTGGACTTTCACTACATCCCTTGCTTTTGAACACAATAGGGGGGTTATGGGAAGTAAAAGGCAGGTTGTGAGCAGAGAATAGGGGAGAGTGGATTTGCCCGGTGACGGTGACACAGGGAGTAAGGAATTACCTTGGGTTTGATTCCATTTGTCTTTCCTAGAAATATTCAGTAGGAGCAGGAGGGCAGACACAGTAACACAGAGCACAAGGTTACACAGCAGCCCCTACATGTTCAGACTATTGTCCTTATCAAAGCTGCCACATTTCCATTGGATCTGTGTGTCTCTGAAGGGGGGAAAACTTCCATTCCCTTTATCAGCTTAATTGCTCATCTCTGTACTTTCTCTATTTCATTACTGCCCCCCTTATATATTTATACATAGTGATCTGCACATGTGGTTACAGAGATACAAAGAAGAGGAAGAAGAGGCGAGTATATCTGTGTTGTTCTCGCAGTTGTGCAAACCTAAAGGAAATGCTTATGATTCCCCTACTCTCATTTCTGTCTTTGGGGTTTAGCATCTCCATGGTTACCCCGGGCAAACAAACATGCCACTTGCTTTGTCAGTTCTGTATTTCACCTGCTCCCTTCCATGCCATTCATTACATTTCTGTTAGATCTGAGGCTCTGGCTTATTTGTAAGAACAATAGATAACGCTTGACCATACTTTACCATTAGTTGGATTCATTATTCAGCTAGCAACTAGGCCAAGAGTTCAAGATCTGTGAAAGCAAAATTGTATCCATTAATATTGCATTCACAAAAAACATTGGATTCTCCAATTTTCTTTAAGACCTTTCGGAGTGACTGTATCTAATTTCTTAATCCAGTTCATTTCTCTTAGTTGAATCTTTAGGAGCAAGTCCCCACCTCTAGGTGGCGCTTTAATAACTTCTAATACCAGCCACTTTAGGTGATTTATATTATGTTTCGTTATTGAGAAATGTCTTGAAACAGATTTTCTGCATATGTATATTTTTTAAAGTTCTGTTACCACAATGTTCTTTTATCCTTGTTTTAATTTGTCGTGTAGTTTGCCCCATGTAGGCCATTCCACATGGGTACTTGATGAGATGTAAGTTTCCTAAAACTTTGTCTTGTAGTATAATAGGCCAGAAATTCCTAATTATTCATTGAATTTCTTTACTTTGGGCACCAAATGTGGAAACAAAAGGCAATTGTGTATTTATATCTTTTTTCTTATAGGTTAACATTTCACTTTTGACTGTCTGTGACACTTCAGTGGCATATTTGTTAATGGACTTATGATTATACCCTCTGTTGGTGAATCTTTCTTTCAGGTTGTCAGCTGCATTTATTAATTAAGTGTCGGTTATTGGAATAAATCCTATGTGCCCTTAAGAATTGGTCTTTAGGAATGGCTTTAATTATATTAGGTGCATGGTAGCTGGTTGCATATAGGATATTATTCCCATCTGTTATTTTATGTTAGAGGCTAGTGTGTATCCGGCATCTATTATTTTCAATTGGACGTCCAAAAAAGGGTTCAGATATAGTTGCAGAGTCTAAAGACTGAGTTTGAGCAGTAAAAAATGTTCCCCTCCGCACTAAGTATATTCCAACTCAGGACTATGATTTCAATGCCCAATACAAATAGTGTTACTGATAGGAAAGCCTCTGCCTTGGTGCACCATTGACATTCTTTATCAGAAGGAGAAGTTTTTAGAGGTCAAAGGAAAGAACAGTGGTTCCACTTTAGAGTCTATTTTTGAAACGGCGTGACTTAGATGCGGCAATAACTTTCCTTCAGTTGCTCAACAACAAGTTCCTTCAAGGGTCAGTAATCATTACGTGCCAATGTTTATAAGGGCAGGGGTCTAACATTCATTTTTAAAGGCATAAGACCCATAAAGGGATGGGTGTAGGGGGTGCTCCAACTCTTTCACATTAGCCAGATGCCATGTTAGGGCTGACTGTATATACCCACAATATAAATGTCCCATATGGAAGAATCACACAAATATAAGGAAGGTCCTTACCATTCTTGGAAGCCGGGACTGGCTCAGACTCTTCTCTAGACACCAGGGGTGCATATATGACATCAGCACACCAATAAGTGGCACCAAATTTGTATTTAAAAGGCCTACAAACCCCACCTTGCTGGTAGTAGGTCCACTTGCTGTCCATGGGTAACAGCCCTGTTCCTTGATGTCCTGGTTAAGACTTTGGCCTGTTCTTGACCCTGCCTGCCTTGACCATCTGCCTGAACTTGGACTCTGAGACTGCTAACCCCTTGCAAGTCTTGCTTTGTCCCTGTGTCTACCATTGCCTGCCTTGTTGCTGCTTCCAACCTTCCTCACTCCAACCAGTAAGACCAGGCCCCTGGGCTCGGACAGTAGAAAATGGCCAATGGCCTATGTCAACAGCCACGCCATTTATTGATTGTTTTGTTCATTATAGAGAATGGATCAACTGTGTTACAATATCTAGAAATAAAAGTAACACCTGTAGAACCAAAGGTCTTCTCTCAACTAAGGATCTCCATTCCTCTTCTCATCCAATGTTATTCTAATGATACTTTTTACTACTACAGACAAAAAATAGGTATCATGTCACACACAGAAATCCCTTCATTCATATTTCTGTCAGATTCATTATATCTGAAGTATGCGACTGAGAGTAAACATTTGTGAGCAGGAAAAAAAGACCTTTAGAAAAAGAAGACAGATGGGTCTTTTCATACAGGTTACAATTGAAACCAACCTTGTAAAGCCTTTATGGGTAAATTGTCAGCCAGGTTCTTGTTCTTGTTGTGGCTTGACAAGAATAGGTGTAGTCACATTTCATAAAATACAATTTTTTGTGAGGTTTAGATGGTGTTGATGTCTTGGGTCTGTTTCATGATATTGAAGATCAAGGATGGGGTTATGAATGTTATAATAAGGAGAAGGTGTGGCCTGTAAGTCAGTAGAAGAACATTGAGCAGGAGCACTACTACCAACACAAGAGAGAGAGGGTGCCCTGTAATCACCTACAGCAGCCCAGAGAGCAATACTGTCACCAACACCAGGGAAAATAGGTGCCCATTGAGCACACCCTTGAGTATCCTCATTTTACAAGACTGGGTTTCCTGGTGGAAGACTGATGGGGCAATGCATTGTCATTTTCTTTATGTTAACTCTGTTGGGACTGTTAATGCCAGATGCTGGGAATGTACTGGTTACAGTGCCAAGTGCTGGGTTTAAGATGGTACAATGCCCTGGCATGGGTTACCGATGTGGAAGCATTTACCAAGACTAAAAAGAATGCCACCAGTACAGAAGAAGAAAGGAGCATGACATGACGGCAAATCCTTGATCTATGGACCTTTTGTGTTCCGGGTAGAAAGAGTGGAGAAATAGATTGCCATTGGCTGTGCACAAAAGCCCCTCTGGATGGTATTTATTGGAACAGAAACCCCAGAGAAGAGAAGGAAGAATGTTTATAACAAAGAACCATTATACTACAATTGAATTAGGTGCACATTAGTGCTGAAAGAGCAGTGTAATTCACTTGCATGCTATTTTAGATCGACACACACATCAGAAAGGAGGGAGGAGAACATCAAGCACTGCAATTTGGGCAGCGTAGCCATTAAGTTCACTGACACTGAATCGCTTTGTTTTACTTTAATGTCAGCGTTCTGCTCATCTGTCTTTGCATTGTCCTACTGTCTCCATCTTGTCATGTCTTAATATTATCCTACTGTTTCATTCTTGCCCTACTGTATCTCCTTGACCAACTGTCGCCATCTTGTCCTATTGTCTCCATCCTACCCTACTGTCTCCATTGTGCACTACAGTCAACTTGTCCTACTGTCTCCCCATGCCCTACAGTGATCATGTCCTACTGTCTCCATCTTGTCGTACAGTCTTAATCTTATCCTACTGTCACCATCTTCTCCTACTGTCTCCATCATGTGCTGTCTCCATCTTGCCCTACTGTATCTCCTTGTCCAACTGTCTCCATCTTGTCCTACTGTCTCCACTATGTCCTACAGTAATCCTGTCCTACTGTCTCCATCTTGCCTTACTGTCTCCATCTTATCCTACCGTCTCCATCTTGCCCTACTGCCTCCTTCTTGCCCTACTGTATCTGCCTTGTTGAAAGCAGCTAGTAAGTTGCAGGTAAAACACAGTCCCTGTGTATAATGTGTAATGAAGCAATAGAATTCTTAATTAATCAGATGAAAATTAAGCGTAGGACTGGCCAGATATGGGATGACTTTGACGTAGTTGGCCATCTTAAATATATTGCAATATATGGACAAATAATCCCTGTTTTGTTTATAGGGTAAGGCATTTTTCAGTAGCAGTATGCACAAAATGTCTCTGTCTTAAATATATTGATAATGGGTTGAGTGCAGACATATATATATATATGTATAGAAGAGTATAGGGGTCTTTGCTAAGGAAGGAAGCTGAAACAGTATGCGTATCCATGGTATACTGCTATATTCAGCCACAAACCCCCCATCCCAGAGGAACTCAATCAGGGTTGGGAGGGGAAGGAAGAAGTTCCTTATATCACTGCTCCTCTATCCCATCTGGGCCCCTGACTGGCCCTATCTCCCGCTGATATTTGTACATCCAGTGTCCCGTATCTCAAGTGGGTTACATATATACAGTATATACAGTACATGGGATTTTTGAAATTGTTCACATATCTTAGTTGGCACAGGAACGTGTAGGGTTACTCCAATTGCTATGGTTGAAACAAATATTCAGTGGCTGAGAAGACCAGAGCCTATGTATAGGGCAGCCTATACAGTGATTCGCCTGGCCTTTCTTTAACCATGTCAGTGCATGAATGATACAGGGCATGAGGAATGTATTGTTCTAGCCACCGGCACAGCTGAAAAGCCCATTTGGTCCCTTAAAGAAACAAAAAACACAGGGCAGAGGTCCCAGCCATCAGACACCAATTGATTTTATGGAAAGTGTAAGGGGTCATAAGGCACAGCTGCAAAAAACCATAAAGGTAAAGTTTCCCAGACCTGGAAAGTATGGGATAATAGAGCAAATCCCCAGAGAAGGGGGGGGGGTATATCATAAAAGGAAAAAGGACAAAAAATACAATATATATATATTTAAAGAGTTGAGGGCAGATACAGAACAGAAAAAGCAGAATGGACCGAGCAATGCTAAGGCACCTACTCTATGTTACTACCTACTACAAGTAGTAATGTCCTCAATATCTCCCTCCTGATTGTGCTGGTTCTATTTATCAGAGCCCAGGAGAAAAATCTCAAAGGTCACTTTCCCGGTCTTCCATTAAAACAGCAGGTTCCAGAAGAGGACAAAGTATCCAGATGTTCCATATAAAATGCCAAGAGAAATCTGTAGGGAGAGTGGGGGGGGGGGGTTATGCATGAACAGAGGCAAACAAACCTACCATCACCATGTGCAACCCCAAGTGTAGGCTGGAGGGGCGGTAAAGGCACTGCCATTGGGCTCTAGAGCAATAAGAACCCTTCATCTGAAGGATAAATGGCATCTCCCCATCTATCAGTCTGATGGAAAAGTTGGGCAGTGCCAGGAGTGGTTGAATGCATAATGCCAATATTTGGAGGAGGAGGAATAACAGTCTGGGGCTGTTGGTTTGAGTTCCACTGAAACCTTAAGGCTACATAGTACAATGACATTCCTGACAATGCTGTGATTCCTACTTAGTGGAACAGTTTGGGGGGCTCTTTCATGTTTCAGCACAATATTGCCCCCATTGCACAGAGCCAGTTCCATACAAAATGTGTTTGCTGTGATAAAAAGAACCTCAACCCAGAGCCCTCACCCCAATTGAACCCCTGTGGGATGAACTGGAACCAAAACTGTGAGCCTGATCCCCAACATCACCGCTCAACCTCACTAATGTTTATGGAATTCCAAGCCACGTTGTCTCAACATCTAGTGGGAACCTTTCCAGAAGCACGGGGGGCAGTTATAGCAGCAAACGGAGGGGCAACTGCACATTAACCTCTTTGGGTTGGGAATGAGCACGATTAGATTGGGTTTGTGACGTTTACATGTTAAGGGGGATCGAGAAATCCAGTTTGGAGCATGAAAATCCCTTTTTCTGCATCTTTGGGGGTTTGAGAACTGGGCACAAACGCTTTGATTTCGTGCCTCTAATCAACGAGAGCCGCACAGACACTTGCTCTTGTGTAAAGAATAATAGTGTTGTTAAATGTGCTATGGAACTGATGTAACGCTCTGGAACATGTTATGGCCGCCAGCACATTCCTTTACAGAGATTCCCTTTACAAATTTACAAAATGTTTTTTTTTTTAAATAAAAAAACAGTACAAAATTTGGCCAGAAGGATGATTTAGAGAACTGACAACTTGGAGACGCCAGCAAGAGATTAAACCAGGAGAGAGAATCCCAGAGATTAACAGTTAGTATTTACAATACATTTGTTTTGGCAGGGTATAGACATTTGTGAAGAAGAGGGGTGTAAAAGGAAATTGCCAGCCCATTATAACAGGCCTCTGGGGCAGGTTACAAATCATGTTCCTTTGTGAACTGTAGCATCCATTTCCTTTCCCTACGCTAAGGTTAAAAAGTAGAGAAGAGGCTCAGACAGTACCATGTAACACACAGAAAACTCCCAAATTCACTATGGGTAAAGGAGGAGACAAGGGAACCAATGCTTTTTGGGAGGAATTTAAATGGAATACAACAGCTCCCCCTGCTGGTCAGTATCAGGAATATGAGGGAATGTGGTCAGCCTACTTCTTGATATATAGAAATATTGGGGTAGCAGTGACCCTGCTATAGTTCCAGGGTACAAATAAGCACTCACCCCAAATCTCCCCATAACTGGCCTTCAGGCTGGGCCCCTTAGCTCATAAGGTTACAGATATATATATAGAAATATTGGGGGTAGGGATGCACTTGATCCACTATTTTGGATTCAGCCGAATACCGAACACTTCATTGTTTTGTGACAAAAAGTCACGCAATTTCCCTGCCGCCCCTAATTTGCATATGTAAATTCGGATTCGGTTCAGCCGGGCAGAAGGATTCGGCTGAATCATAATCCTGCTGAAAAAGGCCAAATCCCGAACCGAATCCTGGATTCGGTGCATCCCTACATTGGGGTAACAGTCAGCCTGCTATAGTTCCAGGGGTACCCAGGGCACAAATCAGCACTTACCCCAAATCTCCCCCTAACCGGCCTTCAGGCTGGGCCCCCTTAGCTCATAACAAGGTTACAGATATATAGAAACATTGGGGTAAAGGTTCCCATAGACGCAAAGATTTCTCTTGCCAAAGGACCGATTTTAGCGAAGTCCGACCAATCGTGCGGTTAGTGGGATTCGAACGACTGTACATCTTACGATTTTTTCGGCCGACATCTGTCAGAAAATTGATTTAAAAAAATCTTTATCAGCCCCAGTGCAATCTATCTATGTTTGCAGGGACAAGCAGGCAGCTACCCTTTGTTTTCCTGGCAATATCGCCTGAAATGGTGATCGTACAATCGTTTTGAGATAATCGTGGTCTCACGATGACGATCGGATCTTTTGAAAATCTTTACATCTATGGCCAGCTTAATAGTCACCCTGCTATATTTCCAGGGGTACCCAGGGCACAAATAAGCTCTCACCCCAAATCTCCCCCTAACTGGCCTTCAGGCTGGTTCCCTTTAGCTCATAACAAGGTTACAGATATATAGAAACATTGGGGTAACAGTCACCCTGCTATAGTTCCAGGGGTACCCAGGGTACAAATAAGCACACCCCTAATTCCCCCACCCTAACTGGCCTTCAGGCTGGGCCCCCGTGTGACCATGAAGGTGATACAAGTAGAAAGAGATATTTATGAGAATCAGTTAAACAGAGTCTAAAAGAAAACAAAGAAACACAAATGCAGAAGCCACTGGAAGTAGAAAGATGGAAATTGTGTCCATGTGCAGAGAGTTTATGGGGTTCTCAGGCTCCCAAGCATGGTGATCCTGTGTGAAGTTTGGGCCATAGGGGATACTGTAGAATCCATGAAAGGACAGGGGGTCGGTGCCCCCATATCACCCCAATGCTAGGAAGTCAGTAACTAAGATCAGGCAGTTTCTTGGTTTTTCAGTGCAAAGTTAAGTTGTGCCGTTTACACAGGCAAAGCTCCGCCTACTCATTTCTGCTAGCGATTCAATACCGGAAATTCTAGGGATTAAAAAACAAGTCCAAGTGTAGTGTAAACATTGTATAAGGACCCTCCATATCGTTAGGGAGGCGACAGTTTGTGCGGATACAGAATGCCAGTCTGTAAAAAGAAGATCAGTGAGGTCCAATTGGGTCTCAAACCAGATGGGAGTGTGACGGTGCAAGAAAGGCTCTGGCCGACGGGCTGTACCGCTGAATGCAACCGGCAATGGGACCAATGTTGTACAAAGGAGAGGGGCATCAGTGGGGCCAAGTCGTGCATCATGGGAATGCAGTGAGCCAATCACTAAAGCAGCTGCTCAACAACCAATCAAATGTCACTAGGTACAGTCATTTCCGCCAGTCCCACCGCAGTTCATATGAATGTCGAGTCCATTGGGTTTGACTCCGGGATGTTACGAGCTCTGGCCTCAAACAGCTGCTTGATCAGGGCTGACTTCTCGTGCTCCAGTTGGGTGATCCGGTCGCTCTTCTCCGACACCTCCTGTGAACACAGGGACAGACCAGCCATTTAGACACACATATATTATGGTTCTGCAGGAGGTTGTATAGGAAATAGATCCCAGTACCTTTGTGAGAAGCCGGTTCTGCTCCTTCAGCATGGTCACCGCTTGCACTTGCTGACCCGATGCACCCGGAACCACTGCCTGTCCTGTATTTGTAGGTGGGGAGGGAGCACTGCTCTGCTGGACACACAGAAAAAGTACAAATTATAAAGATACTTTGGATCAGAACAGAAGGATTCAAGAAAAGAGGTTTGCAATCCAGACCTGCCACTAGAGGGCTCTGCTCCTCATGCCTCCTAGACACTGTTAGACTACAACTACCAGCATGCCTCATGAGTTGAGCTGTTGGAGGAATGCTGGGAGCTGTACAACTAAGGTATCTGGAGTGGCCTATCCCTGCCCTAAGGAAACTCAAGATAAAGATACAGCTCAGAACTGTGCTTTGGGGGGTCCATATAAGTGATGCCCACTGTAGTTGCAAGGACTGTGGGAGAGTTGGCATCATGGGCAGGTGGAGACAGCAGCACTTTATCTTTGTGTTGCTCAACCTGAACATAAGGACATAAGAATAATAATAATATACACGCCCTACTCAGTGCACTTTGGCTGTGCAACTGACGACTATTTCAAACCAGCCAACGAGAGAAGGAATTGGCACAGGCCTCTCCCTGGGTGCTGATAAGGTGCTTTATTGGTTGCAAAGGTTTTTCACAAGGATCCAGCCACCAAAGGAAAACCTGCAGGACACGTGTTTGAATAAAGGAGGAGGGGGGGTTACTTTAGAGATGTTCTATACAATCACCTGCACAGCAGCGGAACAACTAACACTCCCTAAACATATAGAAGCAATGACATGGGGCCTCTATTTATCTACTTCTATCATCTGCTCTGTACAATGCGATTGTTTGGACATCAATACAATAGGCAAAACAGCAATAGACATTTGCCCGGGTACATGTCACTATTCTTATTGTATAGAGGGTGTGTAGGAACTTACCTTCCCAGAGGCAACCAGCTCCCCCAGGCAACGATTCACCTCCTGTAATTTAGGGAGTCGCTGGTTTAGGGAACTGGACTTTACCTCACAGTTATAATCCTGGAATATAATGCAATGGTCTGTTAGAATAATATACAGTATATCCCCCCTGTAACTACCCCCCGACACTCTCTTAGGGAAAGGAACAGGACTAGATAGGACAGACATAAGGCAGTACTGGGGGGGGGGGGGTAGACAATAGCCCTGAGTCTATATACCCCAGTGACACTCACAGTTTTGCCAAGGTTCCTCTGTTGCTCCTGGACTATGTGGATCTGCTGATGGTACCAGTCTCGCGCTCTTTCCACCATCTCCAGCCCCTGCAGTAGGAAGTCCTTCTCTTGCTCAAGTTCTTTCATCTTCTTCAGCTGCGAAAACAGAGGAATCTCAGGTGGAATCTGGCAGTGACTCTCCTTTTCTCTTCAATACAAGTTTCCCCAATGTTGTCAGTGGTGCTGTGGGAGGCTCAGTCTTGCCCAAACTCAGTTACCAAGTTCCTTGCGGTCAGTTACATTACTGACACATAAGAGTAAAGTGCTTCCTAAATGTATCAACTTTTGGGAATGTAGAGGTTACGGAAAGTTGCCACACAGGGGATTACTATTTGGTAACATCAGTAAAAACAGAATAAGACATATCAGATCAATATGAACCATTGGGAAAAAAAGGCATCTTTCAGGGTCCCGTTATTTTTTGGGAATTCAAATTTATTTCATTTCAAGCACCGAAGTCTACTCTGCTGGGCAGGTCCTGGCGCTGTTCCATTGCAGCCTTATTGATAAAACGCATCACTGGCTTATATTGGTGGCAAGTGGTACTGCAACTGGTAAATAAGGGTTTTTTCAGATACAGCATGGGGACAATCAAGCCGCCAAGTCTCTTGTAATGCAGTTTTGGCATAGACACCACCCTTTGGGACCACCCACAGGCCAGACATGAGGCTTGTCATGCATGATAATGAAGCATTTGCATACAAAGGGCCCTGTTCATATGCTAATAGGGATCTTCCATATGCACAGAGTTTGGACACCCTGTGGGGCCCCTCTGTCTGGTAGAGCAGACAATGCAATTACAGAACAGAGAGAGAAACAGTCGCACTCACCAAGCTGTAATCTACCCCATTGGTAATGGTGTGTCTCCTGGGCTCCCCTCGGCCGCGCTGGTGTTTGCACTGGTCCGTCAGTCCGTCTCTGGTGGCCTCGCTGCGGGACCGGCACATTCCCTTCACCTCCCCACCTGATACAGAAGGGAACATGGAAGAGAAGAGATAAATGGACTCATGTGAGCACATGTGATGGATTGACAGGAATTCAGGATATGCCTGATCCCCCAAGGGAGTGGGACATTTGTTTAGCCTGGGAAATTTAGTCTAGGTGCAGTGGGATCCAGCCAATTAAAACAAAACGCTCACTCCCAGACCCGCCTCTGTAAGAGAACTGATAGAAATGTTCTCTTTATTACATAAAAAGTACCCCCCCTGGTACATAAATCCAATCTCCCACTGGACTCACCCAGGTACAGATCTGATTCTCTGTTCTTTCTGCTCCTGGGCTGCTCTCTTTCCCATGGTCAGACAGGAACCTCCCTTTGGGTAAGTGAATCCAATCCCCCCCCCCCAATACTTACCCAGGTACAGGGCTGATTCTCTGTACTCCCTGCTCCTGGGCTGCTCACTTTCCCATGGTCAGGCAGAAGCCTCCCCCTGGGTAAGTGAATCCAAACTCCCCCATTACTTACCCAGATACAGAGCTCTGATTCTCTGTACTTTTTGCTCCTAGGCTGCTCTCTTTCCCATGGCCACACAGGAGCTTCCCCCTGAGTAAGTAAATCCAATCTCCCCCACTACCTACCCAGAGCTCTGATTCTCTGTACTTCCTGCTCCTGCTCTCTTTCTCATGGTCAAGACGGAAGCCACTGGAATGAGATCAACCCCCTGTATTTCAACAACTGTACATTACTATCGGTTTAAAAGCAATTCTGTACCTGCCCATAACCCATTGTCTCTGTCTGGAACCCTCCCCTCCTTAGTGTCTCCCCAGGGTGGACCTTTTCGCAACCTGTTCACCACTTCCCAAAGTAAATATTTGCCCTTCCCTTGCACAATCCCCTGTTATTATTGAAGGGACGGAGAAACAACAGTCTATATCTCTGTCGTCAGGTCTCACAGAGCTAATGGAAAGAATGAAGCTTGCCTCTTGTCAATAAGATGTACTACTATTCCCAGCATCCCCTGAAGCTCATTGGCGTGGGAGGCAGGTTCCAGTTTAGCCATTGCTTTCTATGCAGATGAGTGCAGAGTGGAGGATAGGGGCATACAGTATTTCTCCTCCTTGCTAATGAGATAAGATCCACTTACACTTGGAATAGTGGAGAGAGGAATGCCAGGCATTCACAAGAGGCAGTACCCCCCTCCCTACTGTTGGATAATCCTGAGTTCACGGCTTTAGGGAAAGGGAAAGATCAGGCTCAGCTGAAACACAGGCCAGATGGCACAGTAACACTTGGCAGTGAAACATCTGACTCCAATCAGGCCCTGAGAAGGGATGCCAGCTGTAGGGATTATACCCATGCCAACCTCATGACTATTATGGACCAGATGATACCGGCTCCTTTATTCCAAACACAATCTGCTGCTTCCAAGCTGGGCTTGGATCTAAATTGTGCCCTTTTGAGCCCCACACCCCTGCAGGTACTGAAATCTTAGGGCAGTTCTAGTTGCCACTCAGTGACCAATGCAGCCAATGACTTCTCATGGCTAGTTGGTATAACACTGGGGCAAGGGCAGCGTGGCACAACTGTATAGATCTGCAATGAACAGGGTGGCTACTGCTGTGCCAGGGGGAGGCTACATCATGGCACCTATCAGAGAGTTGGGGGGACAACAAGAACCCCAACACAAGAGGAATGTGAGGGATGGTATGAGCAGAGACTTGTGGGATATATTATATGGGCTCAGTGCTGACACTGGGGCACCTCGTTTCTATAGGGTCAATGGAAGAAGACTGGGCATCGAGGAGAAGTGATGTGCTTGCCCCCAGCCCCGTCACCCCCCCCCCCCAACACCTCCTCCCCAGGACCAACACTGGCCTCAGCCCCAGATACCTACCCTGCTGCACATTTGGGTAACGCACCCCCAGAGGAGGAGGTTTGCAGGCACAGCTCTTGCCGGCAGGTTGGCCCCCCGGTTCCCTGTAGTTCTCGGCGTTGGCTCCAGGTGGAGGCCGGAGCATTGACGCGCGAAGCCCCAGCACGAAGCGATCGAAGGTGAGGTATCCATCCGGGGGCGCGACCCTGCGCAGACACTGCAGTACCCCTGGGGGCAGATCCCGGGTCTCCGCACCCTGCCAGCGGCTCTCTATCTCCGCGATGTGCACCGAGCCTCTCCGCCGGTCATCCAGGATATCGAAGAGTGTTCGCAAACTGTGCAGAAAGGCCCGGGGCAGCCCCAGGGTACCTGCCTCCCCACTCCGCTCCATCCCCGGGCCGGACTGAATCTCACTCCTCCGGACACCAGCACCCAGCGCCTCCCATTGGCTGTAACTCTGCCCCTCCCGCCTCTCATTGGCTGCCGCTACACCCCATCCTGCGCTGATTGGTCAGACCGCAGGAGCCTTCCAGTTTGATTTTTGTTTCTGCAGGAGGAAGTGAATGAAATGGGATCCATATGGTTCTCCCTCCCAGTCCCCTGCCAGCACTAACTGCCAGCCTGCAGTCAAAGGGCCTCTTTCAGGGTACAGGGGAGCTGGGAAAGGACTGTGCGTGTCTGTGTGTGTGTAAAGTGGGCCCTGCCCAAAAGAATTTACAATCTAAAAGGAGAAGGGATTGAGAACCAAATCAGCGCTCAGTGTGTGTGTGTGTCTGAGTGTGTCCCTTTAATTACATAGTTACCTGATTATTGTCACCCACCACTTACAATGCTGAGATTCCCTCTCTCTTTTTCTCCTATTGTGGCTAACAGAGGATGCTGGGAATTGCAGTCCAGCAAGTCACAGATGGGATTTGCACTCTAGGCTTTAGCTCATTCCTGCCCATTATTACTACCAATAGATCAAGCTGGCAGTTATTTCTATCTGCACCAGCCTTGGACCTCAAGTGCCAGTCTAAGTACCAGCAGCCCAGCACCATCCAGGCTTAGCAGATCCGGACACGTCTGCATATTTGCCAGTAACACTATCCGTGTCCTCAGATTCCAACCAGCTGCTACAGGTACAGTCCCCACCCAAATGTAATAATATTAAAATCTCTGCGGGGGCCACATCCATGGGCTTTTATGGAATTTTCTCAATAGGTCTTGGGGGGGGGGGCTGCATCTTGCACTCAACTGAAAAATGATGATTGTACCCAGGTCCGGACTGAGAGTCAAAATAGGTCCTGACATTTCAGGTACACAGAGGCCCAATGAGCCCCCACAGAGGCCCAAACAGCACACTAAATACTGACTTTCTATGGGACCTTATAGCAGCCCCTCTGGCATTTGCCAGAAGCCACAGATTGCCAGTCCGGGCCTGATTCTACCCTCTGCTTGGCTCTTCCCCACCTTGGTGTTGACACCACAATGGATCGCTAACAGGCACACCTCTGAGGATAAACCCATCTACTGTCCATCAAGGCTGTGCCTGGGACCACCCCGGTCATAGTTTGTTGAACCTCCCACTTACAAAACAATTTATTGTAGTTTGTCTACAAATTTGCCACTTGGGGGGTTGAAATGGTGTCCGCCCCTTTCATTAGCTGCTTGTGTGGCCCTAGAAATTTGTGTGGGGGTGCAGAGGTTCTAAAGAAGCTTGAGGAAAATCTAAACAATGTCACATGCTTAAATTCAGGTTATTTCACTTACACATTCTAGATTACTCTAATATAGCAATGGTGCTTGTGGATTATAGGCAGCCCCTCCCCCCCCCCACAGTTTCAACTCTGCTGATTGGACCCCCTGATTATCTGTTAACCCCATCTAGTTCCATCTTACTGGAAACATACATAATGACAGACCCACAGAGTCCCAGTGTTTGCCAATTGCACCCAATAGACAGAGAGCAGCAGCTTAAAATTGATTATGTTGGGTCTGTATCTAACGAGGGCACTGCCACCCAACGATTAGCCTGATTTATTCATAGGAGCAAGGGTCTGGCATTGTTCTTAAGATCCACATCTCCATCTAATGAAGAGGAAGGTGGTTGCTGGGTATCTGACCCAGTTGGCTCTGTTTCAGAGAAAGGGTGGGTAATCTCCTGGGAGAGCTCAGGGTAACCCCCCCCCCCCGCCTGCCTCTCTGATAAACCGATTTCTTCCTCATCTGGAACAGGCGCTGGTGTTGTTAATCCCCTACTCTCATATTCAGTTTAATGCACTTCCCTGGCCGGGCACACTGACAATCCTTGTTAACCAGTGAAGACACCAATTCTGTATGTGGGGGCCCCAGAGAGGAAGAGGAGAATGGGGCAAGTAGGTAAATAGTCATCCACTTCTTCATGAATCAGAAATATGATTCTTTTAGGGCAGAGAGGGCAATTGTGCTCCCTGCAAATGCTGCCCCCTAGCCCTGGCTGAAGAAGTTAAGGGGGGGGGACAGTTTCATGTTCCAGCACAATAATGCCTCCATGTACAAAGCCAAGTCCATACAGAATAGATTTGCTGAGATGGGACTAGTAGAAATTATCGCAACTGGACCCCTGGGGATGAATTGGAACTCCAACTGTGAGCCTGATCCCCAATATCAGTGGCCAACCTCACTAATGCTCTTGTGGCTGAATGGAAGCAACTCCCAGCAGCAACAGCTCCCAGCAACAATGTTCCAACATCTAGTGGGAACCTTTCCAGAAGTGCCGGGGCAGTTAGAGCCGCAAAGGGAGGGGCAATTGCATATTAACCCCCTTGGGTTGGGACTGAGCTGTTGAGGGGCAGGCAGTTACCCATATACTTTAGGTTGCCATGTATATTACACAAAAATTCAGGAATATCTATTTCAAGGGTTGATATTCAGGAATTTGGTAAGTTATTTAGTTAAATAGAGATGTTTGTAACTTGGGTTTGATAAAAGACCGATGGCGGTCTGAAACATTGCCAAGTGTATTGGGGTCTGAACCCATGTCTCAATAAAGACATTTTAAGCAAAGGAATCCATGACTGGTGCTGTCAATATCTGAAAACTAGTGGAATTGGGAAGCCAATTACCTGGTGATATACTTAGGGGCACCTGCTACATTTTGGGATATGGTGGAAGCTAAGGGGTATATTTATCAAAGAGTGAAGTTCCGCCACTAGAGTGAAATTCCGCCACTCTCCATTCATTTCTATGGGATTTTTATAGGCGTATTTATCAAAGGGTGAACTTTCACTTCACCCATGATAAATACGCCTTTCAAAATCCCATAGAAAGGAATTGAGAGCTGCGGAATTTCACTCTAGTGGTGGAACTTCACTCTTCACTGATAAATTTACCCCTTAGACTTCCTACTTCCAATATGGTGGAGTTTGAAGGTGAATTACCTTAGGTCCACCTATTATAAACTTTTAAGTTGGAAACAAACACATCACAAACACATCACTAAAGAAAATTGGTGGGTTGTAAATATAATTGGTACACTGGGGCAAAGCCAATCTAAGGGGCCCACTGATGTCAACAATATGAAACCAGTGAGTGACTTTGCAGCCCCAAATGTTTCCTCTCTTGGCTTCTTTATGTGGTTTTTTTGTACCACTGTATTTAATGTTGGGAGGTTTGAGTGGATACCAGTCATCTCTTTTCTTAGAACCAGTGCCTACTAAAATCCTATAGTGCACCCAAGTGGAGCTGAGTTATAGAACCTTTATCCAAGGAATGGTAGTGATACCAACAAAGCTGCAAATTAGGTGGAAACTCACTGGGGTCCATCTGAAGTGCAACTAGTATACAGTAAATAGGACATCATTATACAGTGGGGATTCTATGACAGATACATTTTCTAGTGCACATTTAATACCGTGGTGCCCACACCTTGTGAGAGCTCCTCCTGCAGCACCTGCCTAATTGCATTGTAATCTCATTACTTATAGATGACTCTTGCACCAAAGGGATTGATGAGTATGTTATCTGCAAATTGCTTTTTCTAGAATGTTCCTTTCTGGTTCTCTAATTCTGTTAGTAAGGACAACAGCTTCCAAGCTTGTCCTCAGTTCCCCCCACTGATGGTGTTACATCTTTCCAGGAGGAGATAGTATTGGGCTAGTTTTTTTTTTTTGGAGATACAACCCCCCCCGCCCACACACACACACACTTGATTCCCCTTAGTCCCTGTCCATAAAATAGGCACTGTTGGGGAGTGGCTTGAGGACAAGCTGAACTCTACTGGGATCTGCATTTTTGCTCCAGTAATCAGTATCTTTAATCTGATCAGTACTGTGCTTGCGCCCCCTGCTGGCAGGAATAGAAATGATGTTGCTCTCTTTTTCTTTCTCCTTTTTCCCTTGCAGCTTCTTCACTGGGTTCATTAACTAATTCAGCAACTGTTATACGTTCAACTCCCAGAAGTCCATAGATATCCGAGGGAACCAGATTAGGGTAGATCCACTCAACATCACCAAGGCTGGTTTTATATACGGCAAGAACCACAACGACGCTGCCTGCTTCAGCATAGGAAATAGTTATCCCCCCCCCAAGTGGTTATATAATGTGTGTAATACCATCTGGATTGTTGGAGAGAAATGGTATTGGAGAGTGCTGCACAGTTCTGCCCCATAGAACACAATAGTCGGGCAGCAGTGAATCAGGCAATCGCACATAATTATGGTAATTGACAAATCTGTGGGCTAATCCGAATTTGCATATACAAATTAGGGGCGGGGAGGGAAATCGCGTGACTTTTTGTCACAAAACAAGAAAGTAAAAAAAGTTTTCCCCTTCCCACCCTTAATTGCATATGCAAGTTAGGATTCAGATTTGGTTCGGGATGCAGCCGAATCTTTTCAAAGGATTCGGGGGTTTGGCCGAATCCAAAATAGTGGATTCGGTGCATCCCTACTAACAAACCTATACAGCTTGATTTCTAATGGCTGCCAGTACTTCTATGTACTTGGGTGAAAAATGACATGGTGATAATTAAATGGTCATTCCAACAGGTCTGCAACTTGAGCTGTTTATCCAGCAGGTTGAGTATGTGCGAGATATGACCCACGCTGCCGGCATCTGATTCCTTGTCCATGACCAGGCCCAAATGCCCTTTCCTAAGGATGAAGGTGTCATTGTCCCTCCAGGAACTGAGATTGGCATTATGAAGGTACCCCCTGTGCTTAAAATTCTTTCTCTGTATATTTGTATACACATGGGAGGAGGGAGGTGCCATATTGATTCCCTTAGACCAGTGATCCCCAACCACTAGCTCATAAGCAACATGTTGCTCTCCAACCCCTTGGACGTTGCTCCCAGTGGCCTCAAAGCAGGTGTTTATTTTTAAATTCCAGACTAGGAGGCAAGTTTTGGTTGTATAAAAAGCCGGTGTACTGCCAAACAGAGTCTCAATATAAGTTGACAATCCACATAGGGGCTACCAAATGGCCAATCACAGCACTTAAATGGCACCCCAAGAACATTTTTCATGCTTGTGCTGCTCCCCAACTCCTTTTACTTCTGAATGTTGCTCACGGGTCCAAAAGGTTGGGGATCCCTGCCTTAGACAGTACAGTATGAGGATATAGATTATTGTGTGCCCAGAACATTCCTTCTCTGTATATTTGTATTATGCATTTAATATTCTATGAGGAGACTGCCGGTTCTCTTGCTACATTAATGAGGACATGGCATGGTTAGAAGCACCCGCTGTACATAGCGTGACAGTTTTCCCTGTGCTTATTAAATATAAATACATATTCTTGGAAAGGTTTTTTTTTGTAAATATTATGACTGGACGCAGTGTGGTCGGGCAGCCGTTGCTGGTCCCTCTCACTTAGAGATGAATACATACTCTATAGCAAACGTCATATTCAAGCAAAATTGTATTTTTTAAAAAATGTTTTTGCAATTTTTCATCCTTCTTGCATAGGAAGAAACACAACTTATGAAGCCGGAGGCTCGAGTAGGGTTGGGCTGAGCTGGTAATTTAACATGCAAAATGTTGTTATTTCAAACTGCCACATCACCTTTTTTCAAATTAGGGGAACCAATGAGTTTGGCTTTAGAATAAATTAACTGGTTGATCTCCCCATAGCAATGACAATTAAACCCGGATCTAACACACTGCGACTGTTTAGACTGGTAACAGGTTCTATGAATAGGACCTCTCTATAGTCATGTATCCAGCCATGGTCAATGAGAATGAGGCGATCATGAGAATAAACATTGATAAGAGACGATAAAAAGAAGCTCAGACTGATTTCATCTGTATGTGGTCATTCAGATATATGGCTTTATATATGGATTTATTGGACAAGCTGAAAAAGAAAGAGTGGTAATTTCCCAGCTATGCCAAATGAGTGGCTTTAGGACAAGCCCTGGGAGACAGGGACATGACAGAAGTAGTAAGTCATGTTGGAGACAGTAGGGCAAGATGGTGACAACAGGGCAAAATAGAGGCAGAAGTACAAGGTAGTGACACCAGGGTAAGGTGAAGAGGTTAGGACAAGATGGTGAAAGAAGGGCAAGGTAACAACAGTGGGATTAGATGGAGACAACAGGGCAAGATAGAGACACCAGGCACGGTGGAGACATGAAGATAAGATGGAATCAGTAGAACAAGAGGCAATAGGACAATATGGAGATACTAGGAAAAGATGGAGTCAGCAGGATGAGATGGAGACAGTTGGAGCAGATGAAACAGTGTAGAACTGGGGGCCCTGGACCCACTGCCTCAGGAACCCCGGACCCCCTGCTTCAGCCCCCACTGCCTGAATCACAACCCCCCTGTGGCCCCCAGAGTGTATCCTTTTCTTCTTGCGGCCTCAGTGAGGACAAGGTAGGGAGGTCAGAAACAACAGCAGCGTCTTGGTGCATGGAGCGGGTCTGGGCCCAGTCAGACCCTGAGATGGAGACAGTAGGAAAAAATACTTTACTCGAGTTTTACCTTTGGGGGTGCTGGGAGTTGTAGCTTTAGGCCCATTCTTCAAATGAAAATGTTAAAGGAGAAGGAAAGGCTAAAATTAAGTATGTTTTATCAGAAAGGTCTATATAAATACACCAGTAAACCCCCAAAGTAATGTTGCTCTGAGTCCTCTGTCAAAAGAAACACCACATTTCTTTCCTACTATTGTGTACTCACAGGTTTCTGCATCAGACTTCCTGTTTTCAGCATAAACCTCCAGGCCTAGGGCTTGAGCATGCTCAGTTTGCTCCTCCCTCCTCCCCTCCCTGCTGTAATCTGAGCCCAGAGCTATGAGTGAGCAGGGAAACTCAGACAGGAATTGATGTCACACCAATTAAATATGGCAGCTGCTATACTAAACAAACAGAGAGAGCTTCTAGAGCTGTTTACTCAGGTATGGTAAAGCATTCTACAGAATAAATAGTGTTATAGCTTGCACTATTGTGGCTAATCTATTGGCAATAAACTGCTTTGCTAGTTTTCCTTCTCCTTTAATGGTAAAATG
This sequence comes from Xenopus laevis, assembly GCF_017654675.1. Taxonomy (NCBI): domain Eukaryota; kingdom Metazoa; phylum Chordata; class Amphibia; order Anura; family Pipidae; genus Xenopus; species Xenopus laevis. Next base: position 27,692,370 of record NC_054386.1, read on the forward strand.
TTTGCCAAGGAGTAAGTTATTAACAAAGCTGAGGGATAAATGTTACTATAGGGACAACATTTTATTGACATCTAAACCCAGAATGACTCCTGTCCCTATGCTTTTCACACCTGGTGCATTGCTGTTCTGTTACCAGCAGAGGGCATTGCAGTGCTGCAGATACAGTATCTCTGAGTTACTACTTGGTTTTCTTGAACTTGCAAAGACACAAACAGACAAACTGAGTACGATGGTGGTTGTAATCTATTTAGGTAGCAGTTACTTTATGGATACATATAGATTATTATATCAGAGCGGAAGACTAATTGAGAGGAGGTCTGAATGTGCACCTTGCAATGTTCATAGGCGGTTAGTTGATACCAGGTAAGTCTGGTTTTACCTTTGCCCCCTCTCTCTGGGAAGGGGGAGACCTTGTGTTTGACATCAACAAGGTGTTGGGTTTCGTTTGATCATTACATGGTTATTAACCCTTACAGATTAGAGAGAGTGACACATAGTCATACAGGGCACGGTCTGCTAAGCAAAGCTGACACCTCAAAGGGAAACACAGAGCCATTGCTTCCTAATTCAATCTGACCAGCAATGTGACTGCTTTTAATGTATATTTCCTATACAGCTTACAATCTAAATGGGTGCAATGTATTCTGGATATTGCCCCAGCATCCTTGTCACAGAACAGCTCTGTACATGACTCAGATGCACAAGACAAGGAAGTATCTATTTCCCCCAAGCCGTTTCCCCTGAGCCAGAAAACCAATCTCAGGATCACATGATGTGACTGACCCCTGAACAGGATAGACATACACCCCATCAGAGCTGTTTTTAGCTGAGCTCAGCAGGTGAAAATATAATTTTCTAGAACAGAGAATATCGGCATTGTTAACTACCTTAAGCTGTGGTGTATATTAAAATTACCGGATAAAGATATAAGGGTAATATCGATCCCTAAACTTGTACATGCAGAGTATGCTCTGTGTTCTGTAGTGTGGGTGAAAGGGTGGGAGACAGGAGGAGGTACTTGAAACACAGGTGGTCCCAGAGCTCATCTTGTAGTTCAACAATATGTATAAGTTTAGGGAACATTAACCATTTGTCCACTGACGGCACTAACCAAAGGTCATTCTCTTCTTCAGCGAAGAACTGTATGGATTACCCATGTCTGGATCCCAATGGCTGTCCACCATTTATTGTAAGTAAAGAAGATTTCATTCAGAACACACAGGCACCATTGAGCTATTGTTTAGATAACATATAAATCATGTGCACCCACTTCTTCTAATGTGTAGGCTTTGGGGAGATAGTGGATCTGAATTACCTTGGTTTGTTTATGCTCAAATAAAGGTTTATTTTTTTGGGACTGTTCCTTTTCAGTTCATTCCACACCATTGAAAAATAATTCCAATGGAAAATATATAAACATTTTTTCTCTACTATGTTTCAGGAACATTTTTCACAGGAGCTGAAGGAGATGGGGGGGGGGAGATGAGAGAGATTGCAGACAATCCTTTTATGATCAGGTAGGGAGCCAAGAAACTCCAAAGTATCTTGGCTAGGATCACACCTAGGACGACCTGAGTGCCATTGTGTTATGGGTTAGTAGACCTAGGCAGATGTTACTAAATATAAATATATATGTGTAATCTTTCTCCTTCAGGGATAACTTTGTGAAAATTGTGGTTTATTTCAAGCAGCTCAACCTCGAACTGATAGAGGAAGAGCCTTCCATGACGGTAAGGAGGAATTATTTGAAGGTTCTAATAACTTTTCCTGTTGGTTCAAATGCTGTTTCTTCTCCCTTTTACTTGGAGTACTAGAAGGTTTAAGGACTGATTACGTTGCATTTCAATCCATGTTTTCCTCTTTCTCAAAATCAAACTAATCTCTAACATGGGCAGCCTTGTTGGACTTTGGGTGGGTTTCTCTTTCTGCATGTTGGCGGAGTTCTTTGAACTGTTCCTGGACGTCCTGCTTTACTCCATGTGGCGCTGCTTGAAACCTGTGGCCAGAGAGGGCTACGCAAATCCCATACGTCCAGAGGCCAAGCCCCATCTACCATTGAAAACTACAAACATCTAAATTGGACAACTGAGCATGGGTTGATTTGTTATGAAGGAGACCAATCTGGGGTTGGCAGTAATGGTAGAAATGGAGACAAGCCAATGACACTTCTGGGTCGTATCCTGTCTTAATCATGTGTTGCATTAGAAACATACTATAAACATGCTATAACACTCATGTAACACATAGGGTACACATGCCCATTGTCTGGTGAAAACCAAACTGTTAGTGAATTATAACAATGTCTTGTTGGATCACATTGAAACAGACCACAATATTATCAGGACTTAGAGCTCTGTAGGTTTTAGAGATATATGTATTGGTTAAATCATCAGCTCCGAGAGGGGGTGGGATATGTAAGTCATGTTGGGAAACAGGTACAGCATAATCTTGCCTACAGAAAGGGCCACCATTTCAACAAACCACTTTTTCTTAGGAAACATTGTGAAAATTGTACCATATATATATTTGAGAAAAGGCTTGAGTGTTTGCCGAAACGTTAGTCAATTTTGTTTTCTAATAAACACCAATATATTCATTGTTAAGATCTGAGAGTGCTAGCTTTTTCCATATATATATATATATATATTATATATATATATATATATATATATGTATATAATTTGTCACATAGAACCGCACTCCAGTTTTGCAGTGAATCAAATCACTTTTATTAGCATGAATATCTGTGTAATTTCCAGAACCCACCAGCACACCCTGGCCTCTCCAGCATAAGTTGGCCCGGTGCACAGTCAGAAGGGATCGGCAACCCCAATTGTAGTCAGCGTAATAGAAGAAAAACCGGCACTCAGAGCTCGATGCATGCGGGCAAAGCCCTGCGTGTTTATTACAATGTAACGTTTCGGGGGCGGGCCCCTTCGTCAGACAGCAAATCACACCACAAAGTGAACCTTTTAAACATTACTTATGCATAAATTAACCCACACATGTTTGGTAATTTAACCCATAGTTACTACAATTAGCAACTCCATTCGTGGATAAAACATCAGCAGTGAAAATATCATACACAAAGACTTCAAAAAAAGTTCAAAAAAAGTTCAAAAAAAGTCCAAATACAGTTCCCAAGACCTTAAACAAATAGAAAAAATGTAGAAAAATTATTTTCGATACAGAGCAAATCCTGTGAACAAAGTTAAATAGTATTTCAGTATAAACATTAAAACATTCCTTTAATAAAGCTAAAACACCTAAAAACATTGTGGCATTCTGCCAAAGCTTGAAACATTATCTCGCCCTTATCTTTATCGCAAAGATTACTTTTTACCTTGCCCTTTGCAACAAACCGATTCAATTTTTCAATATCTGCAAAAATAGAGAGGAGAAGCAACATATTAACATTTTAAACAACTTTTTGATATTTGAAAGTGGCAAGGGATCTCAGAGATAGCAAGTTAGATTGAATTCCTCGTTCAGTCCACGTGGGACCCTTGTCTGCAATGCCCAGATCCAGTGGCATTCCCTTTGTAATAATCATTTTTTATTGTCCTGCTGGGGTAATTTTTTCGAGAATCAACCATCTTAGTTGTGACACCCTGTGACCTTTCTCAAAAAAGTGTCTGGCCAAAGCAGTTTCCCTTCTTTTTTTATTACTTTCATTTACATCCTTTTGGTCTATCGGGGGATGGTAATTGCGTATTGTACTTTTATGTTCATTTAAGCGTAATTTTATTGCTCTACTCGTCTGTCCGACGTAAGCGAGTCCACAAGGGCACTTTATACAGTACACTACCGCCTTAGTATCACAAGTGAACCAACCCTTAATCCTGATCTTAGAACCCTTAAGGGGATGTGTAACCGTGTCACCTGCAATGATCCCACTGCAGTGTCCACAATTATGGCAAGGGTGGGTACCCTGTAATTTGATACTTGTAAGGGTACTTTGCAATGTGGTTCCTTGAACCGCCTTTTGTTTTACCAGGTCCCCCACTGATCGTCCTCTCCTATATGAAAATAATGGAGGTGCACTGAAAAGATTCCCATATTTTACATCAGCACTTACCACCCCCCAATACTTTAACACAGTGTTCTTAATGATTTTAGCATTAGAATCAAATACAGTGGTGAATGGTATCCTAGCTGCCTGTTCACTTTGTGGTGTGATTTGCTGTCTGACGAAGGGGCCCGCTCCCGAAACGTTACATTGTAATAAACACGCAGGGCTTTGCCCGCATGCATCGAGCTCTGAGTGCCGGTTTTTCTTCTATTACCATGAATATCTGTGTCCAACGTTTCTGCCCCCCTTGGGGCCTTTTTCAAGGATAAATACATGCAATAGCGATAACATATTTATACCATCACCTCCCCCAGTGTTTTTGGCTTTAGATCTGACGTCATACATTCCAAAAACCCACGTCATTAATTGTCCATTTCAATAAGGCATTGTAAAGAATATATATATATATATATATATATATATATATATATATATATATATATATATATATATATATATATATATAATCTCAGCACTTGGTGTCACTGTTGTACAGTGAAATAGAAACCAGTCCATTTAGATACATTTTCTGCCAAAAATCATGTGAAATGTATACAAATAAAAAGCTTAGTAACGTATGTAACAGTGTTATCTTATTATGTGCAAATATACAAATAAAGCAACAATGTAATTAAAAACAATAAGAACTTGTAAGAGAACCTTGTTTGTCATTTACTTACAATATATTTAGAACACTGTGTTTCAGGTTTTTACCTTAGCCGCACAACATGGGAATTTAATGCAAAAAACAATTAATAACCAACTGCCCGTTGAGACCTTTGGGAGCCACACAGTCAAGTTCATTTATCCAATCAGCTTCCTTTCTTATCAAGATCTGCTCAATGGGCATGCATCTGAATGATGCTGGGCTGTGCTTGGCCTCCACCCAGTGTTTCGCCACTAGTTGTGATATCTCTTGTTTTTTTATTTTTATCTTTCTCTTTTTTGCCTTTATCAGCGGGTCAGTAATCTAATCTAAAAGAAATCTAAAAGAAAGTCTTAGTCCGTCTGACCTCATCGATAAATACAGGGTTACCCAAAAACAGCATTTTGTGACACAACATCCCGGAGTATACAAATGTAGTGGCTGTGTTTTGTGTAGCAGCCTAATTGTAAGGGACAGTTTCACCCACCTGCAAACAAGTAAAAAATATGACATCAGACAGAGAATGACCTGCACCTCCTCCATGGTCATATAAATTATCAAATGTCCCTGCGGTTTAATATATTGTGGGAAAACCATCCGGCAATTAAATGAGCGCATGGGCATGCATAGATCTAGTATCAGGGCAGCCCTTAACCCTGATAAAGGCGAAAATAAATTGTTGCTTTATTTGTATATTTGCACATAATAAGATAACACTGTTACATATGTTGCTAAGATTTTTATTTGTATACATTTCACAAGATTTTTTGGCAGAAAGTGTATCTAAATGGACTGGTTTCTATTTCACTGTACAACAGTGACACCAAGGGGTGAGATTATATATACTGTATATTCTTTAAAATGCCTTATTGAAATGGACAATTAATGACGTGGGTATTTGGAATGTATGACGTCAGATTTGGTGCCAAAAACACTGGGGAAGGTGATGGTATAAATATGTTATCGCTGTTGCATGTATTTATCCTTGAAAAAGGCCCCAAGGGGGGCCGAAACGTTGGACACATATATTCATGCTAATAAAAGTGATTTGATTCACTGCAAAACTGGAGTGCAGTTCTATGTGACAAATTAAGTAATACATATTTTTGAACCTGGACCCACAAGAATAGATGATATCCGGATTTTTGTTCAAGATTGAGGATTGAGGATATGTTCTTTTTATATCCAGTCCAGCGTTGGGACAGATTTGAGGTTCATTGACTAGTTCATAGGCTCCTTTGGAAGAGAGGTGTTTTTTATTATATGTAAAATAATGTAATTGAGGTGTGTATAAGCCAGGTGATATACAGTGTTTAAGAAATATGTCCGGTTCTCTGTACCATGTGATTCCAGAGAAATAAAGATCTTTACAAATCAGATTCAATTAATTTGAAATTACTTTCTCATGCGTTCCAGTTTCTTACCTTTCATTTGAAAAAGGATGTACCATATTAGCAGCTGGACCTTGTCTTTCGCAATCCCAAACTCAGATTTCTGCTCGGAGACGGGTAAAATGGAGTCTAAGAAGTGAAAACCAGTTTATGTTTTAGGAGAAACCACCTGACGCCCAGTCTGCCTTCGCCATGTGATGGATCTGAAGAAAACAGGTTCTGTTCTCTGAGTAAATTGTGTTGATTTTGGCAGGGAAACGGGCTGCTGTCCTGAACACACTCTGTACCCTGCTTATTTCATATTTCTCAACCACAATGTCAGAAGTGGATCCTGACTATTATGCTAAATTCCTCAGAAATTTGCATTTACAACACTTTTTAGATGTGTTGCCTGTCACATTGCAGCCCACGCCAGCCCACTAAATAGTGACTTTCTATGGCACCTTATAGCAGCCCCTCTGGCATTTGCCAGAACCCACAGATTGCCAGTCCGGGCCTGGTACCTGCTCAGGATACTATTCTAGTGAGCGTCCATCAGATCCCACTACGGCACAAGCCTTCGCTTCTAATCTGTGGCCTACATGGTCCAAATGAATTTTGCAGTTTCCAGGTGATTTCTCTTATATTTCCTCAAATTACAGAGAAACATTGAAACATATTTTATGGGGGGGGGGGTCCTTTCTTGCCGCCCCCTCACCAATATCTCCACTGGGAATTATTCCTTTCCATTACATTTCTTAGAACAAGAAATTAGTGGAAAGAAATATGCAAAGTTTGCTTCAAACTCAAATTAGAAACTATAGAACAGGAGTTTTATGGATAAGAATGATTTATTTATTTAATTATTTAATGATTTACACACTAATGTGCAAACCTGCAGGATCCCCACACACCACTCATTTTTAAATTTATAAGGCGACATCCTGCAGCCTTAACCCCTAATCTCCCAAAACACCAGGCTAGTAGGTTAGAACCGTTCATGTAATCGCATAACTGTGTATACTACTTGGAATACAGTACATTCATTATTCTGGTCTGTATTGCCAAGTGTTACTGTGACTAATACCTTGGTTTATTGTGAGATTCGTGCAGAAAACAGGAAGGAGATAGGTACATCATCACCCGATCCCCTTCTCTAAGGCTTCCCTGAACCCTCACCAGGATCATTCCTATTTCACTCCATGCATTTTGTATCAGTTGCCTCTCTGCCTGCAAAGCTGCAGCAATAATATCTGTATATGAAAGATGTAATGTAATCCGATCAGTCGTGCTGTTAGAAACCAAGAGGTGCAGCTGAACTTTGGGAAAGGCGCTCATCTAAGGGTTTTGTGGAGCTGCTGGCTGTGACTGTGCAGCTCTGTCCCTGCTGCCACTGATAAGCAAAGCCTGCGTTGGAGCTGCTGAAGGGAAAGTCGTTGGGCATGATCAGTCTAGCAACATTGCCTTTGAGTGACAAGCAGACTAGCCAATAAAACAGGAGCTGTACCTGTCACTCATTTGCATATGACTCAGAGGCCAGGCTGCTTGAGAGGGGAAGCTCAGAGCAGTGTGAGGAAGAAAGAACGAAAATATTTAAAAAACGATAAAGAATTTTTAAAGAAAAGTATTTAGAGAAATTCTTAACTTTACTTTAAGGGTGCTCTCTAAGCATTATGAATTTTGCGATAGTTCCCCTTTAAATTTGTTCAAGAAGCATGGCCCAGAAGACTTAAAGCAGAAGGTTGTTGGATGCGGTGGTCAACATTACTGACAAAATCTTGGCAAGGTAGACAAGACCATCCTTTGTGAGATGCTGGATAGGAAGGGTATGGTGGAATATAGCGAGTTTAATTTTGCTGTGGCTTGGCTGAGGTTTGATAGTTCAAGCGTTGTCAAGGCAGAGGATGTCCTTAGGCACATACGGTTCCCCTTGAAGACCACCAGAAGCAGGTTAAGGAGATGTCCATCATGAAAACAGACTCAAGCTGCTTCAGATACCTACAAGATGCTATTAGCTATCATGTGCAGTTTTACGTCCAGCACAGAGAGGCTGCTGGTTATCTGAGTCTGGGGTCTGTGGAAGTATCTACGTTGGAGACCAAGGTGGGAGCACGTGGTTGGAACTTGTTGAACTGTGTGCCAGTCTATAATCATTGTGCTGCGCTCATCAATGACTTCCTGTTCATTCTCGGAGGGCAAAACCAATTTGACTCAACAGGGAAACATCCATCAAATCATCATCATCATCATCATCATTTATTTATATAGCGCTGTCAAGATACGCAGTGCTTTACTGCAGTTATAGCAAACAGGGAATAAATGGTGGATAACAGACAAGGATAACAGAGTACAATAGGGTTTACAAACTAAAGGTTAGGGTACAATTGAGACATTAGGATTATATAAACACTTTGTCATTTTTGATACAGCAATGATTAATTAAGGTACATCGAATAGGCCTCTTTAAACAGATGGGTCTTTAAGGAGCGCTTGAAAGTTTGGAAGGAAGGAGAAAGTCTGACAGCTTGTGGCAGAGAGTTCCAGAGAAAAGCAGAAGCCCGAGAGAAGTCTTGTAGACGAGAATGGGCAGAAGTGACCAGAGGAGAAGTGAGGCGTAGATCTGAAGCAGAGCGTAGGTTTCGTGAAGGAGTGTATTTGGAGATTAGAGATGAAATGAGGTAAGTCATTCTACTGTCCTGGTTCCACAGTGGCCTCCAAACAGTATTTCCCCTAAGTCATGTAATAAACATAATTTTGTACAGAGACACATTATCTTATCATTAAACTTAGTAATTGGTCCACAACTTCCAACATCCTTAGTCTGTCACTGGGTGTGTCACTGGTATGTAGAACTGGAATGACCTGGGAAACCTGCAGGTTACCTCTCGCCTCTGCCTTCATGGTTTTCCAACAGAGTTTCCTTTTCTTGTAACAACTAAGTGTTCATTGGGGAACCTCCACCAGGTCAGTTTCCCCTACTCCATTAATATATTAATCATTAGCCTACCACAACACATTCCTTCTCTGTATATTTATATTTATATTATTTGTATTTGCCATATTGATTCCCTTAGACAGTACAGTATGAGAGTATAGCTTATTGTGTGCCCAGAACATTCCTTCTCTAAATATTTGTATTAATACATATGGGAGGAGGAAGGTGCCATATTGATTCCCTTAGACAGTACAGTATGAGAGTATAGCTTATTGTGTGCCCAGAGCTCCCTTCTCTGTATATTTATTGGCTTTGAGTTATGGAATGATCAGTATTTTATCCATCTTGGCCTACTTTATTATGACACACTCCCCTTTCCAGCAGGACCCCCATTTCCCTACCAATGTATGTAGTCAGAAGCTGTTCTGTAGTCGGAAGTGACAGAGTAGAGTGCTCCCACTGTCTCTGTATAATTGATTCATGGAATATCCGGATTCATCAAGTTAAATTAATTGTGGGAAGGAGAGAGAACAAACGTTGTGAATAGGAGGATCCTGGGAAATAATTCAATTGAAATATTGACAAACTCCCACTCACTCCTGATCTGGGACTGGGGGGGGGCTCAGCAATTGGATTAACCCTGTAAATTCATGCAGGGTGGGTGAAGCAGTTGTGACCCATAATATCCAATTGAGAATTTGGCTCTTTCATGCACCAGCAGGGGAACAGACTGACACACACTGGGTTTAGTCTATGGAGCAGGTTGGGGGTACTCCATATAGGGCCCAGGGGGCCCAGTGTCCACACCTATAGGTACCTGCTCTGTGTCTAAATTATGGAAAGACCCTTTATATAGAAAACCTGAGGCCAGGGGCAGAACCCCCCCACCAACCCATCTCCTGCCCAGCTGTGGCCCAGAGGCATTGAGACATATTCAGACTCCGGTTTCTCACTCCGGCTCCAACAAAAGTGGCACCTAAGGTGCTAAGAAAAGGTACTCCCATCTGTGTATATACAGGGTATCTGGGAGTTGCACATATATATGTGTGTTATAATAACATATACACATACAGGCAATGGCCCTCGTAGCCAATCAGAATGCAGGAAATGATGTTCCCACTCATGGGGGGGGGGGGTCCTGTGACACTGATGGGCATATTTGGGACCACATTTGAGAACAAAGGGGAGGGGGTGTCATATGGGATCAGGAACCCACAAGGCCCCTCCTGCAACTCCCAGCGCTGGCCCAGTAACAACTGCTGTTTACGTGTGTCATTTCCCCCCCAGTGACAGCTGTTTGCCTGTTTATACACAAAGAACGCCCCCCCACATTCAATTGGGACATAAGAAACTTACAGCTAAAATAAGATTTGTATCATTATTACAATGGGGTTTGCTTTCATTAGGTAACATTTTGTTTTTTGGGTTTATTTGCCCTTTAAAGGCACATTTGTTGTCCCTGTGCCGGTTGCTCTGGAGTCACGTGCAGCTTGGAGTATTGTTAAACATTGTTTTCTCACCTGATACAAGAGGTTGTAAGTGGCCAGACATCCCAACAATGCGTATTGGAATGTGACTCCACTTGCCTGGCCTGGGCCCAAATTCTGCATCCACTGACTCACCTGAGCCTGCAGCCTGACTGTCACTAATATACACCTACCTGAGTGGGAGCTGCCATACTGCGTCTCATCCAGCCTCTGCTGGACACAACGACTTCCCTATAGTTTTACCTGTCTTTTAAAATGAACTTTTCAGCTAATTATGCCCCAGAGGTTGCTGGACTACAACTGTCACCATAAAAACTAAGGTTACAGCATGCTCGTAGTTCTAGTTCAGAAAAATCGAGGCCCCCATCGGAGATGTCAGAGGTGGTCACTGGATCCCTTATGTTTGATTTTGTTCCAGACTGTCAGCAGAGCTTTGCTTGGTTTCTAGGGTAAGTGGGACCCTGGCAACTACTTCTTACTGAACAATTTAATGCCTGGGAGAATTTCCCCTTTAGTAGAAGCAGGGGGCAGTTAGTGAGCTCTGTCTGCCTTTGCTTTTTGGGTGACTTTAGGAAACACTGAGATTTGTCTCCCCCTGCTGGGAGGAAAGAAGGACTACAGTTCCCACAATGCTCAGGGAGGGAGGGTGTTTATTGCTCTGTCCTACTCACTCCCAGCCAGAGCTGGTCACTTGCTGTCTGTACTGAGGGAGAGAGGATGGTGCCCACTGCTGCCGGCTCTGGATAAGGGGACAGACCCACTCAGTGCCAACTGCCAGCTCTGAATAAAGAGACACACACACTGCTCCCCAACTCACTATATCTAAGGGGGCTTTATTTCAGGGGTGCTCTGCCACTCAGTGCCAACCTGCTGTATAGAAACATGTGAGTTTCCTTTCCACTTCCTACTGAACCTGCTGCCTGCACTCCCCAGGGCTGGCTGTGCCCCTACAAACACCAAGTAGGTACCTTCTGCTTCTTTCCCTGACTGGGAGTCCAACTGCCTGTTTGTCTGTGGGGTAATTAATAATAGGATTTTTTTTCTGCCCCCCAACTGCTCTGTGATCCCCCCAGCTGAGCTAATATTGTTTGTCAGTCTCTGCTGTGGAGCAGGTGCCAGTTGCCCCTCCAGACTAATTACCCCAAGAGCTGACTGTTCCCCCTGGGAAATCAGGGGCACATACAGGGGTGCTTCGCCAATGAGGCAAGTTGAGGCCTCAGGCGGCAGCGCCCCACTAGGTACCAGGGGCCAGGATAGCCCCTGGGCACATACTGGGGAGGGGGTGACTCTTGCTGTGTTTTGGGGAGAGACCTGCATTAAAGAGTAACCCTAAGAGCAGCAGAAACAAACAAGGAGCCTTTGATGGCTAATGAGTCTAAACCTCCCCCCCCCTTACAGCAATGGTACTTGGGAGGCAGTGCAGGCAGCGGCAGGGAGTTTCTAATTATGTATTCGTGATATTGGGGGGGACTCCAATGTGGATAGAACATTCCCCAGCCATAATGGGCTTAACCCCCTCTCAGTGATACCCTGATTATTCTACTCCTTGCACATTAACAGGGCTATGTCCTATGAATTCCTATTAAGGATAATTAGTAAGTTCACAGGTCAACCTGACTGTCCATTGGTTCCCTAGTGTGCCGGTGCTGCCATGTGGCTCTGCAGGGGGAACAGGCGGCTGCTCACACAGGTGTTTTGGTTGTTGGAGTTGGGACCAGAAAGTTCCAGCCACCTGCTCCATCTGTCCCATATACATTGCTACCCAAATAACCACCCAACCCCATCACTAAGGGCTAGAGTGTAAGCTATTGAGGTCACAAAGAGTGGTTGTTTGCTAAGGCTGGCCCTGTTCTGGATAACAATAGGTTGTTTATTTCAGCAGAGGGAAGTATTGAATGTTAATGGGGGTATTTGTCTGGGGCAATAAGAGTTAGTGAGTGTTTATGTCCATACAATGAACAGGTTGCAGGGCAGATTAGTAAACAAAGTACCAGACTGCAGAGGGTCTTTTGTCTCCTGCCGTAACAATATTAGAATTGAGTGCCCAGGGTAGGCCAAACAAATACCCCCCCCCTTTCATTGCCCCTAGAACCTCACTGTCCGGCCTGGAATAGAAGGGCCTTTAACTGCTTATCACATTGTCTCTCACTATAAACAGGGAATTGAGAGGGTTAATTGCAGGGTAAATAAAAAGACATTGTATGAGGGTTATAGAGGGGGGGGGATATGGAGCCACACATGGAGTGACCCAAAGTCAGAACTGTGTAATTTAAAGGGTTGGTGGTTTTGTTTGCTTTGCCTCAGACAAGCTTTCTTATGTGCCAGTCTGCTAGTTAAACCTGTCCCAGCCTATCAAGCCAGCAGTGCTGTAAAGGGGAACTAATCCTCTTATAAGAATAGCTAATTCTGCATATGAGCCGCCCCCATCATTCCCCACTGCCTCCTTCACTGGCGATTGCAACTTTTTCCTACTGTGTCTGAATCAGTAGCACCCGGCAGTGAGTGAAACAGATGGAGAGGTTCCCGGGAGGTGGGATTTAGGGAGATCCCTGGATAACCCCAGGATTAACCCCCCCCCCCTTCTTTCCTCCCATGATCCCGTCTGCCCTTATTAAAAAGCCAAGTTCCTTCTCTTCCATGGAGTCACCTTCCCTGGGCTCCAGGGCTGCGTGGGGGCAATTGTCGAGGTAGTTCTACTACATCTCTACTATATAGCCTTCATTCAGTACAAATAGCGACCAGACTGCACAAAATGAAAACTCACCCACCTCTAGTCTTGCACTACTGAGTAATAGTGAACTCAAGCAGGTGGAACTGTGGGAAACCACCAGATGGTGCAAATTCCTCCCAACCACAGGAGAGTGGGCACATTTCCCAGGGCAGATATACCCCCATGCTTCTGGGCGACTCTGCCCATCGGGCGTTGGTAGGAAATGTGTGCCAGCATGGTAAGTGTTAGGGGCCAAGTATGGGGGGGGAGACAGGTCACTGGGAGAGGATGTTAAAGTGATTGTGACATAACAACCTGACATGCAAATAACTGGGTTTGGTTGCTGTATGATCTGCTGGGGGTTATAGTAGCCTTACACTAGGGGAACAGGAGCAGTTTCCCTTTGTGACACAAACTGTATGATCTGCTGGGAGTTACAGTAACCTTACATTAGGGGGAGTGGGAGTTCAGGCAAATACTCTGTAATATGCTAATAACCCAGGGTGGGCTGCAGGAGGGCACTTTAAGGCTGAACGCCATAGGCCGTGTATCACAGTCATTAGATTTGCCCTTTGCATGCAGCACCGTCACAGGGTACAGGCTTTTGTTAGCTTAGGATATCAGCACCTTATCAGTTAATGGCTGCAGCGCTGTCTGTGATACCCCCGGGCCCTCCTGCTTTTCTTGGAGAGTCTCCAGCCTGTAAATATTGCGCAGATGGGTGACTGTACAGTGCCAAGGTGGAGGCACGTGGGGAACTGGCTGTGTATCAAACTCTGTTAGCCACAATCATCTGCAAGAAGAGCCAATGAATAATGAATGGAGTTCCAGGGGCACAGAGGAGCCCATTGTGCCGTCACAATTGTAGGCACCTTATAACTGAGGGATCCGATTGCAGGGTGAAACCTAAGTCCTTGCTCTGTGGCGTAAGGAATAATATCAATGCTCATGGGGGGCAGGAAAGGGGGGATGTACATCCACTCTGCATATTTGTATTTATTCACAAGTAGGAGCTGCCATGCTGATTGCCCCACTCCGAGAATGCAGCTTCCATTGTGTGATGCAACTCCTGGAATTCTCTCCGCCACAAAGGGACAATTGGGGCCTCAGCAGTACCAGGGGGATGTCACACTGACTCCCCCCCCCATGATAGACATGGTTCCACTGCTGGGTTTTGTTTCTTCTGCCTTCCCTAAGCTTCCCAGGCAGCAGTGCGGGGGTCTCTCCCATTGGCAGCAGAATGGGTAGAAGATGAGCGAGGCAGGTTCATGCAGTGTAAGTGCAGTGTTGGTGGTATGGCAACTTCATCTCTTACTTGCACTAATAAAGGGTAGAATTTGACCAGGGTATTGTGCAGTGACAGCATTATGGATGTCTCATCTGCTCTATATGTAGCTTCTGGGCACCAAGTTGTGCCGGGGGCGGGGGTTTGATTTATTCTCTAGTGATACTGGGGAGAACAAGGACAATGCCTTGGTAACAGGACAATAAACAGAGATTCTCCTAATGTTTAGGGTGGAAATGCACCCCCCCCCCCCCCCCATCCTTAGACTGTGTAAAGTCAGAGAAGGAATGTTCTGGGCACACAAGTAGAGAGCCACCTCCCCAAAAAATATAAAATCTTTAAACAAACAATCTGAAATGCCGCTCCTCACCTTTCTTATTGGGAGCATGCGGGCAAGACTTAATTTACATACTAAACAAGGTAGCCCCAGCCAGGCCCGGACTGGCAATCTGTGGGTTCTGGCAAATGCCAGAGGGGATGCTGTAAGATGCCATAGACTGTCACTATTTAGTGGGCTGGTGGAGGCTGTTTGGTCTGTGGACCCAAATGCCAGGGCCTATTTTGATTCTCAGTCCAGGCCTGGCCCCAGCACTCTCAACATATAAGAGGTGGCTCTCTCCTTAAAGGGATACTGTCATCGGAAAACATGTTTTTTTCAAAACACACCCGTTAATAGTGCTGCTCCAGCAG
Source organism: Xenopus laevis (assembly GCF_017654675.1). Classification (NCBI taxonomy): domain Eukaryota; kingdom Metazoa; phylum Chordata; class Amphibia; order Anura; family Pipidae; genus Xenopus; species Xenopus laevis. Next base: position 27,707,565 of record NC_054386.1, read on the forward strand.
AATTCTGCACTGAAATCCATTTCTCAAAAGAGCAAACAGATTTTTTTATATTCAATTTTGAAATCTGACATGGGGCTAGACATTTTGTAAATTTCCCAGCTGCCCCCAGTCATGTGACTTGTGCCTGCCATGCTTTCTGTCAGGCTGCCGTTTTTCCTTCTCAATGTAACTGAAGGAGTCTCAGTGGGACATGGGTTTTTACTATTGAGTGCTGTTCTTAGATCTACCAGGCAGTTGTTATCTTGTGTTAGGGAGCTGTTATCTGGTTACCTTCCAATTGTTCTTTTGTTTGGCTGCTGGGGGAAAAAGGGAGGGGGGTGATATCACTCCAACTTGCAGTACAGCAGTAAAGAGTGATTGAAGTTTATCAGAGCACAAGTCACATGACTTGGGGCAGCTGGGAAATTGACAATATGTCTAGCCCCATGTCAGATTTCAAAATTGAATATAAAAAAATCTGTTTGCTCTTTTGAGAAATGGATTTCATTGCAGAATTCTGCTGGAGCAGCACTATTAACTGATTCATTTTGGAAAAAAAAATGTTTTCCCATGACAGTATCCCTTTAAATGCTCGCTCTCCCAACCCCCGCCCAGGCCCGGACTGGCAATCTGTGGGTTCTGTCAAATGCCAGAGGGTCTGCTATAAGGTGCCATGGAAAGTCAGTAAGGCTGGTGGGGGCTGTTTGGGCCTCTGTGTACCTGAAATGCCAGGGCCTAATAAATTCTCAGTCTAGACCTGCCCCCGCCTAATGGTGTCTTTGGAAGAGATCATGCTAAATAAAGAGAAAAGCAGGTATGGTCTGTCTCCCCCCCAAAGGTAACACTTTATTTTTTCCACTTAGGATAGGACTGACGCATGGACACTGCTTTGATGGGGCGCGTCAGCTTATGCATGCTTTGTACAAACTTTGTAATTAAAAGTGTCTTTTTTAAGAAAGTTACAGTTCAGTTGTGGAAGAATATTTTTTCAGGGGGTTATATATTGAGAGTGCTGGGGCTACCTTGTTTAGTATGTAAATTAAGCCTTGCCCACGTGCACCCAATAAGAAAGGCGAGGAGTGGCATTTTAGCTTGTTTGTTTAAAAAAATAAATATATATTTATATATATATATATATATATATATATATATATATATATATATATATATATATATATATATATATATATATATATATATATATATATAATATAGATAACCTACAAATAAAGAATAAGCCCATGTACAGTAAGTCATTTCAGACAGGTGGATGTTTCTGGACTTCCTGTGGAGTTGGGGGGGGGGATTTGGTCGCTGGATGGAGAGGCAGTGAGCAATACACTGGATTGGGAGGAGGGTGGCACAGACAGGACAGAGGGGTCAGTATACTGAGTGATGTCATAATGTGCCCTATCACCCTTTACTTTGTTTTATACAATAGTGAGAGATTTCTCACCCCCGTGGCCAGTCTGCCCCTTCCCAGAATGCCCCTCTGTGCTGGGAGTGATGGTTCGGTCAGTCTGTTCTCCTTCTGAGAGTCTGGGGAGTGACACACATTTCATAACTAAGCGTAAAAAAAAGATGTTCTGCAGCATCTTTATGGAATGAAATGATGACGGTAACATGACAAAGACCCCCCCCATCCATACACCCCAGGTGGCATTGTGACTGTATGAAGTGAATCATTATGGCAGCTACTGCACCATAACCCCTATGCCACTCTCTCTCTGCATTTTAGTGGCGGTGTCAGCGATGTGTGAGTCTGCCCTCCTCCCCTCCTCGCCCGCCAGCCCATTCTATGGGGAATCTTCGGACACCTATTTCCATGTCGACCGCTGGCAGAAACTGCGCACCGCAGTCAGGAAGCTGGAATTCTGGGAAAGCTTCACCGCAGAGCTGATCGGCAGCGGATTCTTTTCCAAGGTCTATAAGGTAAGATGGTAATGGGAGTAGGGGGCACCTGTGCTATCTTTACAACCTCCCACCGTTATGCTCTGCTCCATGAATATAACATGTCCTCACTCAGTAGGCCAGTTCTCTCTGTAACACTACATTGTAGCCACACTTATGCACCAGGAGAACTGGAACCCTGCTGGGAATGCTCTGGGCATGTTACATGATGACTTCACGAGTAGGTGCAGTGTTCCATATATATATATATACACATATAGCTCTTGGACAGGCAGTGAGCAAGTAATGAGGGAGAGGAGCCTTAGGGGGTCACTTGCAGGTGTCGGACATTCCTGGCCAATAACACCAGGAAACACAAGGGCAGCTTGGGGGCAATACCTGCCCCTCTCTTGTACCTTCAGTGCAGTTAGAGCTGTTATTCCGGTTCATAAAGGGGGTGGAGCCAGGAATCTGGGAGATTGGGTCATTGTTAATCCCTAGAGGCAGGTCTAAAATACCTGAAGACTTGGGGGGGGGGGGGGTTTGGATAATGAAAAGGTTAAAATGACCTGCTGCTTAGGGGGCTTATTTTACACCTAAATCATGCACAGGTGAGTGCTACTGTCCCTTTAATAGCCCAGCTGGCAGGCAAAATATCCCATTTATAGAATATTAACAAGAGCAGTAAGAAACTCCCTGCACCCCCCCCCCATCTTTTAATCGTTCCCCCCCAGCACTTTGCAACCTACTGACTGTACAGTATCAGGCCTGGGCATCTCTGGAAGAAACAAGAAAAGCTTTTAATTGGCCCCTGGTGAGTGAGTGGGGTGTCTGTTCCGACCTATCCCTGCCCTTCCTGCTTTCAGCTCCAGGATTGGCTGGGAACGTGCCATACTTTGGGAAGGAAACTTTACTCAGGGACGTTTCAGACCCCCAAATTCACTATTCGGCTGTAGTCAACCCCAAAGTATTGGGAGCACAGCGAATAAGCGGTTATTGTGGGATTCATGGGCTCATGGTTGATAAGTGGTTAATGTGGGATTCATGGGCTCATGGTTAATAAGTGGTTAATGTGGGATTGGGATCATTAGGTGATTAGTGGGATTAATGCTTTGGGTGCTCTTTAGCCTATAATTGCCCCTTGGAATGGGTGGGTGACCCTGCGCTCCATTAAGGAAACAACTCCATGCAGATTACTACTGAGCCGACCCTGCGTCATTCCCGGTGTTGTACTGAGAGATCTGTGTCTGTCTGTCTGTCCCACTTTGGCCCCATGCCGACAGTAGGCTAATCCGGGGCCCTCACTGTCACTGACACTTACAGGGCTGATCTCTGTGCTGCCTCCCTGTATAATTCCTGCTGCATTGCCACTGTTGAACTGAAACTCACTTCTGCTGACTGTGTGTTTGTAGCTTTGTCTCTCTGTGCCCTGCACCACCCTGGCATTGATTGTTTCCCTTACATCGTACAATATGAGGGTATATGGGAGGAGGGAGGTGTCATATTGATTCCCTTAGACAGTACAGTATGAGGGTATATCTTATTGTGTGCCCAGAACATTCCTTTTGTGTATATTTGTATTTATACATATGGGAGGAAGGAGGTGCCATATTGCTTATAGCTGACCTGGGTGGCTTTAACTCACCCCTGTCGCTCTGTCTGTCTATCAGGTGACAAATGGCGTGGGATCCAAGTCGATGGTGGTTAAAATTTATAAAAATTATGTCGATGAGGAGGGAATTGTCCAAGAGATCACTTTGCTTCAAAAATTGTCTCATCCTAATATAGTGAGGTAAGAAACTACAGTTCCCAGCATTCATAGACAGACTGTATTGTCTAAGCCGGCAGTTAGTAAGTAATTATAGTTCAGATTTAAAGGGGTGGGGGTGGCCCCCTAGTGGTCAAAGTGTTTCATAAAGTTGTTATGTTGTATCCGTTATCCGTTATATATTTGCCCCCCATGAGCCCAGTAATCATGGGGGGGTCATTCTGACGCTAATTTGCTTTGTTCATTTCTAGGTATCTTGGAATATGCGTCAAGGATGAGAAATTGTATCCGATATTGGAGGTGGGAAATGAGGGAGAAATTTAAATGGTTGTTTTTGTTCTACCCCTTTCACACCTTTTAGATGTATTTAATGCAGCCTCTGCTCCTACTCTCTCTAGAGCAGCAATGTTTTGACCACACCCCTTCTGTGGCCACACCCCCTAATTACCATGTTTGTTTTACAAAATTTGGCAGGTTATGAAAGTTTGAAAATATTTCTCCTTATCTAAACTGTGTTTTTGTGTCTCAAAATTGTTACAAAGTATCTTATTTGCACCTGTTAGGTGTTCTGGGCTCTCTGCTAAAAGCCAATTAAGTGAGAAACTTTGTTTCTTTTTCTGGCTGTTCAGTGCAGAGAAAAGAGGGACTTTCCAGTACAAATGAGGGACTGCGGGTTGAGCTGTCAAAAGAGGGACTGTCCCTCCGAAAAAAGGGACAGTTGGGAGGTATGCAATTGCACAAACCCAAATCCCTAAAATGAGTTTTCCGTTTATGGGAGGGGGGAGGGATTTGGTCACTGAGATAATTTCACTCGCTTTGAAGCTAATTGCCCTTAAAGGAGAACTAAACCCTAAAAATGAATGTGGCTAAAAATGCCATATTTTATATACTGAACTTATTGCACCAGCCTAAAGTTTCAGCTTGTCAATAGCAGCAATGATCCAGGACTTCAAACTTG